>NC_090929.1:115348323-115651353 GCF_040938575.1 Ambystoma mexicanum | reverse complement strand
TGCTTATGGGTGGGGGTTACATGCTATGAAAGACACAGAAAACCTCATCAACTGAGTGTAGAATGACTAATCCTGCTCACTATCATGAGTGGTGATTCCGACTCTTTCAACGACAGGAAATTCTTCCTCAAATGAGTGTAGAATGACTAATCCTGCTCACTATCATGAGTGGTGATTCCGACTCTTTCAACGACAGGAAATTCTTCCTCAAATGAGTGTAGAATGACTAATCCTGCTCACTATCATGAGTGGTGATTCCAACTCATTTAAAGACAGGAAATTCTTCAACTGAGTGTAGAATGTCTAATCCTGCTCCCTATCATGAATGAGGGTTTATATTATATTGGGGACATAGAGCGAGTACAATGCATGATGTCTGTGTCTACTAGTCCAGCCGCAAGGTCCATTATTCTTTACAAACCCTTTATGTGCAACATTAACACTGTTAGCAAAGAAACATGTAATCTAGCCCATCATTAAGGAGGGGTCATGAACTCATCACAGGGCCCACCACATAAAAAGCCATGCAACTAGTCCCTTTTCGCACTCATAAACAATCTTCACACGTTACAGTAAGACAGGATCAGGAAAACTGACACATGTCGTTGTCAAGTTCTTCAGAACACAAGGTACCCCAAGCCCTTTTCCCATTCGATCAGTCATTGGCAACCAGTGAGAAAAACTCAGCTAGAGCATCTGCTAATCTTGCTATTTCATCAGTTCCTATAACCACACCAAGATGGACTTTTGAGATCCCTCACACCCCTGCATCCATTGGTATCTGAGTGAAGAGTAATGAAACAGCGTGGGTGGCGGGTACACATGGCATCACATTCCTTATCGCGACCTCCAAAATGACCATATGCAACCATATCAACATCAATATCAGTGAGATATGATGGATTTTGCTGAGGGAAACCCCAGCAATATGTGTCAAATCTCAGTGAAGTGGGAAAACAATTGTATGATGATGTTGGTAGCAATACCCTAAACAGAACCCCTGGAATGGACTTTTCATCAGACCCGTTACGAATCAGTGATATTATATGTGACATGCTATCAGTGATGCCATTGATGATGCCATTTGTGATGTCATATTTGATGCCTGGGTGTTAGTCTGAGCAGTGAATGGAGGCAATGCGAGTTATGGTTGCATAACTTGCCAAAAATGGCAAATTTCTTTGGTGTTTTGATTTTGGGCTGCAAGCATATAATCCCTTTAGCAATGTTTTTTATCTGACTTTCAAAGTTTTTTATTATAGTAACTTAACCACAACGTCCCTTTGACAATGTTTTGTCTCTAAGTATGTATATTTATACATGTACCATAGTGCATAGCAAAGCACAGTTACAGTTAAGACAAATTGTCTCTGGAGTTTCAGAAAATTACTGTTCTTAATAACTCTTGAACCCTCTAATGTAAAATTCGGAAATTGTTCCACAATAGGCTTTCGTGGTAGCAAGCCATCCCTTGAAAATTTCAGAATTATTCATAGATGTCTTCATATTATACTAAAATGTTGCTTTGAACAGCTTTACAAAAGGTAGTTTTCTCATAGGGAAAGAAAAATCAGCACACATTATAAATAGATGTTTGGCTTGCACATAACTATTAAAACAAATTGGTACACTGAAATAAAATTGAAAATCGAGATGGCCAATTTTGAGATAATAACGTTTTAAAATACTTTTAAAATATACGTTTTAAAATATTTGTTTTTGTATATTTCTGTATATTTAACTCTATTGCCTCTACATCTTCTGTATATATAACTCAACTGTCTCTGTCTGTACCATGCCTGTAACTAAGTGATGGGCCCGGTTGCCCTGGGGCCTTGTACGCTTTATAAATAAATAAAATACAAAATACAAATACAAAATGAAGCTGTTCATGACGCATGTGCAGAATGAAGGCGCATCTTTCATACAAAGTGTGCATTTAAAGTTTTTTTTTTTAAACTAATTGATGCAATAAAAAAAACATATGTATATTACGCAATTTACATCCCCTGTAAAATCACATCAAAGTCAGCGATGACTTTGATGTCAGTTTTCAGGAGATGTATAGAATGTGCATCTTTCATACGAACTGTACAAAGAGGCGTGTAAGTTTCACAGTTCGAACATTAGGCAATTTACATCTCCTGGAAACTTGCAACATAGTCAGGGTTGACTATAGTGTCCGTTTTCACGAGATGTAAATATCATACAAGTAAGAGCTTTAAAACGCATGTACAACTCCTCTACGTATTGAAAACTCTCATCAAAGTAAGAGTTTACTTTAATGTGAGCTTTCATAAATGCAGGAGCCATACAATGAATGCGCAGAATGAATATACATTTAAAATATAAACTCTACACATACATATGGGAGATGAAAAATGTGTTTGCGTACCTTAATATACGCCTGAAAACTCACATACGATTTGAGACTGACTTGCTAACATATACAAACTGAAAAACAAATACACGCCTCTTATACATAATTAAATCTTACATCAAAGTCAAACCTGCCGTCAATGTAATTTTCCATACATGTAAGATGTAAATAGGACATGTGCATTTTATAACTTTATACCAAACACTTATAGTATAAGGCCGGTTACATCAATACTATAGTTGAAAGTAGCGTTAAAGTTTCATTTGAGTGTTTATACTTCAAGTTTTGTGAATTTGTTGTGTTATACCCTGAATGTATGAACCTTAGTGTTGTTATCCTCATTGGTTGTACACTTAACTTTTTGTTAGATCAGCCTTAAGTCTTGATTAGAACTTTTTTATATGTAATATATTTATATATACTGTAAGGGTGCAGAAGTACAACTCTGACACAGAGGTGGCAAAATGGTTGCTATAAACTTTTATTTATAACACCAAAAGGAAGAAAAAAGCTTTCTTGCCCTATTTACTTTGATGGGCTGCCCTATCTCAACAAAAATACTAAGGAACAAGTCAGGATGTCCGTAATGTAAGTGTCCACCGTCCTGTGTCTAAACCTATCTCCGTCCCTTACACTTTCAACTAACTAACGAAAGCTCGATGTATTATTCAGCCAGAAGGAGGCCCCCTCACTCTGGATGTAGACTCCAAGACACAGTTCTTTTGCAAAGAATATATTGTTAAATGTTTATTGCTTGTATGTTAAAACCAACAAAGAAAACACTGTTCCGCAAACTCCTGGGAGGAACCTCTTCCTTGAATCTTGCTCCCATTTTTTAACGTAATACAGTTCCTCAAATGTTCTGTAGGAATCCTTTTCTTCACTACTTTTAAACAAAACACAGTCCTCCTCCCTTCTGGAGGGAATCTCTCTCTCCGCTTGAGTTTCTAAACCTTAAAACAAACACAGTACGCCCTTCTTCTAGAGTGAACCTTTTCCTTAAGCAATACACTGTTTCCTAATCTTCTGGAGGGGAAAAGCTTTTTGCAAAAAACATGCACTGTTCTCCAATCACCTGAAGGGAAAGTCTTTTCCTGTCCTTTAAACAAAATGCATCTTTCTATTCTTGTATCAGGTCTGGTTCACTAACTGCTAGACGTAACCACAGACTTCCTCAACGGTAGGTCAAATCTGAAGCACAGAAATACTTAACATCGGGAAAGGGGTACGCCCCCCAATCCCTGCTCCACATGTTCAGTATTTATTTAAATCAATTGAATGGTACTGGCCAAATTCAGTCAAATGTACCTTTTCGATCAATTTATAACAAACAAATTGGGTAATTGCTTTGCATTTGTATCAACCTCTCTCTCCAAGTATTCGGTCACAGACCCTTCTGAAACACTGTTTGTATTTGTATCAATCTCTCTTTCCAAGTATTTTTCTGTGCTAAATCAACTTCCAGAGCACCAATGGTGTAGGGATGAATATTGATTTCTAAACTATCAATGAGCCCCACACCTCTAGTACACCAGAAGGGATCTGAACAAATTGGAAACATAAGCAAATTACAAACCGCCTTGTACAATTTTGATAACATGGACAGAGTGGCAGGTTTATCTCCAAAACGTTGTGGATTGTTGGTTAGTTGCAACACAGCGAAAATACAATTATTACCCAATTATTGAAGGGACTATCCAGTTAAGGTTGTATCAAAATATCTACTTTATTATTACGACAACCAACAGTTCTAGCACACTAGGAAATGCAATCCACCCTGAAAGGAATGAAGAGGACAGACAGTTTCAAGAAAGAACAGGGATGCGCTCTAGATACTGACAGGAGGGTAGCTGGCATAGTAATTAATCACAATAGTTAATGGATTCTTGGTTTCAACACAAAGGGAGCAATGGGGCATAAAATGGCACTACGGGCCTTTGCAGAAGTACCAGGGGGATAGAACCAGGAGTTCTTGGTGCTCGACAGGGTTGAGTCATTTTCATGGCGCTTTGCAACTTCTGTGATAGAGTTCAAGACTGGAGACAGCTGTTGGTATCAGGCGACAGACAGTTCATCGAGTGAAGCTAGATGGACGGCTGCAGGCTGACCTAAACGGCGGCACAGGGTCAGGAATCGTAATCTCAGTGCTGGTCGGCGGTTCTGAAGCACTGTTCGAGGCGTCTCAGATGGATTTACCGACTGAAGCATAACAACAGTCAGCAGTGCAGTCGGTAGCAGCTCGAGGGGCTCGACTGGCTTTTAAATGTCCTTTAAGGCAGACATCAGTAGATGCTTGTTGGTGCAGTCCTCCTAGCTTCTTCAATGGGCTTGTACCGTCCTTTAAGGCGGATGGCCCAACTCTGAGGAGAGTGTTGCAGGCAGCTGCCTTGTCCTTGGTTTAGGTTCGGAGACCTTCTGGCACTTCCTATCCAGCGTAACAACAGTCAGCGGTGGAGTCGGTTGCAGCTCGAGGGGCTCAACTGGTTGGAAAGTCCTTCAAGGCAGATGTCGGTAGATAATTGTTGATGCACTCCTCCTAGCTTCTTCACTGGGATTGTGCTATCCTTTATGGTGGATCGCACAATGCTGTGGAGAGTGTTGTAGGCTGCCTTGTCCTTGGTTTGTTTCAGAGACCTTCTGTCACTTCCTATCCAGGAAGCCTGCTGCAGAGCCTAGAAGGACACACTGTGTGCTGGCTGGGTACCGTTTCTGGAGTGGCTGGAGGGTCCTCTGGATTCTTAAGCTCCCTCTGTTCCCTTGGAGATGATTAGGGGAGGGATCTTGCTTCCCTCTTTGGAGGTCCTGGCCTTCCTTCACTGGCGGAAGCCCAAGACAGTCGACTGTACCTTCAGCCAGATCCAATGATGAGTTCTTCCTTCTGCTTCTGGTGAAACCTTCAGATGATCTGCCAAAAGAGGTGCTCAGCCCTCTTTTGAAGCGAAATGGACCACATGGATTGGTGTAGGTTAACCCTACCTTAATGAACCAATCCTGGGTCCCCACCAACAATCTCCTGTATGCGTGAGGTCATAACCAGAGGGCTTTGTAACAGAAAATGTAAAGGGGTGAAAACATGCAATACTTAGTACCACCCATCTTCCTGTGTGTTGTGGATTAAAGGGACCCTCTGGTTAATGGAAATCTCTGTGGTCCTTGATTAAAGTGGCAGGTATCATTTGAAGCTGCGGCGAGACCAGACTTTCTGACTACGGCAATCCAAATACTTGTATCTTCTGAATGGGGTCTCCCTGCAGGGATGACTACTTTAAACATGCAGTCCCAGACATGACATTTCACTGTCAATCGATACAGAGGGCGGGAGGTTGACACAGTGCATATGAAAGGTTTTTGGGGTTTCCTTTCTCCTTTGTTAGCATCTGCAGCCAGGCCTCATGTGAGCCTGTTTGAATTAAACTCTGGTTAGTATGCGAAAGTTGCTATCAGCTGCAGGGTTCAACAAATGCACCGGGCAGATACATGGAACCTTTGTTAGTTAATTAGGCTCGCCATGGCAGGCAAAGGTTTGGTCTTCCCCCTTCTGAGATGACATGGTGAACTCCTAGCTATCATATCCTAACTAAATATAACATGGGGGACTGCACCTGTAGGCTTTGTCCACCCAGAGTACACGGATATATGCGTATGTCATGCGGTGAGCATATGTATGCGGATTAGCCCCATGGATTTTCCAGAGGTTGATCTACCATAATTCAATTTCATATGACATTTCAAAAAAGCCCAGGCGTGCACACACAGACCGTGCAGACGGTCAGATTCCTCACACTCTCTTTCCAAGATTTGGGTCACCAACCCTTTCTTAACAATCTTTGTATTTATATCAATCTCTCTCTCCAAGAATTGGGTCACCGACCCTTTCTTAACACTCTTTGTATTTGTATTAGTTCTTCCAATTACTTTAATTGGGCTTTCTTTCGCTGTTAATGATATGCAACACTCACTCTCAAGCGCTCCAGTAACCCACTCGCTCTCTCTGGGCTTACAGGGCAGCTCCGGCATTCCTTGTGGACTTCCGTCTTCTTCTCCTTCTGTTCGCTGTCTGGGTGTGTGTCCTGTTAGCAGTTTGGCTCCCGCTTTATGTTCCTTTGCTTCTGGTGGCGCCAGCTGCCTATAGCAATAAAGCGGTGAGCTTCTCTTGGCCCAGTCTCTCAGCACGCCATTCTCGTCAGCCTATGTGCTACCTTCCACAGCGTGCTCGCCTCCGGCGTTCCAACCAGCATCAACACAAGCTGTGTTTCACTTCAGTCTCTGCCTCTCACTCGTATTCTGTTCAGCTGTGTGTGTTTTACACTTTTGGGCATTAGTTAATACTTTCCAAAATACTGCAACACAGCCTTTGCTTACCACTTCTGGTCATCCTCATTGTTCCATCCCTCTTCCTTGTCTCAGCACTTAAAGGGGGAAAGGTAAATAAGGTTTTTGGTCAGGAAAACATGGGAATTCTTTATCTGCATCACAATAGGTCATACAGGCATGTTGCAAGGGCACATAGGTGTCATTAAGAATAACACGTGAAGGTTAATTTAGATTCAGTGTTTTCCTGCCTCTCTGGAATTTATCCTCCCCTACGTGGTCCTCCCGCGGATAGCCACCCCAAGGGTCAGAGTCAGATAGCTTCTGCCTTTCCCTGGCCACGTAAGCGAAGCTTCCCTCCATGGAATCAGTGATGATGTTATTAGATTTGTCACAGTACATAGCTCCAAAAGCAGTACCATTGTAATACTCATCAAAACCATACATGAATAAAAATCATTACACATTTTTTATCAAACACAAACAAATATTTATATAACAAATGACACCACCTTCATTGTAAAACCTATTACAACCCAAGCTAAATATTACAAAACATAACCAGGGTGAGTTAAGGTTACGATGATAGTTGATTTAAATATAACATTTGTTTAAATATATCGATAATATATTTATATGATGTCACCTTAATGCTATGATTTCTTTTGTTTGTATATTTTAAGTTTTTGTTGTTTTAAACTTAACTGTTTTGTAATAAATATTTTAAAGGGACGTTATGGTTGCAAGGTGAAATTGAAGAACCAAAGAAATTTGGCAGTTATGGTAAATTATGCAAGTTACCTGGGGGCCACCAGACGTGGACTCCCGGCTTACTGTGCTCAGAGAGGCACAGCTTCACCTCACTGATGAGGCCCAACAAGGCTGAAACACGTTTATGGGGTTGCTGTTGGTACTCTTGTTCAGAGAGGATTTGCCATAGCATTTCGGCGCTGGACTGCCCATGTCAGCGGGACAAAGACTGATATGCAAATGGATATTTCCCATCTGTGAAAGGTACAGTGAGCAAAAAGCGTGTGCTGCAAACTCTCATCTCAGAACAGGTTATCATGCCATGCTCTTTCTGGAGAGGAGCGCTTGCTACCTTTTTTTACAACCATAACTCACACTACCACCGTCCACTGCTAAAACTAACACCTAAGACATCAAATAGGACATCACAAATGGCATAATTCACCATACTTTCGGATCCTTGCCACAGCTGCTTGCACATGTTTGCTGCAAATCCATCTGTGTTTCATTGACAAAATCCATTAAAACTTTGCACAAACATTCAAAGTTGGGTCTATGATTGTTTTGTAAACTTTTGAGCAGGGTCATGGGATTGGGACCCCCATGCTAATTTTGCCCCCTCGTGACAAAATCCCACCAAACTTTGCAAAGACATTCAAGGTTAGGTCTAAAATCTTTTTGCAAACTTGTACACAGATTCGTCAGACGGCACCAAAGTTATAGGCAATTCAAATATTTTGGGACTGTCTCTCATTTTTCCCCCTCTTGGCGAAACGGTTCCATATTTAGCAAAAGCATTCAGAGTTGGATCTAAAATTATATTGCACAATTTCATGCAGTTCCAATGAATGGCCAAAGTCGTAAGTCATCCAAAAAATGCTCTTCAGCAACCCTATAATGCAGAAATATGCATGGATGTCCTCGAACTTTTGTCAAGTTCACAAACATCTCAGAAATGTCCCCGAACATCTTAGATGTTCACGGTCTTTGGAGAAGGAAAAACACCCAATTTTTTACTTTTCTGGACATATCCCATTCCCATCCTCATCACCACTCAACTCCCCAGAAATAGTTTAATTAGTTTGACAAGTGTAATGTTGTGTTTTTTAATATGTTTTTACCACAATGTGCCTCATTCCGAGTACGGCGCTAACCAATGGCGCTATTAACGCCTTGGTTGACGCCGTACCCGGACCGGCAGCGCCTTGGTGGATGGTGGAATTACCGCCCCATCCCAAGGTTGGCGGGGCGGTAATTCCCCATTCACCAAGGCTCTTCCCCATTCCCAAATGAGCCCCCATAGGGCTCAATGGGAATGGGGAAGATGCAAATAACGGTGACCGTTCATTACGGTCACCGTTATTGGCTTGGAGGCCCCTTTGCGCCCTCGACTTTAACACCTGCTCAAAGCAGGCGTTAAGGGCGAGGCCGCAAAGGGAACTCGGAGTATGGCGTTAAGGGATTACCGCCACCGGTCTCGTTACCGGTGGCCGTTATCCCTTACCGCCATACTCGGAATGAGGCCCAATGTCTGTAGACTACAGGCACAGTTCACAAATCCAAAATGGCATCCGTTTCAAATGTTTTCACGCACCTCATATTTTTAATTGACCAATCGGCGGGCGCATTCAATGGCCACAACCGTTACACAGCTCCCTGATTGGCCCAGAGGCGTCTGCGGACACCGAGCCAGGCTGTAGCCATGAGCAAAAATATGTTTACATTCATGTCTATCCGTATTTCAAAGGTTTTAGGAACACTCTATAACTCGCCCTCACCCTGACGAAATTGCATGACACTTTGCAAAATCATTCAGTGGAGGCCATATACTTTTTGTGCAAAGTTTTTGGGCAAATTCATCAAATGGCACCAAAGCTATAAACTACCCAAAAACTGCTCTTCCTATGGGTTAAACAATTTAACCATAACTTCAGGGCCATTACCGCAGGCTCTGTAAAGCATAATTCTGCTAAAAGGAATGTGCATTGCAACTATGTGCACAGCCATCCTTACCCTGAGACTCAGCGGCTGGACAACCTGGTCCCACAACCAAGCATGTAGCATCCATTTTATCCTGACATCAAAATCATGAGGCTATCTGAATCAATATATATCATTTAATGCCATAAACATTTAATGGTAGGGTAGCTGTTGTGAAAAATGAAATGAGCTCCATGCCCAGTGTGCATTATGAACTTAGTGATTAAAACATACAGCCCTTTTATCTGTAATGATACGTATGTTCCAAAAGTGCTCTTTGGTTCTATGCAAGGCAGCCAATGACCCTCATTGGTGCTATTTGTCAACTTCCTCTTTTTCATAGTGGTACTTCAATAGGTGTGTTACAGACTGTCTATCTTGGAATGCTACCTACTCTCCAAAAATAATCTCTATACTTTTTCTAGGTTTTGGTGCACATTTCACAGTTAGTCAAGTGGCACATTCTTATTATGACTAAAATATAAACTGGAAGTGATCCTTTGAAATGAACATTGTAAAATATTTGAAATGAGCCAGATTAAAATGTTAGTACAATGACGCAATTTCCAATTTTGTTTTTTTAATGGCTACATTTGCACACAAAACAAAAACTGCCCCCTCCCACAAGCTTTCTGTTAGCCCATTTATCAGCAACGGCTGGGGTGGTTCTTGCAAATGTGCAGCTATCCACGTGGCTCTCACACACATAGAAAGAGACAAAGACATAGAGTGAGAATGAGCGAGAGACAGAAAGAGGGTGAGAGAACGTGAGAGAGAGTGAGAGTGCAGGGTGAGATGGGGAGGGAGAGAACACTTGTGTGGGAGAGAGATAAGGAGAGCAAGAGAGGGAGGGCCGGCATTATGTTGGCTTATAATATGCTGGGGATGGCCAGTTCCAAGATTACATTTGAAGAACGTATCATGTGGCTCCAGCAATGGGCTCTTATGCACGGCTCCCTGCCTGTGTTTAACAACAAAAGGAAACCGTGAAATATGGCCGTCAGGTGTTTTTTCCCTATGTACCAAGCAGGCATCCAGATGTGTGCTCATTCAGAAGGCCCTTTATTTCATTTTCCCAGAGCCAGTTGGTCTGCCTTGGCTTCCTTCAGGTCATCATTGTTCGCACATAGTCCGAATATTTATTTAGAGAACTAACTAGAGGAAGATAAATACAAAATTCATTATCAAAAGTATTCGGCAGCGCGTCTGGCCAAGCACCCAGAAGGAAAAACAGAAAAAGAATAGGACATTGCGCTTTGCGAGTTCTCCAATAGGAATGCGCTGCTTTCGCCAAGAATAAAAAACGAGATGTTTTAAAATGTGCTAAAAAAGTGCCAACAGGGCTAAGATGAGTGAAAAGTGCCAACAACTGCCAATTAGTGGAGGCAAAGCTGTCGATTTGGTATTCACATAATTGACCTAAAAACATTTGACCTAAAATATTTGATCGAATTTTCGTGACCTTATTTTTCGGTCAAATGTAATTAAATATGTATATATGGGGGTGGGTAAGGGTATAGATTAGGTTGAGGGGAAGTGGGGTTTTACGGGGGTCTGCAGGGGGTCTGCATTTTAGACCAAAAAAAGGTCAAATAAATTCGATCAAATGTGATTCGGTCAAATGCTTTAGATCAGATGGACCCACACTGTCGATTTCATGTCTGTCCCTCTTTTCGATCCCCCCAGTCAGAGGCTTTTCCCCTAATTTAACACCTCCTTATTGTATATTTAAAAACAGAAATGATCACTTCGTGAGGAAATATTAAAAAAAAAATACAAAATAAGACTTTTTTTCACAAAAAAAGAGACCAATTCTGATCCTGCAAAAGAGTTGAAGATTCACCTTTTCTGCCGCATTTTGGATATGTTTTAAAAGATGTTTTCTTTAATCCAATATTTTATTTCTTTCTTACGTTTCCGATACTGTGTAATCAATTATAAGGGTTAATGGTCAATGGTAAGGGTGAAGGGTCAGTGATAAGGGTGAAGGGTCAATGATAAGGGTGCATGTCAATGATAAGGGTGAAGGGTCAGTGATAAGGGTGAAGGGTCAATGATAAGGGTGAATGGTCCATGATAAGGGTGAAGGGTCAATGATAAGGGTGAAGGGTCAGTGATAAGGGTGAAGGGTCAATGATAAGGGTGAATGGCCAATGATAAGGGTGCATATCAATGATAAGGGTGAAGGGTCAGTGATAAGGGTGAAGGGTCAATGATAAGGGTGAATGGTCCATGATAAGGGTGAAGGGTCAATGATAAGGGTGAAGGGTCAGTGATAAGGGTGAAAGGTCAATGATAAGGGTGAATGGTCAATGATAAGGGTGAAGGGTCAGTGATAAGGGTGAAGGGCCCGATTTGTGCCAAACTGAAGCCACACGAATGTTGGGCATTTTGTGTGCCGCAAACCTTAGGAACTTCCAGGGGGATTTCTAGTTCATAACAACAAACAGGGTTACGTTGTTGTGAAGAAAGCAAAAAAAGGGCCACGGGCAAGCCGTTGGTTTCCTTTTAACCGTTAAAAAGGGTTGGACGTGGTAGCACAAAAGCAACGGTTTTCTAGGAAAAAGTATTTTATTACTCGATATATCTGAGATAAAAATGAAAATTCATAACCTCGAGCTCAAGTGCAAGGTGTGGCAGGAAAGCGGCAAATCCAACAGGGTAGGTACATAGCTGTCCAGAACTGGAGATTAAATTCTGTAGCTGTTGGAAATGCACAAATAAAAGTGGCCATGAGAGCCCTCATGGCCTGTGGGGTCGACCGGTTTCGATGGCAACCCCCCCCCTCTTTTCTGTATCCCTACAGGAGTAACCTGGCCCCGTTTCAGACATACTCTGAAACTTTTGGATTTATCCTCCCTCTTTTGAATCACGGTCCTGACGAAGATGGCCCCAATTACGAGTGCCATCGAAACCGGTCGACCCCACAGGCCATGAGGGCTCTCATGACCTACACCAAATATCTGTACGAAAAGGGATAAGATATTGCCACGTAACAACCACTCCTACGCGCACCCAGATGAAAAGAGTGTGCTATTTTTACAAGAGCTTCACCTCACTACTTTGGCCCCTTGGCCACTTTTATTTGTGCATTTCCAACTGCTGAAGTTTCTCTACCTCCCTGTGACCTATGGGAACCATTAAAATATTAAAATAATAACACAGGACAACAGAATACGAACAGCTAACCTTTCCAAGGTTGAACCACCATCATACAGCTACAGAATTTAATCTCCAGTTCTGGACAGCTATGTACCTACCCTGTTGGATTTGCCGCTTTCCTGCCACACCTTGCACTTGAGCTCGAGGATATGAATTTTCATTTTTATCTCGGATTTCTAGTTCATCCAGGATTTATAAAGGGCAGGCTACTGCATCGCTCACATTGCCTTATAACATGTCTACACTGCCTCAATGGGGACTGGCAGGCAACTGGTTGGCATTGGGGAATGCTATACTTTCTTTTCATTTTTTTTGTGCTGGAAATAAAAATATAGTGTAAACCATTGTTGGAGTAGTTGTGAGTGCTGGAGGTTGCACCGTAGAGGGGCAGCGTGGGAGTCAAGGGACTTGTCCAACCCCCTCGTCCCCTGATAGTGACCCACAGAATTTTGCCGATCACCAAATATTTGGGTTACTGATCTGAATAATTCCATAGGCCACTTTGAGGGGAGTTCAAGCACTTCTAGTCAATGATTTCTTATGTCACAGACGTCTGGTAAACCATGTTAGTGAGTGCAATTCATGGCCACCATCTGCACTATGAGAGGGCCGTTTTCACGGTCAAGTTACCACCAGACCGCTTCTTGCTTAAAACCCAACCAGGCAAGGTGCCTAAAACTTGAGGGAATAGGTTGTCTAAAATTAAGGCGGTTTTGATTAAAAACAGTACTTCTGCTTTTGAACTGCTGGGGGATGGACTCCAATACCTGCCTCATCGTTGCTAAACTTGAAAAGATGAAATCAAAACATTGGCTCAGGTGCTTATCCCTCTCTTATACGGATCTGCATCCTTGTATAATATACATATGTCTGGAATGCTAGCTTACGTTGGTCGGTCCAGGTCGCTAATGGGCACAAATGCACCCTGAAACGCCACGGGCAGAGCGCAGAGTCGCGTGGGCTTCCACAGGTTACGTTTTCGGGATTCTGAGTCCAGTTTCCATCCGTTGAGAAGCATTCTGGAGGAAGGAGGCTATGCAAATGAGAGCTGTCCCAGCAGTTCCTATGTATTCTGAGAGATGCTGGAACAGGACATTATGGTCAACAATGCAAACCTTTCAACCTTATGTTTTAAGACTAACTTCAAACTCTTTTGAAAGTTATCAGCCCTTTCCATTGAACACACTAGACCAAATCAGGCAGTATCCTAACAAACAGAGGCAACATATTGTGGCGAAACAGTTACAACATATCCGCCAGGTGATGTTCTGATAAAATTCTTGATGAAGACGTTGAAAACCTCAAAAACATGTGACAATATCACTCAATTGGACTCAAACATTTTGCGAAGAGATAAACAATCAGCATCCATCAGGTAGGCCAACAATAGAAGCAAGGAGAATCCTATTGTCCTGTCATTGGAAGACTCTGTGACCAGAAGAACAAAAAAACCCTGATGAAACAAGATCTGGTAGAAACACCTCTGAAAATAGTAATTGAAATCTTTGCATCTTGTTGTAATACATTTTCAAAATCAGTAGAAGGGAATGATTAACTCAACCCTCACTTCAAAAGCATTCATCATGTTGAAGGAGAAATGGTTCCTTTAGAGTCCAGCTCCATGCAACCCAAAATATCCTCTGTACACAATGTTTAAGATGGTCCAATTTCCCCTCTAAAATCTAGCAGCTTCCTGTACCTAAGCGTCTTCAATCACCTGTTGCAATGTATAATCTTCTCCATCAAAACCAAGTGCCTTTCCCCCACAATAGGGATACAGACTGCTCTAGTCTCCATCCTGGATGATTTAAGATGGGCCGCTGATGGCGGCATTGCGGTGGCCTCATTCCAAAATGATCTTTCAGCCGCTTTTGACAACATCAACCTGGTCTTGCCACTCTCACATCTGGGGGGTAGGGGCCTGGCTTGGGATTTGGTTTCATTGTTCCTTCCTGCTCAGTCTCAGTCTGGTTACCTCCCTCCTTTACCTTCCGATTGGCCCAAATTGACCTGTGGGATTTTACAAGGATCTGTTCTGTCCCCCCCTTGTGTCGCGCCTAGAAACACTTGTATACAGGCGCGTTATAAATGCCATATCATATCATATCATTTATGTTACTCCTTTGGCAAGAATGGTTCAGTCACTGCGTTTCAAATTCTTGATGTATGTTATGTTACGTTAACAACTTTTATAAAGCGCTCTTAGGCCCACAGGGATCTTGGCACTAAGGGCACCTAGCAAAGCTGATCCAATCAGATTTAAAAGAGAAGGGTTTTCAGAAGGCGTCTAAATTGCAAATGGTTGGCAGTACATCTCAGAGCAAGAGGGAGTGCATTCCAAAGTATGCCTGATGCCCCAGAAAAGGCAACCGCCAACTCTGGACAGACGAAACCTAGGACAGGGACTAAACAAGTGCTCCCAGAGCGTAAAGCTCGAACAGGAAGATACAGGGAAACTTATCACAAAGAAAGTCTACATCTTGCCGGAAGAAGGCACAATGGACTAAGGAGAGAGTCTTAAATTCCACACATGAGGAAACTGGGAACCAATGTAGAGGGTGTAGATTGGGAGTAATATGGGTGCCATAAGATGTACTAGTGGCCACCTGAGCCGCCGGATTCTGCAGCAGCTGGAGCCGGTGGATAAGCCCCACTGGCTGAGCCAAAAACAGGAGTTACAATAGTCTATATGGCTCAAAACCAGTGAGGGTACCACCAGAGTTCTTAGCTGACAAGGTAAGAGGGGCAGAACCCTGCACAAAATCCTCAGATGAAAATGTCCAGCCTTACAATAAGCCCCAATCTGAGGGGCCATAGACAATGGTGAGGAGAAAATAACTCAGAGATTCCTAACAACCATCACTGGGGAAGGAAAGTCACCAAGTGCAACAGGCCAAAAAGATGGAATCCAAAGAGTGGGATTAGCAGGAGATCACAAAACCAGAACCTCAGTCTTGTCACCATTCAGCTTCAGCCAGTTCTTACCCATCCAATCCCTGATGTCTGTCAGGCACGGACTCAAGCACAACGACATCTATGCCTGGTTCAGATCTAAACGAACCAGGATCTGGGTGTCATCGGCATACGCAGGGATGGACTGGGAACTAAAAGAAGCCCTGGAAATAATTACTGGGGACCAACAGAGGCCCTGGAAATAAAGTTTAAAGTGGCCCCATGACACATTTTTAGCAAGCCCAATACTTTTCCTATGAGAACATTTGGAAATACCACATAAAAGAGGCCCAGGGTGCAGAGGCCCATAGGCCAGTCCACCCCTGTGCATACGAGTAACAACTGAAGCCGAAGGAGCTGATGAGACAGATCAGAGGCTGAATGTGGACATTAAAAAGTGCAGGGAACTATGCAGAGCCATGTGCGACCCTGCAGGACAAAGGACATGAGACAGAAGAAAAATGGGAAAGAGAAAGAGATTGTCCCCTTTTGGTCAGGAAAGAAGAAACCCAGGCCCAGACAGACCCGGAGAGGTCTGCCGAGGCCAGAGCAGATGGCAAGATGGAGTGGTCAATAGTGTTGAAGGCGGCCGAAAGATCAAACAATATCAGTGCAGCCACTACACCCCTGTCCACCAGCCTGGCCAAATCATCAACAACAGATGCCAGGATACTCTCCATGCCACGCCCTGGTCACAATCCTGACTGAAAGGGGTCAAACTCACACCTTATTACCTTTGAATGGATGAGAATGACCACCTGCAACAACAGCACAAATCCCACCCCACAATCTGTAATAACAGACTGTTTTGTCAAAATATTTTTGTTTTGGCAAAAATAGTAAAAGGGTCAAAATATAGACAAGCCCAGACTCACACTGTTAGGGAAATCATCCAAAATATTATAAATGAATTCTGACAAAAATGAAAAATTGTAGCCTGCCTACATCTATCCCAGCAATCAGTTATATAGAAAAAGAGAACATCAAGTTAGATAGGCACACAAATAAAAGCAGATATAAATACTATGCTCAGATATTTAATTGTATACGTATCCAGTGAAAACGTTTCCAACAAAAATGTATTCAGTGAAAAAATCATGGGGAAAGTCACTTAGCAGAAGGTAATACAACAATACAGCTGAAAAGTAGACAACACTGCAGTGCTACTACAGTGAACGTTAGGGTCAAGGTGTGCTTAGTGGGCTTGTGATTGCTTGGTTTGGGGTTAGGACAGGGGTTGGATAAGGCTAGAGGTTAAGGATAGAGTACATTTTTGATTAGAACTAGTTGTGGGATGGCTGGTGATATTGAGGTTTGGTCGGTGGTTAGGGTGGGAAATGTTGGGGTAGGAATTTCGGTAAGGCTAGAGTGAATAGAGTAATGGTTTAGGAATGTGTTGAAGAAAGGGATAGGGAGGTTGGAGAGGGCTGGCGATGTTGGTGTAGAATAGGGGTTAGGAGAAACCTAGATGTCAGCATGGCGTTACGATTTAGGGTAAGTGTTACAGTTGCAGTTAGGGTAAGGTTAGAATTAGAGCAAGGGTTTGGGTTAGGGCAAGGGATATATGGAAGTTGCAGAAAACCTGTTGATGAGTTGGGAGTTAGGTTCACAGTTCATTTTCTATTAGTTTGGCATTTGGTATCGAGTGGCATGCAAATACAATGCTCTAGCGTGCCGAAGAGTGAGCGTTAGGTAAGGGGTCAATGTAGAATAAGAGAAGTAATTAGAGTTTGGATCAAGGTTAGGAATGGAGTTAGGGTGATTGTGGAGGTTTTATTAGAGGTCTGGGTGGTTCTTAGGGTTATAGGCTTGCACTTTTGTGTATTTCAAAATATTCTTTTGGTGACCTCATTACTGCCAACATTTGCACACTTTGCATTGTTGGCATTGCATGACTACATTTTTGCAAACTACATTTCCACATGAATACATTTTCTTGAGGAACTTTTCACATGCGTTTATTAATAAACACAAATAGTTGACATCATCACATGACATGCATGTCAACGGCTAGATAATACACAATGAAATCCAGCAAGTTAATAAGCAAAATATGTCATCTTCCAAAAATAAACCGGGTATGGCTGTGCGGCCCTGGTCTAAAGGGACCACTCGAATCAATGTCACCTTCACTTTAATGTGTACATTTAGACTCGCATATTTTGACTTCCCTTTTAAAATGACATCTAGTTCATGGCAAGCCAAAGAGGAATGTGAGTAAATGACAACTAGTTCATGGCAAGCCAAAGAGGAATGTGAGTAAATGACATCTAGTTCATGGCAAGCCAAAGAGGAATGTGAGTAAATGACATCTAGTTCATGGCAAGCCAAAGAGGAATGTGAGTAAATGACATCTAGTTCATGGCAAGCCAAAGAGGAGTGTGTGTAAGATATTATACTGGGCTCTGCAAGTGAACATCGTATCAAAGTGATTTAGTATTGCAATCAGAAAGGGCATCTATTCAGAGCACATGTACTGAGCATTTTAAAAAAGGATTTCAGTTTTTAAGTTAGGAAGGAATGGAAGGGCATTTCTAAAAGTCTTTGATTTTCATTCAGAATGAGTGCTAGCAGAAAAGGAATCACCCTGAGAAGAAACTTTCTGACTTGGATTTCCTTAACAGAGCCCCCACTCGGATATTATACACACTTAGGAAAATAATCTACTTTTTGACATTATTTGTCAAAGGCTGCATATACATGAGATGTCTAGAGAACAAGGCCCTTTAATCCCTTTGCCAAATCTTTGTCTAGTTGTGTTCGGAGACCACAGTTTCCACTGTTTGTTTCTGAAACAAATCCAGGAAATTAATATTTGATTTGATATAAACAGAAAAATTCCCCTCTTCCCAGGATTACCTTTCAAGGGATTTAATATTTAAATACACACTGGGGCAAGGGTTCACTTAAATTGTAGTTGTTGCATTAACACTTGTGTACAGAATCAACCACTGCGATGAATTTCTCAGTTCTCGCGCCGCCTGTGGCTGGTACTGTCCTATTTTGGATGGAAAGGCGTTGGACTCAAAGTCATTTGGTTCTTATCCTCAGACCTTTGATCTCAGCACCAGAGTCTTTCAAGCTGTTGTCCCCATCTGGCTCAAATCCTTCTGTGGACAGTGCCTCGGGCCTTGCTCTGCAAATTTGATAGAAGTCTCCTTGGCTAAATTGTAGGTCTTGGCAGGTAGCAATAGAAATGATCCAGTCCCCTTCTCCCAGAGAGTCCTGACTTTTTATACTGGCCAAACTGCGCCTGCACTAGTGTCATATGACACTGCATTTTTGATTGGAAGGGTTCTGTGATGTGATTAGTTACTTTTCCTAATCCACATTCAAAAATGGCCACCCCTGAGCTCACATTGGTCCCTGAACTTGGTGCCTCATATGCAGGATTGTGAGCCTTAAATTGCCCCACACCTTTGGGAAACCTTTGGGAAATCATGGTCAAACTGGATTAATACATCTATTGTTGACATAATGTTTAGTGTAAATATGTGAATATGTAAATATGTGAGGTGGTTCCAAATAACATACTCTTGTTTGTGAGAGTATTACTCTACTTTTGATTTCTGTACCTTTAAGAAAAGATGTGTTATTAACATATGCAAATCATGCAAAAAAGTATGCATTTCATTATAACGTTTTAATCTGCTTTTTCACTGTACAAATCAACCTCATTCTAAATCTGTATTCGATAACTTGGTGAGATAAATGGTTTGAAATCTAATTGGAAATAAGTCAATTACCAGGCCATTTCTTGTAGCACTTACAATTAGGTCTATACTATATTCCATGGAAAAGTACTGCCCCTTGAAATGAAACCAATGGGTTTATAATTTGTCACACACTACATAAAAGGTGGAGGGAGAGGAAAACATATAGAAAACTAAGGAAGAGAGAGGAAACAGGAGCTGCAGTGCTCCAATTGCAAGTAAAAAGAATCTTTAATCAATAATAGATAACATAGTTAAAAAACAAGTACCACAATATTAGAAAAAGACTCACAATGTACAGACCAAAAAACACACACAAGAATTGCATTCAATCACACCCTAAAAACGGACAAATAACGATAGCCCATATAACAACACCAAATGACCTAAACAGAAAGTAATGCCCTAATCGCAAAAACCTAACCCTACATGTTTCAGTCCATAATACTATGAATGTAGGACCTTCCTCAGGGGTATCAGTAACCAGATGCAACGTGGAGTTGGTAAAGAGTGCACTCGAAACACCAACCCCACGAGCAACGCGATTAGAAATACTCAGGTCTGATAGTCCCGAAATCCCTGACTTTGGAAAATGGATCTTCTGTCCAACATCAGGCAACCACTGGTCATTCTAAAAAAACACAAAATACAATGGAACACCCACTTAACACTAATATAAAACTGCAACTACACCATCCACTCACAACCCCATCCATTATGAACTCTACAGAAATCCACAAATGGATCCATATCAAAAGTCTCCACCATACCATGTATGTCTCTGCCTATATCACACACGAGTTATGACAGGCTTTGCCGACTCAATAGGAACCTCATTCGTAGGATGTTCAATATTCCTAGGGGACCAGACCATATCTTAGAATCTGTGTAGACAGAAGACACAACCATCATCACAGGGGAACCATCCGAAGGTCCCTCCGAATCCACACCTACGTGAACATGCGGGCGGCACAAACACCCAGGCGCAGAAGGGCATGTATGCAAGCAACAAGGAGAAACGAAAGGATTTGCACCTCTCGTGACCCACCAGGAAGAGAACCATCCATGAATAAACAAACAGGCCTGGACCCCAGCACACTTCACTGGCACTAGGGCGCCCACACCCATGAATTCAAAGCAATCCACCCAAGTGTCAGGCCCAACCAAGAAACAAATCCTACCTTACACCGTATTTGCAATGGCATACCAAAAGGCTCGGCACTCGCCTTTCCAGAACCGCAATGTGCAAATTGGCCACTTGATCATGAGTGTATTTGTCAGCCGTATGAATTTGCTAAAGAATTAGGTATTCAGAAAGTTCCATTTAACTAGACAGATTGCCTGATTAATGGTTTCATCTGTATGCTAGTTAGTGAAAGAATGCTTTAAAGCTATTTGTGCAAATATATTCCTGGGACTTAATGGGTTGAATGCCAAATGCTAATGGGTTACTTTACCATCTGCACCTGAAAACCCACTTATCTGACAATGAAATCCTCATTTTTCACAGTAATGTTTTCCTTCAAATTTACTATTTATATAAGAACCCACAATTTGGTATGGTTTTAAGCCATAATAGATGTATTTTCATGTAAATCGTGGCTTTAGCAAAACGACACATGGCAGTCGAACATACCACTGCTCAATTTATCTCACGGGCATCATTATAAGTGCCAGATTACTAGGCGCCTTGGAATTCTTTCTACCTTCAACTGTAGAACACTGGTTCCAGTTTCATTAAATTATATTAGCCAGCGTGTTTTTTTAGAAAAATGAAAAATTATCGCAAAATGCACAATCCTTTGGCACATTGAAACACTTGTGTATAGGCGCGTTACAAATGCCATATCTATCATGAAATGAATAACCTTTGCATCTAAGTGCATTAAATTACTTATTTATTTATTTATTTATTTATTTATCATGCATTTGTAAGGCGCTTATATATCAAATTGTGTTTCAAAGCGACCTCAGGGCAACAGGGAGGGGACATGGGGTTGAAGAGCAAATACAACTGTGAAAGATAAAGGCGGGCCTACTAGGCCTTGTGGGCATTCGGAACGTGCAAGTACAGGGAGATAGAGAGGAATGAGGGAGTGGGGGAGTGGTAAGTGCTCATTGTATCAAGAGCTAGGCAGTGAGCAACGCTAAGTGCCTAGGTGGAGTGGTCAGCCGCAAATAAATAAGTGCAGGCTAGTGTTGACAGAGGCCAGTGGGTGCCAAGGCAAAGTGCTATGGGGGTGGAGGCTGTAGGCGATTGGGTGTGGGAAGTCAAGACCTGGGAGGACACATAAGGGCCCGGGTCACCAATCTCAGCAACTGTGGTATTTAACAGAGGAGGGAGGAAGGGAAGGAGGATGTGAAAAGGAGAGTCTTGAGGAGCTTCTGGAATTTGAGGAGATCTGGCTCAAAACAAAGAGGAAGTGGAAGGCTAGTCCATAGGAGGAGCCTGATGATGAGAGAGATCGGTCCCAGCAGCTCACTGTTTAGCGAAGTGCTTAACACACACAGAGTTCATGCCGGAGGAACGTAAAGATCTGGATGGAGAGCATTTAGTGATAGCAAGTTGTAGATAGCGTGGTCCTCACCCCCTGAAGGCTTTGTGGATGATGCAGAGGAATTTGAATTTGATCCTTGCAGCAACCGGGAGCCAATGGAGAGTTTTTAGGGCTGGAGAGATGGGTTCCCTGGGCTTGAGGTCAAGGATACGTCTTGCAGCCCAATTCTGGATTAGCTGGAGTGGTCATAGAGAAGAAGAAGGTAGATTAAGGAAAAGCCTAGTGTAGTAGTGTAGTCTTCAGAGAACCAGAGCTCTAGAGACATTTAGCTTCTGGGGAAAGCGAGGAAAGGAAGAATTCCTTTGAGGAGGTGGAGTTGAAAGTGGGACTTCTTGGTAAGGTCCTGAATGTGAGCGAAGAAGGAGAGAGAGGAGTTGAAGATTTCTCCATGGTTTCTGGCTTTAAATGAAGAAGAAGGGGGAGATTGCATAGAAGATGGCCAGAGTGAGGGACAGAAAGCAGGAGTGCAGACAGGAAGGATCTCAGTCTTGCTTGCGTTGAGGTAAAGATCATTGGAAGTGCACCAGGACTGGATGGCAGATAGGCAATTAGGAATGATGCAGGAAGTAAGAAAAGGATCAAAGGGAAGTTTATAGAAGAGCTGTGTGTTCTCTGCATAACACTGGAAGTTTGGGGAGAAGGTGGAAATGAGGTGTGCAAGTGGAGCAAAGTAGATGTTAAAGAGCAGGGAGAGAGGTTGGAGCCCTGGGGGACGCCACAGGTGGAGATAGAGGTGGGCGAGGAGAAGGAACCCAGAATAACCTGGGACAGACAGTCACTGAGGAAGGATGTCTGCCAGTCCAATGCCAGCTCCGAGATACCAAGGGTATTCTGGAGTTGTTTTATGAGGATGGAGTGGTTGACCATATCAAATGCAGAGGATAGATCAAGTATAATGAGAACAGCTGGAGAGTTGATATCCAGAGATGCAAGCAGTTCCTCTCAGGTGTTCAGAAGAATGGTTTTCATGCCTCTGGATGCTTGAAATCCAGATTGATGGTCGTGGAGGCAACCAAGAAGTTCAGTGTGCTGCGTCAGTTGGGGGAAGACTAGCTTCTCCAGGAGTTTCCCAAAGAAGGGGGTGATAGATATGGGGTGGTAGTTAGCTGGACAAGATGGGTCTGCAGAATGATTTTTTAGGAGGTGGCACACAAGGGAGTGCTTGAGGGAAGAAGGGAAATATCCTGTAGCAAAATAGTAGTTGCAGAAGTCAGTGAGTGCAGATGCAAGGCAGCCAGTATTGTCCTTAATGGTTCTGGGTGAGCAAGGGGAAATCTGGAGGAGACCTTCATGGAGCAGACAACTTTGGTGACCTCATCAGGTGTGCTTCGAGAAAGAAGGAGAGACTGGCAGAGGGAGGATGGGAGGTCATAGGAGACAAGGGGGTGGGTGAGGGGGAGAGGGACATGAGGGTGCTCAGGATGTCCTGAGGTTTTGCATTGAAGTGTGTGGCTGTTATGTTGCAAAGGGCCTGCGAGAGAAGAGGTGAGGAGGAGATTGTGGAGGGGTTAGCTAGTTCCCTGCAGATTTTAAAGAGTTCAGCCGTGTATTTTTATGCACTAGAGACAATGCCCTGGATGTGGGCTCTCTTCTTGGTGGGGATGGAGCATCTGTATTGCTATTGGAGCAGTCGAAAGGCCAGTTTATCAGAGGGTGAGCCTGAGGTCTGGCACTTCCGTGCCGCAGGTCTGCACTTGCGTTTCAGTGCTGCAGGTTCGGAGTCTTACCAAGTGTTACGCTTGGAGGCATGTTTCAGGCAAAAATGTCAAGGGTATTGGTAATGGCAAGATGGAGGTTGCTGTGAGCGGAGTCAGAAGTAAAGTCTGCAGTGAGGAGAGAGGTTGGGATGAAGGTGGATGCGAAAGCAGCAGCTGACACTCGTTTCATCGGATGGATGTTCATGAATGAGGATGCCATTGCTGAGGGCGGCGTGATCAGAGGGCCAATAGGACCCAAGTGAGAGGACAGTAGAGAGTGGTTAGACCAGGAGAGTGGGGTGGTCAGTGAGGAGGAGAGGGAAACATCGGTGTGGATGAAGGCATCCAGAGTGTGTCCAGCCAAGTGGCTAGGACCAGAAGGGAGAATGGAGAGGGAGAGTGAGGTGCAGAGGTCATGGCAGAGAGTGGAGGCCGTGATTGAGGAGCCCAGGTGGATGTTAAAATCACCCATGTGAAGGAGTGTAGTGGTGGTAGTGAGGAGAGGTAGTGGTGGTAGTGAGGACAGAGGAGGAGAAATCAGCCCATTAAGAGAGCAACAGGGTGGTAGAGTCAGGTGACCTGTAGATGGTGGCAATGGTCAGTGAAGAGGTGGGAGAGATGACCAACTTGCAAATCAGGCTCTTGAAGGAAGAGCCAGGCTGGGTGGGTATGAGGGAAGAAGGGACCCACTCAGGGAAGATAAGAGCAACCCTGCCGCCTGCACGGTCAGGGCGAGGCTTGGAGTTGATCTAATAGACCTCAGGGAGAAGGGAGTAAAAAGCAGTGAGCAGTGACAGAGCTGGCCTTGAACCACGTCTCAGTAAGAGCAAGGATATTGAGGTCAAGGTCTTCAAGAAGGAGGCAGATGTCGGTAGAGTGTTTGATGGCAGAATGAGTATTAAGCATGGCGAGATGCAGGAGATCTCCACCTTTAATGGTTTTCCAAGAAGGGGTACAGGGGCATGGTACACCAGTTGGAGGGGTGTGAGGGGGACAGAGAGAGGGGAAGGAGTAGCAGGAGTGGGGAGGAAGTTAATGAGGGATGGCAGGTGGCAGTGAAAGAGGATGAGGTTGGGTTGAGGACCCAGAACCAAGATAGTGCCAGTATGATAGATATTAATGATGCACCTTGATGATGCAAAGCCAGACAAGAGGGCTTCCCATTTAGTGCCACCATTAATGGGTGAGGATGTAAGAGGAGAGAGAGGAGAGATGAGATGAGGAGTCCATAGATCCGGAGAGGGAACAGAGAAAAGGATGTCAGTAAAGATCTATCGGGAAGCCTCACTGATATAGGTGTCTGCGATAGGTAGGCCAGGGTTGGTGGTCAAGATATCTTTTTTTAAGCTTTTTTCTTCCAGACCTTGTGAGAGTGGGAGGATAGGTGATAGTATAGCAGTTAGAAAAGATAAGTGAGATGGTGAATGCCATAGTGGTGGAGGAACGAGGAGGAAAGGGGAGGGGTTTCACAGCACAGTACGAGCACACCTCACCAGGCGGCCTAGTAGCCATGGGAAGCAAGAGGCATATGCACCAGAGTAGCAAAAATGAGCAGTACAGATGTATGGTCACCTACATTTGGTTTTTGATGCAAGGCACTCTAAACACACAAAACGAAATTAGCAGTACAGATGTAATATCACATAAACTCGTTTTGTTGATGCAAGGCACTCTAAGCCCACAAAACAAAATTAGCAGCACCGGTGGAGGGTGCATGAAGGAACACGACAGAGTGTCAGAGATGTGGCAGAGATGTTATGAACCACACACACACACAAACACCAGCTTCGACATTTTCAGAAGGAATACATGTAATGTAGTAAGGAATTAGCTAGATTAAGTAGGCCAAGGAAGACAAAGTAGTGCAGGCGCACATTGGTTCAGCTGTTGGTAGAGATTAGTGGAGAGGCAGTTCCAATGATCCAGTCATCACTCACTGGTATTTTGACGGGTGCTTTGCATTGCAGGAGCCTACGTTCCTGTGGTGCGGGGCTGTCCACCTGGGGGCTTTGTGGGGGAAATAGGAGGGGGCCCAACATGCCCTCCCTGGCCAAGAGAGGTACAGACAGGGGCCTTGGAGAAGGGCCTTGGATGTGGGCCAGCTTCCAGCGGTCAGCACCCATGATTGGTTCTTTGAGTGTGAGCTGGCCAATAAGTAATCAGCTGTGATGGCTGTGAGAGCACTCCTCATCACAAGGATGTGGCGGCCACGCTGAAAGTACAAATGAAAGGCTGAGATTTAATCAGCCAAGCTGGGCCTGCAAGCAAAGATATTGTGATGGCATGTAGCAAACATATGCATAATAAATATGAGATTTTGTGTGATTTGGAACATGTCTTCTGGTCCACATAAGTTTGTCTGTGCTTCATTTCCTTGGTGATAGAGCACTGAAATGCAAATGTCAAGGTTCTTTATTTTGCATTTTTAATTGTTTGAAACATGTGCAAATATAGCTGGACAATGTCATTATTTGAGCATAATCCCTAGAAACATCACAACTACATTTAAATCCTATCTACAATCTACAATCTGTTGATACTTCAGTGTGTCGTCCTTGTCTTAACATAATGGTTCTAAAATGGAGATGAGATTCTTCCTCCATTTTCTCTGTCTAACAGCTCTTTGGTAATTTTGTCTAGGACTGTGTCTGTCACCTTCCACAGTTGTGAAAAATCTGTAAGCGAAATGTGCTGCTTCTTTAACACTCTCTGCCCATTATTCATCTAAAGTTCAGGTCTATTTCTTCACTGGTTCCTGGTACAATGCATTGTTCTGTTCCTCTCTTGTATGCTAAAGTGACATTGATTTATAACATTATTTCTACTCATCTTGGCTCTGTAGCTCGCCATTCTTGGGTTTCCCTTGAAAGCAGATCAACAAAATCAGCATGTTCAAAATGCTTCAGTCAGGATAATTTTGGGCTCATGCGTTTGCCATCAAACTGCTCCCGCTATAAGATCACTTTACTGGCTGTCAGATGATAAATGCATAGAACGTAGGTCCTTTTGCCTTCTTTATAAGATTCTACAGTTCATGCATCCACTTTTTCCTACTGCTAAATTTTGTGTTCATCAACTGAGTCATCAGTTGCTTTTTTCTTCATCAAATCTTGTTTTTTTTCCCATCCTTTCATATTACTTCGCTGGGGGCTGGCCTTTTTCTGTTCAGTCCGCCGGTTTGTAGAACTCTCTAACTCTTTTCCTTTGCATTCTGACAGATATTTCTTCCTTTGGGAAGAATATCAAAAGCTAGGTTTTTGATTAACCTTGATAAGTAGGCTCTTTATGGATTGGACCTTCTGATGACCACTGTTGTAGCGCCTTGATGCCAGCAATGACATGAACAGTGCCTTATAAATAGAAATAGAATTTCACACCCGGGAGGTAAACCGTGTTTATAAAACATTTTTCTAAAAATAATTTGACAAATGTGTTAAGTGTAGAATTAGGTGTAAAGTGGAAGTTCACTAAAAAATGTTGAGTCTCAAAAGATGGGCCATAATAAAAAACATATATAAAACATTTTTTTTATAGAAAGTTCCCATGTAAAATTTTGAGGACATGAGGCTTTCCAAGCACTAGGAGGCATTCATTTTGTGAAATGAATTAGCATCCTGTGCTTGTGTTAAGCTCTGCTCTTGTGGCAATAATCAAGCAAAAGCCCCTTACTGGGAGATTTTGCTTATTACAGCCAGGGAGCAGAGAATGTTGACCTGCCCTGTGCTGCTGCAGAGTGTTTCTTTTTTTCCTGCTTTCCCAGGCTCCCCTGTACTGGGGGAGCCCGGGAAACTTAAAACAAAAGTCCAGGCAATTATAAATACAACAGCGTTATATTTATAATTTCTGTGGTGTTCTTTTTAATTCTCCCGGGCTCCCCCAGCTCGGGGGAGTCGGGGAGACTTAATAAGAATGTGCCAGCAATTATAAATACAACATTGTTGTATTTATGATTGCTGTGCCTTTCCTTTCAAGTCATCCAAACTCCCTCGAGCCTGGGAAGCCCGGGAGTCTTAAAGCGAAAGTTCCAGCAATTATAACTACAACAGCGTTGCATTTATGATTGCAGTGGCTTTCTTTTTAAGTCTCCCGGGCTTCCCAGGCAATGGGGAGCCCGGGAGACTTAAAGCAAAAGTGCTGGAAATTATAAATACAACAGCGTTGGGGGAACCCAGGAGACATAAAAAGAAATCCACAGCAATCATGAATACAAGAGCGTTGTATTTATAATTGCCAGCACATTCTTTTTAAGACTGCCGGGCTCCCCGAGCCTGGGGGAGCGTGTCATTAATTATTGCTGTGTCTTTCATTTTACGTTTTCTGTGCTTCCCTGGGCTTGGAGAGCACAGAAAACATAAAATGTAAGTCAAGGCTATTACTGTGGCGGCCTCCTCTCTTCATGTTAAGATCTGCTCTCTGGCACTAGTAAACAATTGCTCCCAGTTGGCGGCTTTTTTCTTGATTATTGCTGCGAGAGCAGAGCTTAACATGAACAGCAGAGGCTGCTTAATTTCACAAAATGGATACCCCGATGCCAAAACCTTTAGCCTAATTTTCAGAAAATTTGCATAGGAATATTCTTTAAAAATATTTTTTACATATATTTTTGATTATGGTCCATCTTTTGAAACAATAACATTTTTGAGTGAATTTCCCCTTTAAGGATAAAAATGGAACAGGATGCATGAAAAATAAAAGGCAAAAAGGAAAGAAAAAAGACAGGAAATGTGAGATAACTATAGATTAAGGAAGTGGGCACCCCCACATATAAAAGAGATTTTGACAGAAATAAAGACATATGCAATTATTAACAAATTAACAAAATTCACCAAATAACCATATTCTTCCATAACATATGGAAGCATGAACGACTTAGTGTGAAGGATTAACACTCCATGGTCCTTTCTACTGCTCATCAGCAATCTGTGATAATAATTACCTTCTGTTTATTGTTTAAATAATTTCTTGAAATCTGGCAAATAATCCAAAACATTATCCCAAATATACAAGAAGAGACAAAGATAAAGAGACAATGACAAGTTTAAAAAAGATAAAGTGGTCTAGTCAATGGATGGTAAAAGGGATGCGTTGGTGGCATCTGGGCACCTAAGAAAAGACATTAAAGTACATGTCAGCCAGTCCACCTTCCCTCTTCCTTTCTAGTCCATCTTCCCTCTTCCTTTCTAGTCCATCTTCCCTCTTCCTTTCTAGTCCACCTTCCCTCTTCCTTTCTAGTCCATCTTCCCTCTTCCTTTCTAGTCCACCTTCCCTCTTCCTTTCTAGTCCACCTTCCCTCTTCCTTTCTAGTCCATCTTCCCTCTTCCTTTCTAGTCCACCTTCCCTCTTCCTTTCTAGTCCACCTTCCCTCTTCCTTTCTAGTCCATCTTCCCTCTTCCTTTCTAGTCCACCTTCCCTCTTCCTTTCTAGTCCACCTTCCCTCTTCCTTTCTAGTCCATCTTCCCTCTTCCTTTACTCGTAATGTCATGGAAATACTCAATGATATTTTCTGCCTGTACTAGGAATTTTCATTCTATTCTCTCTGAAGATATAACAGGGCAATTCACGAAACAGTTTTCAAATTTGTGTCTGCAAAATGCGGGTGGTAGTTGGCCAGCAGGTGCAATTTGGTTTTGTAGCACTGTACACAAGGTGTTTGCACATCCACCCACTTGCAACCATTGCCATCACTTACAGATGCTTCTGTTCGCCTATGAGTGCCTTTTGCACATGGAGCTGAACAAGCACCCTGCAATCTGTGGGTGGGCTGAGCTATGCAACTGGACCTGCCTGTGTATTTGGCTTTCTGCGGCCAAATTCCCCTTTGTTAATGAACGCACCTGCTGTATGCGGGCAAAGAATGAGCAACCAGAAGGCCTGCAGCATAGCACAACAAATTCCAAAACACAACGAGAGGCGCTTTGAGGCGCAGCAGTGCCTACAGAGGTTTCCCTTGTGCCTGGGCTTCCCTGCCACAAGCAGGTGAATGGAGCGATGCAATGCTGAGTGGGCGCTTTACAGAGCTTGGGCATGTCTTCACAGCCCTGAGATACATGAGCAGTTCTATCTGTAATGATATGTTCCCCATAAGATCAGAGATGGAAATGGGAAAGTAGAATTTGTAATGACGGATGCTTTAATCCCAATCATTGTAAATGTGCTCACTGAGCCCACGTGGGTGAGGGGCCAATCTCAACCCCAGCAATGGCATTGGGTCAGTGTCCCAATGCATATGCAGGTGTCGGGGAGGCACCACATATGTATTTATGTACGGATGGGCTGGCTGTTGGTCCGTGGTCGGACTTGGATATACAAGCAACGGGCACCAATGAAATTGTGACCCACTGTGGCAAATGGCAATTTGTTGCGTCTTGTGGCAGGCTGGTTGAGACTAGCGAAGGGGGCAGTTTTTAGTAAAATGCGTTGCAAATAGTGCATTTTAAACCATACTTGGTCATTAACGTTGGCCAAAACTACCAGGCGCACTGTGTAGTAAATCATCAAACAGGCCCCATGGACAGAAAACGGCCCCACTTTGACCAATAAAACTGTCCCACACTATCATGTTGGGCAAGCACTGTGGGTATTGCACTATCGCCCTATAGGCCAGAACCTGTATGGTCCCTTTTGCCTTCAACACGCCTCTCCTGCAGCACGCACGTTTCAATTTCTGCTCTGAACCAGAAACGTGCACGCAGGGCAACGGGAGCTTTTCCCCTCACATTCTGAATTATATGTCTGTGAATGTGCACTATGTGTGCAAATTACACTTTGATGTAACTGTGAGGAAGATGTTGGAATGCACTCTAGACTTAAATGGGTGCATTCGTAACAAAGCATTTATGACTGAAGTTGGAAGTTTGACTAAAGGTCAGAGTATAGATCAAAACGATAGAATATGTCCAGGGGAAAGCATGGCTCAAAGTGAGAGTTCGATTATAGGCTAGAGTATACCTTATCTCAAGAGTATGATTAAAGGATGGAAGTACAGCTTAAAATGAGAGTATGGCTCAAGATGAGAGTTCGGCTCAAGGCGAGAGTATAGCTCAAGGAAGGAGTATGACTAGAGGTGAGAGTATGACTTAAAGTGAGGTTACAGCTGAAGGTGACAGAATGACTGAAGGAAAAAGTATGGTTCAAGGCAAGAGTATGACTAAAGTTAAGGGTATGGCTAAAGATCAGGGTATACGTCCAGGCAACAGTATGAATTGAGGCGAGAGCATGTCTCAGGGAAAGAGTATAACTAAAGGTGAGGGCACAGCTGAAAGAGAGACTATGGCTCAAGACGATAGTATGGGTCAAGGCAAAAGTATGGCGCAAGGTGAGAATTTCATTAAAGAGTATGACTAAAGGTGAAAGAATGACTCAAGAGTTTGATTGAGGATGAGAGTAGACCTTACGGCAAGAGTATGACTAAAGGTGAGAGTATGGCTCAAGGCGAGAGTATAACTAAAGGTGAGGTAAAGCTGAGGGAGAGAGTATGGCTCAAGACCAAATAATGGGTCAGGGAGAAACTATGGCTTCACGCAAGAGTATGGCTCAAGGCAAGAGTATGGCTCAAGGAAAGAGTATGGCTCAAGGCAAGAGTATGGTTCAAGGCAAGAGTATGGCTCAAGGCAAGAGTATGGCTGAAGGTCAGAGTATGGCCCCAAACTAGAGTATGGCTTTGGAGAAGATACTTTTCTTGCTCCTGCCACTTGTTTACAGGCATAGCCTTGGGCTTTGAAGGGAAAGTGGTTCTATAGTTTATTTGAGATAATGAAAAGGCCTGCAAGGCCAGCCATCGACCATCTGATAGTAACAGTATGGGTTTCAAGTCCCAATGAGGCAATTTTGGTGTTTCAATGTTTTAAATATAATTTGTACTGTTTGCTGTTGACACAGTGGTTCTGAAATCATGCAGCTGATGTGTGGTGCACACAGACGCAGTCTGCACATCTACATGCGGTATGAAGCGCACGGGTGAGAAACGCCATTTTGAAATCGTGGACAGAATGTTTGCTCAGGGGGGGTCACGGCACCTGAGGATGCAGAATAAGTTAATGGGAGCGAGGCGGAGTGACAGCAGAGTGTTTGGTGCATGCAAGGAGAACGTGCTACCATGGATACTGCAGATGCTTAGAGCACAAGCCTGTCGACTGTGCCCTTTGAAGTGAAGGCAGAGCTTTTTGCTTGTCTTCCCTGCCTGGGAGCGGAGCGAGGCGGAGTGACAGCAGATTGTTTGGTGCATGCAAGGAGAACGTGCTACCGGGGATATTGCAGATGCTTAGAGCACAAGCCTGTCTACTGTGCCCTTTGAAGTGAAGGCAGAGCTTTCTGCTTGTCTTCCCTTCCTGGGAGCAGAGCGAGGCGGAGTGACAGCAGAGTGTTTGGTGCATGTAAGGAGAACGTGCTACCGTGGATAGTGCAGATGCTTAGAGCACAAGCCTGTCTACTGTGCCCTTTGAAGTGAAGGCAGAGCTTTCTGCTTGTCTTCCCTGCCTGGGAGCGGAGCGAGGCGGAGTGACAGCAGAGTGTTTGGTGCATGCAAGGAGAACGTGCTACCATGGATACTGCAGATGCTTAGAGCACAAGCCTGTCGACTGTGCCCTTTGAAGTGAAGGCAGAGCTTTCTGCTTGTCTTCCCTGCCTGGGAGCGGAGCGAGGCGGAGTGACAGCAGAGTGTTTGGTGCATGCAAGGAGAACGTGCTACCGTGGATACTGCAGATGCTTAGAGCACAAGCCTGTCTACTGTGCCCTTTGAAGTGAAGGCAGAGCTTTCTGCTTGTCTTCCCTGCCCGGGAGCGGAGCGAGGCGGAGTGACAGCAGAGTGTTTGGTGCATGCAATGCAAGGAGAACGTGCTACCGTGGATACTGCAGATGCTTAGAGCACAAGCCTGTCTACTGTGCCCTTTGAAGTGAAGGCAGAGCTTTCTGCTTGTCTTCCCTGCCTGGGAGCGGAGCGAGGCGGAGTGACAGCAGAGTTTTTGGTGCATGCAAGGAGAACGTGCTACTGTGGACACTGCAGATGCTTAGAGCACAAGCCTGTCTACTGTGCCCTTTGAAGTGAAGGCAGAGCTTTCTGCTTGTCTTCCCTGCCTGGGAGCGGAGCGAGGCGGAGTGACAGCAGAGTGTTTGGTGCATGCAAGGAGAACGTGCTACCGTGGATACTGCAGAACTTAGAGCACAAGCCTGTCGACTGTGCCCTTTGAAGTGAAGGCAGAGCTTTCTGCTTGTCTTCCCTGCCTGGGAGCGGAGCGAGGCGGAGTGACAGCAGAGTGTTTGGTGCATGCAAGGAGAACGTGCTACCGTGGACACTGCAGATGCTTAGAGCACAAGCCTGTCTACTGTGCCCTTTGAAGTGAAGGCAGAGCTTTCTGCTTGTCTTCCCTGCCTGGGAGCGGAGCGAGGCGGAGTGACAGCAGAGTGTTTGGTGCATGCAAGGAGAACGTGCTACTGTGGATACTGCAGATGCTTAGAGCACAAGCCTGTCTACTTTGCCCTTTGAAGTGAAGGCAGAGCTTTCTGCTTGTCTTCCATGCCTGGGAGCGGAGCGAGGCGGAGTGACAGCAGAGTGTTTGGTGCATGCAAGTAGAACGTGCTACCGTGGATACTGCAGATGCTTAGAGCACAAGCCTGTCTACTGTGCCCTTTGAAGTGAAGGCAGAGCTTTCTGCTTGTCTTCCCTGCCTGGGAGCGGAGCGAGGCGGAGTGACAGCAGAGTGTTTGGTGCATGCAAGGAGAACGTGCTACTGTGGATACTGCAGATGCTTAGAGCACAAGCCTGTCTACTGTGCCCTTTGAAGTGAAGGCAGAGCTTTCTGCTTGTCTTCCATGCCTGGGAGCGGAGCGAGGCGGAGTGACAGCAGAGTGTTTGGTGCATGCAAGGAGAACGTGCTACCGTGGATACTGCAGATGCTTAGAGCACAAGCCTGTCTACTGTGCCCTTTGAAGTGAAGGCAGAGCTTTCTGCTTGTCTTCCCTGCCTGGGAGCGGAGCGAGGCGGAGTGACAGCAGAGTGTTTGGTGCATGCAAGGAGAACGTGCTACTGTGGATACTGCAGATGCTTAGAGCACAAGCCTGTCTACTTTGCCCTTTGAAGTGAAGGCAGAGCTTTCTGCTTGTCTTCCCTGCCTGGGAGCGGAGCGAGGCGGAGTGACAGCAGAGTTTTTGGTGCATGCAAGGAGAACGTGCTACCGTGGATACTGCAGATGCTTAGAGCACAAGCCTGTCGACTGTGCCCTTTGAAGTGAAGGCAGAGCTTTCTGCTTGTCTTCCCTGCCTGGGAGCGGAGCGAGGCGGAGTGACAGCAGAGTGTTTGGTGCATGCAAGTAGAACGTGCTACCGTGGATACTGCAGATGCTTAGAGCACAAGCCTGTCTACTGTGCCCTTTGAAGTGAAGGCAGAGCTTTCTGCTTGTCTTCCCTGCCTGGGAGCGGAGCGAGGCGGAGTGACAGCAGAGTGTTTGGTGCATGCAAGGAGAACGTGCTACTGTGGATACTGCAGATGCTTAGAGCACAAGCCTGTCTACTGTGCCCTTTGAAGTGAAGGCAGAGCTTTCTGCTTGTCTTCCATGCCTGGGAGCGGAGCGAGGCGGAGTGACAGCAGAGTGTTTGGTGCATGCAAGGAGAACGTGCTACCGTGGATACTGCAGATGCTTAGAGCACAAGCCTGTCTACTGTGCCCTTTGAAGTGAAGGCAGAGCTTTCTGCTTGTCTTCCCTGCCCGGGAGCGGAGCGAGGCGGAGTGACAGCAGAGTGTTTGGTGCATGCAAGGAGAACGTGCTACCGTGGACACTGCAGATGCTTAGAGCACAAGCCTGTCTACTGTGCCCTTTGATGTGAAGGCAGAGCTTTCTGCTTGTCTTCCCTGCCTGGGAGCGGAGCGAGGCGGAGTGACAGCAGAGTGTTTGGTGCATGCAAGGAGAACGTGCTACCGTGGATACTGCAGATGCTTAGAGCACAAGCCTGTCTACTGTGCCCTTTGAAGTGAAGGCAGAGCTTTCTGCTTGTCTTCCCTGCCCGGGAGCGGAGCGAGGCGGAGTGACAGCAGAGTGTTTGGTGCATGCAAGGAGAACGTGCTACCGTGGATACTGCAGATGCTTAGAGCACAAGCCTGTCTACTGTGCCCTTTGATGTGAAGGCAGAGCTTTCTGCTTGTCTTCCCTGCCCGGGAGCGGAGCGAGGCGGAGTGACAGCAGAGTGTTTGGTGCATGCAAGGAGAACGTGCTACCGTGGATACTGCAGATGCTTAGAGCACAAGCCTGTCTACTGTGCCCTTTGATGTGAAGGCAGAGCTTTCTGCTTGTCTTCCCTGCCTGGGAGCGGAGCGAGGCGGAGTGACAGCAGAGTGTTTGGTGCATGCAAGGAGAACGTGCTACCGTGGATACTGCAGATGCTTAGAGCACAAGCCTGTCTACTGTGCCCTTTGAAGTGAAGGCAGAGCTTTCTGCTTGTCTTCCCTGCCTGGGAGCGGAGCGAGGCGGAGTGACAGCAGAGTGTTTGGTGCATGCAAGGAGAACGTGCTACCGTGGATACAGCAGATGCTTAGAGCACAAGCCTGTCTACTGTGCCCTTTGAAGTGAAGGCAGAGCTTTCTGCTTGTCTTCCCTGCCTGGGAGCGGAGCGAGGCGGAGTGACAGCAGAGTGTTTGGTGCATGCAAGGAGAACGTGCTACCGTGGATACTGCAGATGCTTAGAGCACAAGCCTGTCGACTGTGCCATTTGAAGTGAAGGCAGAGCTTTCTGCTTGTCTTCCCTGCCTGGGAGCGGAGCGAGGCGGAGTGACAGCAGAGTGTTTGGTGCATGCAAGGAGAACGTGCTACCGTGGATACTGCAGATGCTTAGAGCACAAGCCTGTCTACTGTGCCCTTTGAAGTGAAGGCAGAGCTTTCTGCTTGTCTTCCCTGCCTGGGAGCGGAGCGAGGCGGAGTGACAGCAGAGTGTTTGGTGCATGCAAGGAGAACGTGCTACCGTGGATACTGCAGATGCTTAGAGCACAAGCCTGTCTACTGTGCCCTTTGAAGTGAAGGCAGAGCTTTCTGCTTGTCTTCCCTGCCCGGGAGCGGAGCGAGGCGGAGTGACAGCAGAGTGTTTGGTGCATGCAAGGAGAACGTGCTACCGTGGACACTGCAGATGCTTAGAGCACAAGCCTGTCTACTGTGCCCTTTGAAGTGAAGGCAGAGCTTTCTGCTTGTCTTCCCTGCCCGGGAGCGGAGCGAGGCGGAGTGACAGCAGAGTGTTTGGTGCATGCAAGGAGAACGTGCTACCGTGGACACTGCAGATGCTTAGAGCACAAGCCTGTCTACTGTGCCCTTTGAAGTGAAGGCAGAGCTTTCTGCTTGTCTTCCCTGCCTGGGAGCGGAGCGAGGCGGAGTGACAGCAGAGTGTTTGGTGCATGCAAGGAGAACGTGCTACCGTGGATACTGCAGATGCTTAGAGCACAAGCCTGTCTACTGTGCCCTTTGAAGTGAAGGCAGAGCTTTCTGGTTGTCTTCCCTGCCCGGGAGCGGAGCGAGGCTGAGTGACAGCAGAGTGTTTGGTGCATGCAATGCAAGGAGAACGTGCTACCGTGGATACTGCAGATGCTTAGAGCACAAGCCTGTCTACTGTGCCCTTTGAAGTGAAGGCAGAGCTTTCTGCTTGTCTTCCCTGCCTGGGAGCGGAGCGAGGCGGAGTGACAGCAGAGTGTTTGGTGCATGCAAGGAGAACGTGCTACCGTGGATACTGCAGATGCTTAGAGCACAAGCCTGTCTACTGTACCCTTTGAAGTGAAGGCAGAGCTTTCTGCTTGTCTTCCCTGCCTGGGAGCAAGGCGGAGTGACAGCAGAGTGTTTGGTGCATGCAAGGAGAACGTGCTACCGTGGATACTGCAGATGCTTAGAGCACAAGCCTGTCGACTGTGCCCTTTGAAGTGAAGGCAGAGCTTTCTGCTTGTCTTCCCTGCCTGGGAGCGGAGCGAGGCGGAGTGACAGCAGAGTGTTTGGTGCATGCAAGGAGAACGTGCTACCGTGGATACTGCAGATGCTTAGAGCACAAGCCTGTCGACTGTGCCCTTTGAAGTGAAGGCAGAGCTTTCTGCTTGTCTTCCCTGCCTGGGAGCGGAGCGAGGCGGAGTGACAGCAGTATTTGGTGCATGCAAGGAGAACGTGCTACCGTGGATACTGCAGATGCTTAGAGCACAAGCCTGTCGACTGTGCCCTTTGAAGTGAAGGCAGAGCTTTCTGCTTGTCTTCCCTGCCTGGGAGCGGAGCGAGGCGGAGTGACAGCAGAGTGTTTGGTGCATGCAAGGAGAACGTGCTACCGTGGATACTGCAGATGCTTAGAGCACAAGCCTGTCGACTGTGCCCTTTGAAGTGAAGGCAGAGCTTTCTGCTTGTCTTCCCTGCCTGTGAGCGGAGCGAGGCGGAGTGACAGCAGAGTGTTTGGTGCATGCAAGGAGAACGTGCTACCGTAGATACTGCAGATGCTTAGAGCACAAGCCTGTCGACTGTGCCCTTTGAAGTGAAGGCAGAGCTTTCTGCTTGTCTTCCCTGCCTGGGAGCGGAGCGAGGCGGAGTGACAGCAGTATTTGGTGCATGCAAGGAGAACGTGCTACCGTGGATACTGCAGATGCTTAGAGCACAAGCCTGTCGACTGTGCCCTTTGAAGTGAAGGCAGAGCTTTCTGCTTGTCTTCCCTGCCTGGGAGCGGAGCGAGGCGGAGTGACAGCAGAGTGTTTGGTGCATGCAAGGAGAACGTGCTACCGTGGATACTGCAGATGCTTAGAGCACAAGCCTGTCGACTGTGCCCTTTGAAGTGAAGGCAGAGCTTTCTGCTTGTCTTCCCTTCCTGGGAGCAGAGCGAGGCGGAGTGACAGCAGAGTGTTTGGTGCATGTAAGGAGAACGTGCTACCGTGGATACTGCAGATGTTTAGAGCACAAGCCTGTCTACTGTGCCCTTTGAAGTGAAGGCAGAGCTTTCTACTTGTCTTCCCTGCCTGGGAGCGGAGCGAGGCGGAGTGACAGCAGAGTGTTTGGTGCATGCAAGGAGAACGTGCTACCGTGGATACTGCAGATGCTTAGAGCACAAGCCTGTCTACTGTGCCCTTTGATGTGAAGGCAGAGCTTTCTACTTGTCTTCCCTGCCTGGGAGCGGAGCGAGGCGGAGTGACAGCAGAGTGTTTGGTGCATGCAAGGAGAACGTGCTACCGTGGATACTGCAGATGCTTAGAGCACAAGCCTGTCGACTGTGCCCTTTGAAGTGAAGGCAGAGCTTTCTGCTTGTCTTCCCTGCCTGGGAGCGGAGCGAGGCGGAGTGACAGCAGAGTGTTTGGTGCATGCAAGGAGAACGTGCTACCGTGGATACTGCAGATGCTTAGAGCACAAGCCTGTCTACTGTGCCCTTTGAAGTGAAGGCAGAGCTTTCTGCTTGTCTTCCCTGCCTGGGAGCGGAGCGAGGCGGAGTGACAGCAGAGTGTTTGGTGCATGCAAGGAGAACGTGCTACCGTGGATACTGCAGATGCTTAGAGCACAAGCCTGTCGACTGTGCCCTTTGAAGTGAAGGCAGAGCTTTCTGCTTGTCTTCCCTGCCTGGGAGCGGAGCGAGGCGGAGTGACAGCAGAGTGTTTGGTGCATGCAAGGAGAACGTGCTACCGTGGATACTGCAGATGCTTAGAGCACAAGCCTGTCTACTGTGCCCTTTGAAGTGAAGGCAGAGCTTTCTGCTTGTCTTCCCTGCCTGGGAGCGGAGCAAGGCGGAGTGACAGCAGAGTGTTTGGTGCATGCAAGGAGAACGTGCTACCGTGGATACTGCAGATGCTTAGAGCACAAGCCTGTCTACTGTGCCCTTTGAAGTGAAGGCAGAGCTTTCTGCTTGTCTTCCCTGCCCGGGAGCGGAGCGAGGCGGAGTGACAGCAGAGTGTTTGGTGCATGCAAGGAGAACGTGCTACCGTGGACACTGCAGATGCTTAGAGCACAAGCCTGTCTACTGTGCCCTTTGATGTGAAGGCAGAGCTTTCTGCTTGTCTTCCCTGCCTGTGAGCGGAGCGAGGCGGAGTGACAGCAGAGTGTTTGGTGCATGCAAGGAGAACGTGCTACTGTGGACACTGCAGATGCTTAGAGCACAAGCCTGTCTACTGTGCCCTTTGAAGTGAAGGCAGAGCTTTCTGCTTGTCTTCCCTGCCTGGGAGCAGAGCGAGGCGGAGTGACAGCAGAGTGTTTGGTGTTCAGTGGATCGTGGGCGTGGCCCCAACCGCTTCTGCCCTTGTCGCTTTCATGCTGGGCTCCCCTGAAGCCATCAGGAAATAATCTAACAGCCCCTGTGGAAGGCGCCCTACAAGGATCTCAGGTGACTGCCTCCCATGACCCTGCTCCTGCCTAGTGCTCGTCCTGAACTGTTTATACGTACTCTTTGTACTTGCTGCCCTGACTAAGGATGGTGCGCTTTTTTTCCTTAGAGTACATTTATCTGAGTTCCTAACTCATTGTGGCACCTCTCTCTGAAACCTTGGAGTGCCGCGACCATTTGACTTACACCTCTCTGATACAGTGGTGACTGTGGGTTGGGTTTATCCCTCTCTCTTTGAGGCACTCTGTGTGACAGCTACCTCGGCGCCTTTGGGGGCGGGCACCCTGATACACCCCCTATTATCTTAGCAGTGACTGTGGGATGGGGGTTTATCCCTCACTCTTTGAGCTGCTTTGCGCGCCAACTATTTCGGCACCTGCGGGGCGGCGCACCCAACTTCACCCTGCTTCACCGCTTCTTTCCTTTCTTTTTCTTGCTCCAGCGGTGACTGTGGGGTAGGGGCTTAACCTGTACTCTTTGAGCTGCTTTGTGTCTTGGTGGACAGGGATGCCTGGCCCCCGATCTGAGCATCTCTTTGTGGCCCACTGGTGATTGTGGGGAGGCCCCCACATTCGACTTTGGGGTAGCCTTCACTCGATATTGTGCTTTGACCGTCCCTCACCTAGCATCAGGCTTTGCATCAGCAAGAGGCGGGGAGCCTGATCTTTCAACTTTTGGTTTACACTGAATCTGGAGATGTGCAAAAGGGTGAAATCGGCACTGCCGCGACTTGTCATTCTGGACGCTCCACTGATTTTCTCCCCAAGAAGAGACAGCATGACCTACGCTCTGGCATTGCTGTTACCTCCGTCGCCACAGGAACGTATGAACAATTCTATACAAGTTACTGACAAGGAGCCGAATCCTAAACTCCCAAATACAAGATCTAAGGACCCTCAACCGAAGAGCTTCGGAGGGAGGTCCCCGGAAGCCCATTTTGAGCCTAGATTCTGTCCAACTCTGTATCGATGATTTCCCTAGATTTCTCCTGTTCAAAATCAAATTTTGGGTATAGAGCTTCCTGAAACCACTGAGCCCGTTGAGGGCGGCCTAAACAGTTCTCTTATGAACATTCCCCTTGTTTTTCTAGGCAGTGAGACTTCCCCTCGAACCCCTCACCCCCCCCACTTTTTCACAAGAAAAAGCGAGTAGCTTTGTTTCAGATTCCACGTACCTTTCTACAAACTCCCCAATTGGGGAGGAAATTAATATAACGTCTTTGGTCACACAGAACTTCTGCAAAGAAATCTGTGAGGAATTGAAAAAGCATACGTCATACTTAGAGATCATTGCGGCAGGGCAGATTGCATGCTTTGGAAACTGGTGTGTTGAACGGGCAGTTGGCGCATAGGTGTATATGTCTTGAATCTGTGGGCTTGGACCCCCTGTTCATTGAGAAGGTACATTTGACCTCTATAGGCTGTGACCCCATCCCATTTACTGATTTGGGACCGTATCCTCTAGATGAGAAGGCTCAAAGGTCAGTGGGTGTCCCAATCGGGGTGCTATCCTCTCAGGTCCCCTGGTGTACCAACTTATCAAAAAAACAAAAATAAAAACAGAACAAATCTTCCAGAAGGTTTTTGCATGATTACATTTGGATGGATAATATAAGCAAGGGCAGTTGGGGGGAGGGGGTTTGCGGATCTCTGTGAATCCTCTGACATCTTTCAGGAGGCCCAGGACTCCATCGACAAGGAAACCTTAGTGACTCTGGAAGCTCTCGAGAGGGAGAGTGGCATGGAACAGGGGACATCCACCAACAGCCTCAGAGATACTCTGAAACAAAAGGGTTTGCCCAAGGGTAGTAAGCTTAAGCCATATAAAAATTCATAAGGTCAGTCAGTGTATGATATATTTAAACAGGGATCTTCTGCTTCTCCAGTAATGAGGCAGCTAGTGTCCGTTGATGTCTGGAGCCGGACAATATCATGAAAAAGGAGGCTTCCACTTCTAGGTACCGCATCGCTGCTGTATTCCCTTCTGCCCGGGTTAGAATGCCATGACCCGCAGAGGTGCCCTCTGCAGGTCCAGTCAGTGCCTGCAGGGTGAAGGGAATGTCTGCTCCTTTCACACCACTTCCTATCCTTGTCTGACCACAGAACGTGGTGTCTAGTTACTGGTGATGGTGTCTGTCAGATGAGGGGCGGTGATAGTTCCTCAGCCCCAGAAGGATTATGGGTTCCCAGGTGACAGTTGTGCGTTGACAGGGCTCTTATCCACTGACGTGTTGCTTTAGGAACCATCGTGTGAACCAGTTGAAAATCCCACAAGTGGAAAATTCCACGGGAAGTGAAGACTGAACCACGCCCTTATGCCAATGGTGAGAAGGTGAAATACTGGGCTCTCCCCACAAGGACCCCACTTAGAATTCTCTGCACCGTTTCCTACTGAACCGGCAAACCAGGGAAGGGATCAGTTACCCTACAAGTGGGGGACTCTTAATGCATGGATGCTTAGACTTAAATGCTAACCAAACATTGACGTCCAGGCGATTAGCGGGGTGTCTCCTGTCGCCAGACTGTTCTAGCACTTGAGTGAAATTAGAACCTCGTAGTCTGTGTGCACAGCAGTCACGCGAGACCGTCTCGTTAAGTCTCGTGCATTCCTGATACTTTGAATGGAATGTGTTGTGGAGAGACACTTACAAAGGCGAACCCCTGTGTACATGTGTGCATTGTACCCTCTTCAGCTTCACTTTGAAAGTAGGGCCACTGCTAACGAAGGCGCCCATGATTGTTGCCTCGCCCTGCACATCCACTGTCTGAGCAAAGGCACAGCCTACACATGCAACATGCAACATGCAACATGCAACAAACGCAATGTTGATATCTATTTGTAAAGGTACTTATGGGCATTTTAATTAATAATTTATAGAGCCAAGTAGGGGAGGGTTAAATTACCGCTGGCAAAATGAAATTGACAATATTCACTGCCAATTCCGTTTCGCCAGCTTGGTGGAATTTTCCCTGTTCCGCCACTTTTTTGGTTGGATCAATGTTTGCTCTGAAATTTAATTCTTTGGGACCCGAAACACTTTAAAAAACGAAATATTGAGAGGGAACACTTCAGCAATTTTGTTTTTTATCATGAGTAAGAAGACATTTAAAAAACAATACATTTAAGGGCCAGATTCATGGAAATATTTCCACGGAAAATAGGGTACTTGCGCACCAAACTGCGTGGGTGATCGCGTTTGTCGATTCATGGAATTGAATGCATGGGATATTCCTTGGGCTTGTGTGGATTTCGCGCAGGCTCAGCACATTTCTGCGAGTGGCCGAGTGCATTGCGCGAGACTCCACGCAGAGCATGGGCGAGACCTGCACAGAAGGCGGAGCGGGGGCAAACTCGGAAAATTGAGATGAGAAGGGAAATACTGGCCGTTACAAGGGACGGGCCGTGGGCAGTCCATAGTATGCCCACAAATGCGCACGGCAAAGCGTATTGATAGATTTGACCGCGCAACCTCTCGCTTGCAAAATGCCCACGAATATTTCCTCGATCTCTCCGCCACTCGAAGGCAGGCATAAGGACACTTGCACATAAGATTTGCAATTTGCACCGTGGAGGTGAGTTCACATGTCATATTTAGCGGTGCGTGCAAGCTGACGGAGTTCCAATCAGACTTAGGAGTGCCTGTTTGGTGCTTAGTGGGGTTTGCACACATATCTTTTGAGTTTTACCTAAGTTAGGAAGTGTCATACGCATGTTGTCAGGGTGCTGGCTACAGTTACGGAGGATCCTGCGCAGGGTTCCCGAGATGCAGGAGTGCGTACATTTTGCCGTTCAGGCTGTTTATGCTTTGCGTGGGGTGTGTCGGGGCGTTCCGGGCGCGACTCGTGAATAAGGTTACTTTGGATAGTAAATTCCATGAATACGCGATCACGCATTTTTTATTCTGTCCAAAGGCTCATGCAGTGTCATTCCTGGCACACGCCAGTTGCGGGACAAATGTGCTCTTTTCCATTAATCACCCCCTTAGAGAGGGAATAGGCTTGAAACTGCCAATTTTGCTCTGCAGGGGAAATTGTAGGAAATGTGCTAATTTTCTCACTCAGCCGTTACACCCACCCCACTAGAGCCAACTATAAGGTCTCTCGAACATTTTAAAACCTCTCTGTATCTTCCGCAGTGTACTCATTGGTTGTGCAACTTTTTATCGTTATAACACATATTGGACAAAACCATAACATTAACAGCTCTTCATCTTTTTAGCCACAGCAGCCCACTTCCCGCCGCTATTACCATTGTATTGACCCCCGCGTGAACATCTCAAACTACTGAGGGACCATTTTATAATCTGCGGTGCAGGAAACAGATGCATAGAAGGGCTTGCGCACTTTCATTTCCCGCTCCAGCTCATTTTCCTGCCTTTCTGAGGCGGCAGTGCAGCAAAGCGCCGACAACTTTGCATTCCTCCTCCAGCTTGAAAGAGGTCTTGGTTTTACGACTGTGTGACATTCGCATGCAAGCCCAAAACCAAAGATCGCAATGGAATGCGCCTTGATTTAGCACCTCCTAATAACCAGGTGGATTCCATTGGAATCCATTACTAAGCACCGCCTGCAAAGAGTAATTTGCGGGCAGAGATTTCTTTATCACAAGGTGGAGAGTAAACGTGCGGAGTAAACGTAATTTCACTTTGGTTTTGTCTTCGATTTTACACCACACTTTGAGAGCGACAAAAATTGCACGCAGGGCACTCAACAGCACGTAAGTGCAAGCGCCGGTGGTCCCCTGCATGCAGCTACCATTTTTTTTTAAATAACCCACTGACAGTTTTACTCATAAAATCTGCCATTGACCCCAAATCTTTATGTGTTTGTGGATGTCCCGTCAATCTGTAACCCTCTTCTTCCAAGAACCCATCTCAGTCCATTCCCTCCCTCCTCGCTTCAATTCCTGTGGGTACATCTGCACCCCATTTCTCGGTGTTTGTATACAGCCTCTTTTGCTAGAAGTCCAGTTTCAAAGCACTCAGTAACTGATGATACTTTTTACCATTATTATTAACTACAAAGTGGTATTAGGTTTGTGACATGAGGGGTGAAGGGCTGAGATGGCCCAACTGAGTCCTATGACGCATGACATCATCATGTTAGGCTTGAGTTATTCTCCAAGTTATTTAGTTGCTCTGTCTCTTTTGACCACCATACATGCAGTGGACGCAAACCATTTTTCATATTTCGTCAATCCCGGGTCACCCGTAAACCCAGCATGAACAGTATTGGATCTGACACTAATGGGTGGTTAGTTCTTTGGTCACTGTATCCCATTTTAGTTTGCCAGTAACATTGAATTTTATTGCATTCCCAAAGTGTGCAATAGAGGGGCCTGGATCTTTGCCACAGCACTGGGAGAGGAGATGCTTAGTCCTGCCTACACGATATAACATTGCCCTGGAATAGTAGACTGGGGATGCTCAGCGCTGCCTCTATGATAGAACATTGCCCTGGAATAGTAGAGAGGGGATGATCAGTCCTTCCGCTACGATATAACATTGCCCTGGAATAGTAGACTGGGGATGCTCAGCGCTGCCTCTACGATAGAACATTGCCCTGGAATAGTAGAGAGGGGATGATCAGTCCTTCCGCTACGATATAACATTGCCGTGGAATAGTAGACGGGGGATGCTCAGCTCTGCCTCTACGATAGAACATTGCCCTGGAATAGTAGAGAGGGGATGATCAGTCCTTCCGCTACGATATAACATTGCCGTGGAATAGTAGACGGGGGATGCTCAGCTCTGCCTCTACGATAGAACATTACCCTGGAATAGTAGAGAGGGGAGCATCAGTCCTTCCGCTACGATATAACATTGCCCTGGAATAGTAGAGAGGGGATGATCGGTCTTTCCGCTACAATATAACATTGCCCTGGAATAGTAGAGAGGGGATGATCAGTCCTTCCGCTACGTTATAACATTGCCATGGAATATGAGACGGGGGATGCTCAGCGCTGCCTCTACGATAGAACATTACCCTGGAATAGTAGAGAGGGGATGATCAGTCCTTCCGCTACGATATTACATTGCCCTGGAATAGTAGAGAGGGGATGATCAGTCCTTCCACTATGATATAACATTACCCTGGAATAGTAGAGAAGGGATGATCATCACTGCCAATAGGATATAACATTGCCTTGAAATAGTCCATGGGGGATGCTCAGCGCTGCCTCTACAACATAACATTACCCGGGAATAGTAGAGAGGGGATGCTCTGTCCTGCTGAAATAATATAACATTGCCCTGGAATTTTAACAAGGGGATGCTCAGCACTGCCATTAGGATATAACATTGCCTTAGAATAGTCTGTGGGGGATGGTCAGCTCTGCCTCTGCAATGTAACATTGTTCTGGAATAGTAGTGAGGTGATGCTCAGTCCTGCCGAGACATTATTACATTGCCCTGGAATAGTAGAAAGGGGATGCTCAGCACTGCCAATAGTATATAACATTGCCTTGAAATAATAGATGGGGGATAATCAGCGCTGCCTCTATGATACAACATTGCCCTAGAATAGTCAAGAGGGGATGCTCAGCGCTGCCTCTACGATATAATATTGCCCTGGAATAGTAAAGAGAGGATGCTCAGTCTTGCCGATAAGATATGACATTTCCCTAGAACAATAGAAAGGGGATGCTCAGCATGGCCTATTTCTATATTATATAGCATTGCCCTGGAATAGTAGATGGGGGATGCTCATTCCTGCCGATAAGATATAGCATTGCCCTGGAATAGTAGAGAAGGGATGTGCAACTCTTCCTGTATGATATAATATTGCCTTGGAATAGTACATTTCTTGAAGGAATTCACAGATGTCAACCTCCTTAGGACTCATTAACAACTTCATCCAATCTTCTTCTTCCATCACGTCATCACCCCCTCCCACTTGCATTTAAGACCAGCGTAAGGTTGCATTGTGACATTCATTGCAATAGTATAACAATTTGACACTGGCTTCTTGCTGATGCCGCCCCGTTCCACTTTAGACTCCAAAGAGGAACACAGTTTTTTCACCGCTCGAATGTGACTATTGCCCCGGTGTTGAGCCACCAAGGTCATCCCAGTGAACCAATAATTAGCCACCAAATGTGCACCATTTGTTTTGTGGTTAGGGATAAAAGGCCCCGTGTGACTGTACCCATATAACATTTGAAGTGGGTTATAAAGTCCCATATGACCTCTTTCAGTTCGTAAGTATATGTCTGGACCATTGCCAAGCAGCCACTCGTTTCACACCGCCACTTGAGAAGACCATTAATACTTTCTACTATCTGGGAGACCCATTCCCTCTTCCACATTGACTGGCAGAGCACATGGAGTGCAATCCGTGAGTCCATTCTGTTAAAGTATCCTGCTGGGCTACCGTAAGGGGTATTTTGCATGACGTGCAGATATCTGTTAAGAATGAGCATTTTCAACATTGCGCCTAGTCCCAACATGGATGCAGGTACATTTGCCCAATGTTGCACATCTACCAAGAACATTCCAGATATGCACCCTGGGTTAACTTCCAAAAAGTCCTCTTTATCACTAAGGATCTGAATAGCAAAGTATTCGCAAAGACCCTTCATCACTTGTAAGTGGAACAGACCCATTAACAAGACACAAGAAAACAAGGGTAAAACCAAGGTGACACTACAAGTCTACGGCTTCACAGAGATAACATTTTGCAGTTTTCTTCCTATTTATTTATTTATTTATTTGTTTAGGTTTCATAGTTGCATCAACGTATTTTGGACAGTGTACCAATCCAGATGTTTCTAAAAACAAAATTGGAATTCCGAAATTATACAAATGCAGAAAACCATGGAGGTATCGTTCACCACACCATGAGGGCCGGTGAGCCAAAGGCATGCCTGGTTGTTTTCTTGGGTGCACTTCCTATTTATACTTATTTAGTGCGCTTCGATGACTTTGGAAGCTTTTGCTAGGAAAAACCATTCAGTCATTAATACCCCCAAATTGAAAATCATGATATTTTCAATAAACAAATGGATAACTCAGTTGTAATCTCATGTGGCGTTTGGCCAACCGCCCGCCCTTTGGAGATGTTTAAAGAAAGAAGTACTTAGGCCTCGAAATATTTGCCGGTCTCTCAAACCAGTCACTCTTATTACATAGAGAAAAAACATCAAATTGTCTGGGGCTTACATTCGAGGTCTGAACAGTAACTTGGGCGGTTTCTCTTTAATTCCTACTATTGAGTTATACAAACAAAAGTGTCTTCCAGCAATAACCAATGGTATAGAAGGTAGAACTATAGGTTTGTGGAGGACTTTGGAAAAACAGAAGATACATTTTGGAAGGCTATTTTGTGTCTCCCATGCAATTCCTCAGTTCACCTCTTATGAATCAAACTGGTTTTTATTTCTCTCAGCACTACAGTTAAAATTAAATCTGCTGTGTGTTACGTAAAACTAATCCATGCGGTAACTTCATATGTACCTTAGACCTCTCTTTAGAAAGAAATATAACAAACTTGGAGAAAAAAAAGCAATTAAATGCAAGTGTTACAATACTTTTTCAGTGATACAAAGCAACCCTCGGTTATTTGACTATTTTTCGTATCCCTTAAGATTTTGTTTTATCCTTGACTATGTGAGATATTGCCCTGATTGAATTCTCTGCCATACTTTGTTAACATTTTAACTAAATGTGCTGCTGAGTCTCTAGAGGTTAGCGAACCTAGGAAGGCAATCCCAGTATTGCAGCGTGTTTGTCGTCTGTGTACATCTGCAAATGAATTGGGCACTAAAACATCTCTTTCTTTTCCCCCCCCGCATTGATGGGGAATAGAAAAATATGTTTTTTTAAATGTGTACATCATGAATGTTTTAAAGGGGTGTTGGGTTCATGTGGATAAAAGCATGAGTTTTGATACCTTTTATTGGACTATTTGAAAATAGTATGCCGAGTTGGAATAATGTCTCAAAAGACCTTCTTCATCAGATGATAAAAGCAAAAGCCTTCACTTTAAGATGTTTGTGATTGCAAAAGCTGATGCATAAGTCCAGTGGCGGCTGGTGAGTTTGAAACCGGGGGGGGGGGCGTAAATTTCCCCAGGGAAATTTCTGAGCGAGCGTGCGCAGCGCGCAAGCCTATACTACCCAAGGGAGGTGCAGAGGTGTTCTCCCCGCAAAATCTTTTGAAAAATGGCCTCCAAAATGTGCAATTTACTGTCCAAAAAACACACCGAAATATGACAAAAAGCATTAGGTTTTACATACTAATGGTGGTACATTATTGTTACGTGTGCAAGTGTGACGGTGTATTTTACAGCCGCTTCTATTGAGAATAGCTGGTACTATGGTGTATGCATAAAGAAATGAATTATATAGTCAATAATGATGGAAGCATATATGTTTGTCGTGATGTTACTGGCATTCATATGTCTTCATCCTCTTACTAAGGTGGGATTTTAGGCATTTGCTGAAAGGGAGAAACTAAGCTAACATATTACTTTTTCGTTTTTAACCTCTAATGGATGTCTGCCTCGCTGAGTTGCCATTGCTTCAAATGCTCAAAGCTGAAACACGTGGAATGCACAGGTCACACAAATAGCACATACATATTGCATGGAGAAAAATGCACCAGAAATAGTTTACCAACCAACAACCATAACATCATAATCTGATCAACAATTAAAGAAACTTCACATTTCTCACTGTTCTGGCAAATATATCACTGCAACCTTACACAAAATTCTAACATGTTAGGCCAGTGAAACAAAGAATTCAAGGTAACCCACAAAATAACGGCAAGTAGCTTGTAACAGAGCATTTACACAAGGTCAATCATTTTGAAAGTTTGTACACAAATTGAGCATGTCTATTTTTCAGAGAGGCAAATATATCAATAGACCGTGTATTGAAGTCAGGGATTTCTTGAATTCGTTTTTTTTTTCCATGGAGAGCATGGCCAAAGCATTCAGACGATCCTCAGTCATTGTGTTTCTCAGCAATGTTTTCACTCGCTTCCGGGTGGAGCTACAGCGCTCAGACTCAGCTGTTGCCATGGGTGTAGTAATCAGAATCTTTAATTACTGCATTGTCTCACAAAAAGTTTCTTCGAGATTGTTTTCAACGAACAATTTTGATAAAGAAATTGCCCCACTCGCGCTAGAGAATTCCGGTCTCTCATAAACAATTGAAAGCTCAGTGCGCAGTCTTTCCTTGTTTAACATGGGGTACGCTTGGACAGTTGCAGTCAGTGCATCATTAGGAAAAGACTGTCTATGCATTTGAAATAGGTCACTCTGCAACAATTTGGACCCCTCCAAGTGTTTAGTAAATGCAAAGCGTTCTTGGACTTGTGCAACTATGATATCACATACTTCTTTTGCCAAATTATTCAAAGTGGTCATATTTATATTGCAACTTGCAAAAGTTGCCTCTGATGGAAGTTTAGCTTCCAAATTGTCAGTGCTTTCATATACTCTGCCAATGCACTTGATAAAAGTAGCAGTAGCTTTCTGCACATACACAGAGTCAATGGGCCTCATTCTGAGTCCGGCGGTAGCTGTGACGGAAAAACTGGCAGGCTGCCGCCAGACCTGAAATACCATCCCGCCTCCGTGATTGCCGGAATCACCGGGGCATTACAGCCCCGTGACCCAGTTATTCCGGAGGCAGAATTCCATAAATCCCCATTCCCATGGAGGCCCATAGGACTCCACAGGGATGGGGACAAAGGAAACACTGGTTATGTCGGTTATGCTGGTGTTTCCATTTCTGCCTGCAGGTGGGGGGCGTTACTCCTGCCAGGTCAGACCTGGCGGGAGTGCCGCCTCCCACCTGCAGATCTTGGAATCAGCCGGTCCGGAAACAACAGTGGCGGCGGATTTACCGCCAACCTTGTTTCCGGACCGGCAGCGTCATAATGAGGCCCAATGTCTCGCTTCTGAAGCTGGTTATGTAGAATGTCAAGATGGGGCATTATGTCATTGAATAAAAAAAAGGAAGAAAATGAACTCCTTCTCTTTCAGAGTTCGAATGAATCCCTGGGCCTCATGCACAGTAACCCCCTCAAAATCATCCCATTTTTCAATGATCTCAAAGCATCTACAGAGTTCTTCCCTATGCTGATATATGGCTCCTACTACTCGAATACGGTAGCTCCAGCGAGTGCAAGATGGTCTTGGAAGTCTTTTATCTGATACCTCATCTAGAACTTCGGTTCTTTTTGGAGATCGAGAAAAAAATGTACAGAAGCCAGAGATATCAGTAAAGAAAATTCAAGCTTCTGAGATTTTGGAAAAAGCTTGTTCATTGATGAGGTCAAGCCGGTGTGCATAGCAATGTATATAATGGGCATTTGGATACACTTCAGCTACTTTCTTTTGGATTCCACCAGACACCCCCTTCATTACACTTGCACCATCATATGTTTGCACAATTACTTTTTTTGTGGCAATCTTCAGGGAATAATTTGTCAAATTTTTCCATTATTGCAGCAGCAATGGTCTGCGCACTAAAGTCCTTCAGATGAGTATATCCATAAAACCTTTCAACAATTCTGTATCGTTCATCAATGTAGCGATAGACTAGCACAGACTGAGTCTTAGTGGAAACATCAGTTGTATCATCTGCCTGAATAGCCACATAATCTGTGCCTTTTAACTGCTCTACAATGATCTCTCTGGTGACCGTGAGCATGCAGTCCAGCAGCTCATTCTGAATTGTTTTTGAAGTGCCCTTGAACACTGTTGTATTCTTTAAATGCAGTTCCATTGCACTGGCTATGTTCGATACAAAACCCACCAGGCCTCTAAATACACCAGGATTCAAAGAATCTTCAGTTTCATCATGGCCACGTAAAGCTAATTCAAATGCACCACAAAAACGCACACAGTTGATTAACTTGACAAGATGTATCAGTGTTTATCACATCCTCATTATGCTTCATCATGCTCCGGCGATAGGCGTCTTCCAACTGTGTTGCAATGTTTACACTGTTTACACTTCCCAATATGTGCAGCTATAATATATTCTCAATGTGCGATTTGCACGATTCATGTCTCTTGCTTTTTTCTGACAAATGCTTTAAGTCAGTGACTCCTGTTTTCGTCCAGGCCATTTCACCTCCAAACAGCAGGCAGGGGAAGCAGAACAAAGACTGCTTAGCAACACTACCAGTGAGCCATGTCTTCTTTTCATACCAAACCATGGAAAATGTGCATGTGTTGGCCTTTCCCTTATCTTTAGCGGACTGTTCAATTTTTACATCTGGCCGATCATGCCCTAGTCATTTCACCTCCAGTTTTTCACTGTGTGTGAGTCGGAAACATTGTTTTGTGAGCAACTGATCCACCAAATTCATTTTCAGCAAGAGCGACACCTGTTAAAAAGCAAAATAGTATGTACATATTTATATGGGATCATGTGGTAATTGTTCAAAGGTATGTTCTTTCATAACACAGAAGTATAATTTGTCGGTACTAGACGCAGATAACACCTGCAATTAAATACCCAACTCAGCTGTGCTTATCAGTGACCAGTACAGCTCAGTTGGGACTAATTGCAGATGTTATATGCAGGAGTTAACATACATGCCCATTAGCAACTGTTCACAGCCAGTATTTGTGCATTTGTGCTTGTTGGAGAAATAAGGCAAGTTTGCTCTGTTAATACTGTACTAAAGAAATGTGGGGAGAAATGCACTTTGATTTTTCCAACTGCATCGCCCTACCCCTCCCACCACGGGGAGTAATGGGAAACAAACAAGGCTTTCTGAGGTTTCAAAGGTTTTTTCAAATTATGTGTCTTTTGACTTCCCATGCATGCCACCCTCTCAGCTAGCCATAGATACCATTCTTTAGTCTGTACTGTTCGTCTGATGTTCCCCACCACTTACAAACATGGGCTCTTTTTTATTTATTTTTAAAGCTGTGCAACCAACCCTACATAAGACTCATGGTAACTCACCTGGCTTGTCGTTCTGGATTCTGGTAACTGCAATTCTGGAAGGTGCACTATGCAGGTTGAAGTCCGATGTTTTTGGTTCCGTAATTAACCTGGACTTGTTGGATTTGTTCACGGAAGGTGTTTTGGATGGTCTGTAAAGAGAAATCAAGAGAATGATCTGAGAAAGGGCAACATAGGCTGAGAGCAGTAGTATGAGGTTTCAGAGGTGAAGGAGAGAGGTCACATTGTCACATTGAGCAAACAATAGATATTGTGTTCTATGTACATTGTTTGACATAATACGCACGCACACATCATTAAATAATATATAACAGTGTACCATATACATTCTTTTGTCTCCAAATTGTTATGAAAGCATTTGCAAATAAGTCAACTACTCTTTCCACTCCAAGCCCTCTAAACAAACACTGTCACAAAAAGGCAATTGCACTTAAACTGTGTCTACACATCCCTTCCTTTGTTGTATATAAACATGCAATGCATTCTCTAGATGTGTCTTTTAAAAGTTAAACTAGTGGTATGTGTTCAAAAAGGGGGACTTGCAAACCATTTGTTAAATCCACCTGACAATATAGTAACCCGTGTTATGGAAACATGTTAAGTAAAATTCACTCTGAAAGGGCAAAAGGGCACAACATAGAATGTGTTTCTGCAAAATGAGTACAGTGCAAACTGGCAACGTATGTGGATCAAAAAGGCGCCTAGGTTGTTCTGCACAGTACAGTGATAAATGCAAGGAAAGTTAACAAACACATGTGTGTTAAAATAAGCGAATTCCACTAATTTAGCATGAGCGGCTACTTTAGAAATCGACAAACTAAGTGAAATAAATATGCTTCCACACATCACTAATCAATTTGTGTGGTGTATTTACATGTATATGAAAAAGCATATATCTTAACATGCATAAAGAGAATGGCAACATAGCTGAGCTGGTTGAGAGCCTACTGCATGATGCGTGTAATCTTCAACACAAAGGCTTGAATCTTGGTAGGGATGGCTGGTGTGTCAATACAACCATTATGTCATGTAATTCACAACAGCTATTCGTGACATTAGGAGACAATACATTTTTGGGGGCATATTTATAATGGGAAATATTCTGACACTAGACACATGCAAGGGCTCAATGCGCACAGAGAAACCAAGAAGGGTAGATGCCAGCTTGCTGGGTTATCAACTACTGCCTGGGGCGTACTTTAGCTAGAATTCTTTAGTGTCTAAATACGACTAGAATTACAAACTAGCAGCGTGGAGAAGCTGCACAACATGAAACTGTATCTGCATGACAGTAGTCCGAATTCAAAGTAACATCTAAGAAGATTTTGAGAGCATGTTGACAACATTCTCCCCACGTTTGTACTCTAACAACACATCTTCCCTTACACCAATGAACTGAAAAATATGCAGCCAGAGAGAGTCTGAGCCTGTTGTCAGAGTGTAAGGGCTCTACCAGCTCTGGTGTCTGTTATCAAATAGGAGGATTTCATTTTAAGATTAAAGTGGCAGATTTGCAGGGGGGTCTGGAAGACAGGACCGATATCTCTCACTGGTGATTGGAGAGCCTGGTCAGTCTACAGAGGGGCCACTAAACACATCTTGAAGCTTCGCCAAGTGGTCTCATGACATGGGCACCCCTATCCAGTGCTGGCTTTGCATACATTCTTTATTTACATTCTGGGAAGCAGAGTTTTGCTTTTCCGCAAGGTTTGGGCCTACAAAGCATCCAATGCAAAGTGCTAAAGAAAGCAAAGACGGGCCATTAGTGGGCTGCTGTCTTACAGCTGCCGACCTACCCTGTAGGGCGGCTTGGGAACTGAGGCGTAGCCCCCAGTGGTCAAATTTCCCTGTCTGTGAACCAGCAAACTTGTCCCAATGAAAAGGAAGTGGATACTGTGCCCGCTCCTCCCAACCCATGCCGTGTCTGTTGCTACCTTCCCATTGACTATTTCCACACTTCCACTGAGGCCCGAAACATGAAAATGGTTCCTGCAAGCGCAAACCTCAGGTGCCGCGCTCTTCTTTTATTTTTTAAAATAAAACAAAACAAAAATGCTCGATTCGAAACTCAAACTTCTGCACCCGTGCCCGCTCCATCAACTCCAAAGCCCTCTGGGACCTCTGAACTTATTGGTGCAGCTTCGGAAAGCACAGACCAAGGCCCAGAGGGGGATCCCCAATCTGCTCCCCCTTGTAGGCTCTACCAAACATCTACATATACTCACCCATAGACTATTTCCGCATTCCTGTACTCATCCCTCAGTTTTCCGTGCAGACCCTATCTGCTCCGGTGTGCCATCTAAAACACTTCCAACAACTCTGTTCTTTAAGTGAGAGGCTTACCAAAGATAATTGTCCGGGTATCTGCCAAGGAAGGGCATTCCAGCAAGAGATATTTGAGTGACTGGGCAGCAACTGAAATCCCACATGACCAAAGAGCCTCCACTGGTGCCGCGGGGACCTTAAAACCTTTCTGCACGCTCACGATTTGCAGTGGAAAGTAGATTTAGTCAAATCTTAAAAATTGGCATATCCATAAAACATTTGAAAATTTGGAGAGGTATCTCGGTAGTGAGCCTAGCGGCTTGTCAATTTTTGGAGTGTGGTTATAGAGTTTATAAAAGGTTTGCTTCCCAATGTTTTACACCAGTCTTGCCAGAAAATGTGCTTCTTTACCCAAAGAGGGCTTGTAATTAATAAATCAACTGAGGCCGAAATATTGCATAAAAGTGCCTCACTTTAAAATCCCAGAATAGAGAATGTTCCGAAAAAATTTAAATCTTCCATTCCAAACAAACATAGAGTGAGGGAAGTCCCAATTCGAAACGTAAATTCTCAATTGGCAAAAAATTTGGAAGACCGAATCCCTTTTTCCAGATCTTACTTTCCAGTTTTGCGATCATGGATTCAGAAATGATATGATTAATTTCTAAACCATACAAAATTACAGGCATGACCTTTGCAGTGTAAAATGTAGTTAAGGGGCTACAGAGAAGCAACAGAAGACCTTCGATATCCGATGCATTTCAGAAGCCAGTGCCAAAGCTTTAGATAATTTCTGTTGGAAGGATTTTTTATCAAGTGATGAATCCAATATGAACCCTAAATATTTTATTTGATTAACGGACTCTAAAGGTGTGGCTCCCAAACTTCTAGTAAATCTGAGGGACTTTCTTGAGTTAGGATTGAATCTCATAATCTTTGACTTGTTGGCAGTGATAACTAGATAATTACAAGCAGAAGAGTGGCCTATGGCAGTGAGAAGACTCTGTAGTCGTACCTGGATATGGTTCAAATAATAATATCGTCAGTATATGCCAACCAGAACATTATTAGACTATTTAACTTGGGTGCCCCGAAAGAAGAAGGAGCTAAAAATGAACCAACCTTATGGATAGATATAAATTAAAAAGGCAGGGAGCTGGTGCCCATCCCTAACTTATACCCCTATGTGTATGAATTTTATGCGAAAGAGCAGCCTCCTGGTTAAACCTAACTTGTAGGTTGGTATCGAATGCAAATGTAAAGGCAAAGAGAGCAGGGATTTGGGAATGCCCCAGTCATCTAATCTTTCCCACAAAACTTCTCATTTACTGTATCAAATGCTACCGAGAATCTATGCATGCGACATTGATAGGCAACGCTTTGGGTGAGCAAGCTTCATCAGGGCTCCTGTGTCTCTCCTTTGTCTCTCCTACCTTGTACAACATTTTTACAAAGCCCCTTTTCGATGATCTAGATGGTCTGGGTATCACATATATAAACTATGCTGATGACACCCAGATTCTCATCTCGCTGACGGGGATTAGGACAAGGATTTGGCCTTTGTAAATAGAGTGTACCTCATCATCCAGGCATGGATGGCCTCACACGGTCTATACCTGAATGCTGACAAAACAGAGCTCCTCATCGTAGGCACCACATCCAACCTTAATAAACTAGGCCATAATTACTCCTCCTTTGTAATTGACAACAATATCATTACCGTAGCCAAGGAGGTCAAAACCCTTGGCTTCTACTTAGACTCTACACTTACCTTCAAAAAACAAGTTAACGCTATGGCATCTGCCACATCCTATACATGCAAACTTATTAGAGCAGCCAAACCATTCCTTTCACCTTCTAACTGCATCACCCTAGCCAGAGCTCTGATCCTGTCCAAGTTGGACTACTGTAATGCACTTTATGTAGGTAGCAACAAATATATCACAAACAAAATTCAAATTTTACAAAATAATGCTTTAAGAGCTGCCCTAAACCTCCCGAAGAAAGCCCACATTTCAGAGACCAGAAGATATGTCAATTGGCTCTCAATGAAAGATAAAATATTCCTTAAATCTGTCTCCCTTACTCACAAATGACTCCAACAAGCTGCCCCTCAATACTTGATATCGAGATTCACCAGACCAGTATCCTGCCGCCCTTCCAGAAAGGTCAACTCTAACCTCCTTCTGGTGCCAAGACTCAAACGTACTATGTCCAGAGGTAACAGCTTCCCTGTTAAAGCAGCACAATTCTGGAACCCCCTACCACCATCCATTAGGGAAGACCTTCCATACCTTCAATTCAGATCCAATACTATCCTCTGGCTCAAGATACACAATACTTAACATTCTCCAGCCACACTATACCTAATTACTGTACATTGTGTATAACTCTGTACATTTACTGATCCTCGATGCTTAGACATATCATTCAACTTGTTTATATAGTATATTTCTTGTAACTATAACTTGCTGCGTTGGCCTTCACTGTTCTTGATGTCGTCCAGCAATGTAACCTCAGCTGGATTCCATCTATTGCGATCCTGTAACCAAGCTATACAATCCTCTTGTTTCTTCTGCGCCCTGCTACCCTTGGGTGAGGCGCGCATTACAAATAATAAACATAAACAAATATAAACATTATGTTGAAGGGAGTTTAAAATAAAACCTTTAACAGTAGTTTTCAACCCTTTCCTAAAACCTATTTGGAATGTATCCAGCTGCCCGTACTGTCTGCCCAATATTCTAATTCTCGAAGAATCAATGATGCAAAGATTTTGCTTTCAGCATTTAAAAGGGCAATAGGGCGGTAGTTTAGGTGACTTAGACAACCCCCTTTTTTATGAATAGGAATAATAAGCAAACATTTCCAAGTGTCAGGAGTGGATTGCTGGCTTAATGTGCTTTTTGGTACACCCATACACACATATATGTGTCTGTGTGCACAGTTGCATATGTGAAATGTGGCTAGATGGTGAAAAAGGAAATAGATATTAATATGCATGGAACTTCCATTATGTTTTAGAACTTTGACATAGCCTCAGACGGTTCCATGTGATCTTATCGCATAATGAAAAAATTAAAATATTTTTACCAAACCTAAAATACTTAAAAAATACAGAATTTATTTTTTCTTTTTATTTGGGGGGGTCCTCCTCTAAGCCCCCCATTTCCCTAGGTTTATAACCCCACCTCTGCCCTATGCCAACCCTTTTTTAAATTGCTTACACCACCAAATATATATTTTTAATAACAGATTCTGTGTTTAATTTGGTATTGTAGGTTCGTTAAAAAAGTTAGTTGTTATTTGAAATTCGTTAACATCAATGGATACCACCTGAGACAATGCTTAGCGGGGTGGTGAATACCCGACCTTCACACGGCGCATTAGCGTCATACGAAATGGGCTATGTTAGTATCTGTAACTCCCTGTGGCCGAGTATCTATACTGATTTGGAAGTTTCTCATACTGTTAATAGGAGCAGACTGCTGGTGTGGGGGGGAGGGTGTCTCCTGGCTTACACACTATACATTAAGGGCCTCATTACGAATTGGGCGGTCCGGAAATAACAGTGGCGGTAAACCCGCCGCCACTGTTAATTCCGGACCGCCCGATCTCGAACCCTGCAGGCGGGAGGTGGCGTTCTGACCTGGCGGGTTTAACACCGCCCGCCTACAGTCGGACGTGGAAACACCAGCACCATCACGAGATGGTGCCAGTGTTTCCACTTCCCCATTCCCATTGAGTCCTGTTGGACTCAATGGGAATGGGGATTTACCGAATTCCGCCTCTGAAATTCCCGGGACACCGGGGTCGTAATGCCCCGGTAATTATGGGAATCACGGAGGCGGAATGGTAAGACGAGTCCGGCGGTAACCGAGCCAGAAAAACCGGCAGGTTACCGCCGGACTCGTAATGAGGCCCTAAGTGTGGATATTATGTATTGTTCTAAGTGTTTTGGAATCATTGCTGTATGTTGTATGTGCTTTTATGGCTTTTACCAAAATAAAGTTGAAAACAAATGTAAAAAGCATTTTGGGAACATAAGAATGACCACAGATTGCTATATATGACAAATATGTCAGTGATAAAGTTTCTGTATGCTTGAAGTACATATGGTACACCAGGCTTGCTGCCTATTTCATTTTCCATATCAGCCCCCTAATATTAAAGCATTTGTACTCATGAACCACATATACTTGGTATTTGGATAGGTGCTTAGAATGGCTGTGAACTAATCCATGCAGATGGCTCCTCTCCCTGCAAGAGGAACTCTGCTGGCTTCTAGCAAAGAAGAGGAAGCTGGGTGTCAGCATGAGGGTGCTGGTGAGCATGCCCAGACTCCAAAGCAAACACATCATATATATACATTATAGGGCGAAGGTCACTGCTACAATGTGAGGTGAAACCTAAGGCCCACTGACTTTGAAGAAATTCTATTTGCAAATAACATTTGGCTCGCTTAAAAAATCTGTATGACATTTTCCAAATATGTATTCGTGCTTGGGCACCTAGAACTGGACAGTTTGATACAAATTCATCAAATGGTTTAGAAGTAATAACGTGTGAAAAAGGGTGTTTTTTTTAACTTTTTGCATTGGTTTTCAAATAAGGAAAATGCACATTCATTTAACCTCCACCGCTGGATAGATTTGCTTCAAATTTGAAATAGAAGAGCAACCTCTGATTTATCTCCCATGATGCACTAGTGTTTAGGAATGTTCAGAAATGTAAATCCACAAATTTTGTTTACAGCCTCCCTCCCCCTCTCAGCCTTGAGACAGATCTTCTTAAGTTACAGAATCTTCTCAAGACCTCACTTTTCTCCTCTTCCTTCCCTCTCCCCCTCCCTTGCTAAACTCTCCACCTGCTGCTGCGACTGGAGCCTGGTCCCTTCAGAGTCATACACGGACCAGATCACCCCCACCCTCCATTCCCTCCCAGCATCATTAGCCAGCACTTGCCCTGGAGCATCCTTTCCCGGACTATCGCAGCTTAGTCCTCCCTGTCCACTGCACTACCCCCCCCACACCCTTCTTGCTTCTGGCACTTGCTGCCTTGGCCTGGCCAGCACATGCCCATGCACACCCGCGTGGATGCCCCACTCTGCACTTCTCCCTCTTCCCCCTTCCACCTTGCACTTGTCATGCACTTGCACAGTAGCATTGTCACAAGGCCAATGTGCCCGTTTCTTTGTTGCTGTATTCTTATGATTTCAAATGTCCTCCCTCATCTTGTCTTGTGGCAACTGGAAATATCTCTGTATAGGGACCAGCGGAGTAACTTTGCTGAAAATGTTGGGGGGGACATGACATCTGAAGAAAAGGTGCCCTAGCCAAATGAATGGGGACAAAATGGTGTGCTATGAAGTTGGGGGGGACACACACCGCTGCCCCCCCCACCTAAGATTACACCCATGATAGGCAGCATACAAATGCCCAATAAATACAAATACAAAAATTACATTTTTGTAGTGGTGGAGCACCAGAAACAACCAGAACATTTTTCTGACCTCAAAGAGGCCTGACTCGGCCAGATTAAACACGAGGATCTACTCAAATGTGACTTTGGACTTGGACATTATTTGAAGTTTTGGAGGACCAAGATGATACAGCAGAGATCTCAACCTCATGGATCCCTGACAAGGGCAGGTCAACCACATGGCCCTGCCCACTCGTGGTTGCTGTCCATGGGTGATGGCTCAATGAGGTCTGAAACCTCTCCTGGCAGGTCACAGACCTTCACAGCCTTTCCACAGGAAAATCCTCCTGGCTGACCAAGGGGGTTGCTTTGCCCATCAAGGTCATCTTGTCCTGGTCACCTTATGGAGATTGTTCAAATGTATGGACAGTCTCCCAAACTTATTTTTTCTCTCTGTATATAAATACAGAGATCCTTTGTACAACACTTGTTGCTTTCCATCTAGGTTTGCACGTTATGAATCCAATACACACATCTGTACAGAAAGGGAACATTTATAAATATTCTACAGGCATCCCCATCCTGGTCCCTCATTACCCCTCATCGCTCATCACAGTTTCTAATAGGGTCTGCAAACCCCATCCTTTGCCCAATACACCATTACCCCAGCAACACTCATCCTCATCAGAGACCTTCAGTAACCCATATCCCTCATCCTTCTCGCATCCCTCCATTACTTCAACATCCCGCTGCGATAGTCCCTCATAACCCCGGCATCCCTCGTCCTAGTCACAGTCCCTTCTCACCTTTATCGCAGCAACCTTGCTCCTCATCACAGTCCCTCATTACCCTTACCTCAGCATATCCTATCCTCATCACAGTCCCTCATGTCTATGGCATCCCTCATCCTCGTCACAGTTTCTGGATACCACACTATCCCCCGTCTGCATCAAAGTTCTGTGTCACCACGGAATGCTGCACACCCGTCTCAGTGCGTCATCACCACTGCATTCCTCATCCTCATCAGTCACTCTCCATCACCGGAGCCTCCATATCAAATAATGTACACATTTTTGTTCAGGTTCCTCATTATTGAAAAGTGGCCACTGGCCAATGCCGCAGGTCAAGGACCCATAATGGAGAGAATCCCCCATGGTACGTAGCTTAGAACCCTACCGATAATTTTGGATCTGACATCTGTATGGATGGATGGTATGGAAATAAAAAATATTGTGCTATAGGTGCTGTGAGATATAGCATAACAATACCCTTGAACTTCAGTGAAAAACCATTCTTTAAATTGACAGAGTCCAATGCAACGCAACCATGCACATTATGTGGAAAAAACGAGTTGAATTGACATTAAGGTGATGGTTTAATGCACCGATACCTTGAAATTTGGCAAGTGTCAGAGGCAAGGCCACCTTTGAGCAACTCTGAGCCCTCCGTTGTGTGGGCCTGAGCACACGGATGACATCACAGATGGCATCACTTAGGAAATCACGCATTACATCATGAATGACATCACTGTCATAGGGGTCTATCTCGACTCAGCGCTCACCTTCAAGAAACAAACTAACTCACTAGCATCTTCCACTGCATATACTTGTAAATTGATCCGAGCATGCAGACCATTTCTAACTGAGACTAGTTGCATTACATTAGCTAATGCACTCATCATATCCAGGTTGGATTACTGTAATGCCCTATATGCAGGATCTAACAAGTATATCCTTGATAAACACCAAACTCTCCAAAACAGTGCTATTAGAGTAGCTTTAAATATTCCTATTAGAGCTCATATCTCCACCTCTAGGAAAAATATCCACTGGCTAAAAATCAAAGACAGGATTGCCCTCAAAACACTCTCCCTTACCTCCAAATGTCTTAACAATATAGCTCCCCCTTACCTGGTAAACAGAGTCAACAAGAGATCCTCTAACTGCCCTACTAGAATGACTAACGCCTATACGTTAGTGGTGCCTAGATATAAAAAGAGTACAGCTGGCGGCTCCAGTTTTTCAGTCATAGCTGCGCAAACGTGGAACAAACTCCCTCTGGATCTTAGAATGGACCAACCTTACCATAGCTTCAGGTGGAAAGTCCTCACCTGGATACGTTCCAACGACACTTAGCTTACCGTTCCATTGCCACCTGCTCTAGAGACCCAGATGACTGTAACTATATGATCTGATATCTGATTAACCAACCTGAACTGTTGTTTTCGCATTTTTGTTAGTAATATAAACTTTATAACTGTATTTTTCCTGTAACCAAGTTCTCAAGTATCCTTGCACTGTCTGCGCCCAGCTACCCCTTCGGGTTTGGTTTTGCGCTATACCAAATAAATAAACAAACAAACTGGAAAGGAGGGCACAGAAATACAGAAAGAACATAAACAATATAAGTGATGACCCCCGAGGGGGCGGGCAGGGGAGCGCTTGCATTTTTCCAGATACATCTGCGGAATAGTTAGAATGTGTGCTTGGAAATTAAACCACGCGAAATACGGGTTTGTCCAGTTACCCCAAACTAATACAGCAAGTGTTTCTAGACAGACTACAGAAGGCTTGTCCACACTGCTCTGTGGCACCTATATAAAAGCATCAAAGCTGTATTCGCGCTGGGTACCGCATACACACCCCTGCAATGAAACCCCGCTGTGGTTGGGGACCCAGCGACTCATTTGTTTATGTTTGGCCTGGCTTACTACAACCAAACAAACTTTCAAAACATCCAAAGGATATCAACAAAAAAATCATTGTATGGACATTTTCAATCAGAATATTTCATTAAGGTTGTTGGTCCCATGCCTAATTCTATATGGTTAACAATGTACCTGACCACATACGTCGATAGATGGAATATAACATAAGATCTCTTGGGGAAAACCTATGTACTTCTTATGTAACGATGTAATGCGCCCAGATACCTGAGGGTTCGGTGCGCTATATAAATAAATAAACAAACAAACAAAAGACAACATTAGTCAATGTCTCCGACTCTACTCTGCAGTCACAATGACAGAAACTGAGTACAACTTGAGGCCCTTCGTTTATGCCTGACTTAGAGATCCTTTGCTCTCTTTAGACCATCAGAAAATGTAGAATTCAGGCTTTAACCACCAATAGAAGCCTTCATTCCATGTTTCTCCTTTGTTAGCCAATCAGAAAGCTTGGAATGTAGGGTCCGTGCGTCTGTAAAGGCTGCTTTCCATGCCTCCCTTTGTGATGTGCACACACTGGCCAATGGTAAAGAGGTGTATCACAGGAAGCCACATGCGAGGCTTCCCGAAACCCCTTTCCCCCGCTGCACCAGATCTAATGATATTAGAGCCCTTAACTTCGGCTGGCTTTGGAGGAGGTCAAATACCACAAAATAGAGCCCTCTGGCACGGGCTCTAATGCTTTATTAAGCCATGAGTATGGCAAATCATGTCAGTGAATCTGTTCAGACCTAAATCTATTACAATGGAACATTCCATTGACTGCATCCATCATCAGTAGAAGCACAGGTGTGTTGACTTCCAAAATGGACCATGGTAACATATTGTGAATAGAGGTATCCTTACACTTTGTTTCCAGGATTCAAACAAATTCCATCCTCAGGTGTAGCCATTATCGTAGTCGGAATAAAATCATGTACTTGCAGAATTAGAACTCCTAGCCATTGATTTAGAGAATCTGGCACCACTGTAAGTGCCCTTCTCTAATGAAACATGAACTGCTTTCCAACAAATGTTCAATGGTTTCAGGTCCATGAGCTAATTTACCTCGTAAGCATCCGGCTTCCAGAAACAGACCTGAGGGGTTAGTGTCATTGGTGCGGCCTGAAACTGTGACCAATGTGCCTTTTATCATGAAGAGCAGGAACGTCATATAGCAAGAGCGTAAATAGCACAAGTCTAATATTGTTTTAGACTCCTCATCTGTCTGTGCAAATGTTCATTCTGGCCTATGATCTGACAGCTGTAATCACATTTGAGAGGTAAACTGCTCCGGTGTGAGATAGCACAGAGTCACAAATGTCCCCTTCCAACTGGGATTTGAGCTATACAGAAGTACCCGACACGGGAGGATAGCTCAGGGGCAACTCACTCATCTTGGAAGCAAGACGATGCGGAGCAACACAGGTTTGAACCCCGGCTCGCGCTTAAAAACCTCTAGGTATTAAGCACATTATAAATAAACAATTACCCCAAGTTCAAGAATAACCGTTTTTGCCAAATTGTCCGGGGATTCAAGTCAATCAAGATATACAAATGACAGGAATCCAGATTTAAGAAACATACCTGTGGAGTAAGTGTCAGACCTGGCGGCCGGGAAGGCACCCGCTCGTAGACCTTGTAGTTTTCCGGTCCGGTAACAACTGTGCCGGTGGGTTACCGGCACCGTTGTTACCAGACCGGTAACCTTGTAATGAGGCCCAGTGTCTTTGCTGGAGTCCGAGAACAGTTTGCTGCTTCTATAAAGTGTGGTCCCACCAATCAATACCTAGAATAATTAGCAAGCGGCCCATAACCCACAGTCAAACACATGCAAATCTGCCTTGGGAGGTAGACTGCTCCGAAGTGAAGGGTCGACGAACTCCCAAATCACTACGTTAGGGGCACTCAGCGACCTAAAACATTGGCCTTCTAACTGACCCTCTTCTAACATGCAGCCTCGTTACGAGTTTGGTGGTATCGCTTCAGTAATACCACAAGATACCACCAACCGTTATTATCGTTACCACCACTTGGTTCGGCTGTATTACTAACTATTGGTGGTTTTACGATTGAATAAATAGTGGTGGCAGGTGGTGTTAATCCCCATTAATTGGAGTCCATAGGACTCAATGGGGATTTCGGCAGTATTACCACTGACTGTGCTCATTTGGCCATTTTTGGGCAGTAAGACAGATAATTACCTCCAGCATTCTGCTGGAGGTGTTTCCTCTTCCTTACCTCCAAACCTGTGGTGTGGTGGTGTGGTAATGCAGCAGTACTGCCTTACCACCATTTTTCGCTAGACCGCCTAACCCGTAATGAGGCCTACGGTGCCCTTTAACCGATCCTCAATGACTATATCCATGCAAGAAAAATTATAATAACAATAATTCGATCGTTAATTATTGCTGTAGCCCAAATTGAATATAACTCCTCTAGTTTCTGCATGTATGTCCGTCCGCTGGAAATGTAACATGTTTTGCAACTGGATGTCGGAGACCTGATGCAGCATACGCCACCCTAGAAATCACTGTAACATCCTAGAATCCAGGCCAATCAGTACGCGCATAGAGAAGATTCCTTGCTTGATATGCATGCATCAAAGACATATATGGAGACATTTCTTAGATGAGCAAGTGAGTTACAATCTATTGTCTTCACTACAAACTGGACCCCCTCTTGGTGATTGGGTGAATGTAAAAGCTGTATTTTAAGAGCGACTGTGAGGTTGTTGGTTATGCGCTCTGTACACTAGAGTACTCGAAGTCTTTAGGCCAAATCCGACAATCGTTGGTTGAAATCAAAATTGGTTACGGGTGGGCCATTTCATTTGGAGAGTAGGGGAATTCTAACAGCGGTTGCTGTCTGTTTTTGGATCTTCCATGTTCCCTTGCCGACACCCGTTCTTTGAAATAATTTTTTCCAAAGAAATGACTTCGACAAAACTCATGGACATTTTTTAAAAAAATGTTTGGGGATACCCCACCAAGCCCCACTTTCTCTATACTATAGCCCCTACCCAACACCCTACCCATCCCTTTTGACCCTTTATCCGCCTATATATTTCGATGAGTTTTTTCGAAGTAATATTATTTAGAAAAAACTGGTGTGGGCAAAAGGACGCAAAACCCTGTTTTTTGCATTGTGGTGAATGATGGCTTCTGAAGATAGGTGAACATGTCTCACAGACTCTAAGCCCATAGTTGGAGTCTTTATCTGAAAACACACCTGAGCGTGGCACTCTAGACCAATGGTCTGCAAAGATAAGAAAACGATTCTACATTTTCACTGTGACCAGATTCACCCACCCACCCACACATTCATCAGCCCATTCACTCAATCAAGCTCTCTCATCATGTGTGGGTGGGATTTGCACATCTGCTGTGGATTTTCTGCTCCTTCCTAAATTAACATTAGCACCACATCTTTACATTGTGCTTTATGCCAGATTCTTGACACTTCTAAGCGCTGACATAATGAGTGTCATCATTTCCTATTATAATTGAACTCAATATATTGACCTCGGGAAGATGAATTCATGAGTTTGACCTCTCCTAAATTGTACCTTTGACTGCAGGCTGAACAGAGATGTCAGAGGCAAGTATTTAACTCACTGGCCCATCTCACTGGATTTAAGGTCCTGACATTGAGGGTCTGGAATGGGAAGGCGTGCCAGGATGAATAGAGTGATGAATTTGACAGCAGTGACTATAGACTGCCTTCCAGAGTGCTGTGGATCATCTAATAGACCCAATGGGTATCTAAACATCTGGTCCTGACCTGTCTCTGGTCGTTGCTATATGGGCCAATCAAGGAGATGCACATATCAAGGGCTTTACATGGTCCGGGTCCCGCCAGGTTTGGGACCCAGCAAATCTGCAAAAGGAACTCCAACAGATGTGCTTGCTGGTTCCCTACTTCAACCTGAGATCCCCCCTGGCAGTCAGCAGTTCCCTGATATTTCCATTGTCTGTCCGCTGTTACCTGCCCCTACCCACACCCCAGAATGCTGTACCGCTAGGAATCAACCTCTCACCCTTTATTTTATTTATTTATTTATTACATTTGTTACACACCCAGACCCTGGGGTATCACGGTGTAGTTGCAGAAAAACTTAGACCTTAGACATTCATTTACAGTATTAAGCACAGACATAGTTAGAATATATACATTAAAACATAGGCATTTGTTATCTATAGAATGATGGCAGTACAAGAAATGAATGTATTTGCTCAATTGGACTAATCCTGCCAGTAGGTGTGCATCATTAAAGCCCTAGTTGGACTAATTATGTGACTGTGCAGCAGTTGTAGGCCGTTGTAGGAGGGCATGTGCAATTCAGAAACAGAAGACATGGGTTCAAATCCCAGCTTCCCTGCATGATCGAAACGGTGTGATCCTGGAGGAATCACCGGAACGCTCTGTGCCCCAGCCCCCCTTATCTGAGAAATTAGAGAGTGCATTGAACACCACACCTGGGGGGCGAGGGGGGCGTTCTCCCTGGAAGCATTTAGCAGTGGCTCAGCTTGCACGGTTTAGCTGTGCTCACATCGCCCACTTGCTGGTTCACTGATTCTGAGCTGTTAGCAGACAAAGAATGTGTCAGGTTGAGGGTTTCATGCTCTTATACAGGCCACAAGGGTGGGTGTCACAGGTGGCTTCACAAAAACACTGCTCAGTGTAACAATTCCAAGTATTTTTGGGTCAAAAGGGCTTGGGATGGCCAGACTGGGGACGGGGATCCCTAGTATACCCACAACGTAAATGTGGGTTCCCTCGATACTAGAAAAAATACGTTTTTCTTAATTTAGCTAATTTTGGAGGGTTCGTTTTGATAAGTTTTGTGATGGAGCTATTGTATTAAATTCACATTGATGTTTCAAACATTCTTTCATGTATGAACCCTTGGTCTATAAATGGTGAATATACCATTCAGATTTATATTGTGATTTAATTCAATGAAAATTTGGATATGATACTGAATAATCTCAAAAGCGAATTAGGATTATTATACATTTATATATTTTGACTGTATTAATCTAAGAAAATGTGTATGGAATGGTTTCCTTTCTTATGGAATTATTCTGAAGCACTCAAATGTTGTATGCATTTATAATTGGGAGTTCCCATATGAGTGCCAGGTTTTCTTGCCAGACTTGTTATGTTTTGACTCCCTCCGCTGTAGCCCAGGCGCCCCTTGTTCCACTCTCTCCTGATATGTGGAATATTACCAGGGTATCCCCACTTTCTAAATTAGCCTTCTTCAAAAGGGGGCTCAGGGGCTAAAGGCTCAAGGTCCTAGTCTGGCCTATCTGTGTCTGTCCTGGAATTCCTAAGTGCCCCTAAGTCTGTGTTACCCACAGATGTTGCATCATTATGCTCTTCGTGTGGTGCCTCAACGTGGTCTCTCTCTCTCTCTCTCTCTCTCTCTCTCTCTCTCTCTCTCTCTCTCTCTCTCTCTCAAACACACATACTACATTACCTGGGCTCTCATCCACCCCCACCACGAACTCCTCAGCACTACTCTCCACCTTCTGCTCTCCACTGCTCCTTCTGCTCTCACCTGAACACCTTTCACTCTCTTGTCTTTTTCTACCACTCCTGGGTAGAGCCTTCAGGGATATAATTTAGGGTTCACCAGGGACCCCCAATGTCTCCCTTGCTACCCCTGTGTTCTCGCTTGTAATCCTAAAAATAAAACTTTTTTTGTTTGTTTTTTAAATGGAAGCTCCTGGGCTGTGGCCAACACCATGTGGCTCTTTGTTTCTGGAGTTGCTGGCTTTACTGTCCAGGCCTCTTAGAAAAACAGGGGGCTCCACAAGTGTAACAATTTGAGCAGTGACCATAAATAAGAAAGAATAAGAATAACAAATAATGTGTCTTTCTGGAATTCTATACTATAATTGCTAGACTCAATAAATGTTTATTTCAGGGACACTTCAGGGGGTGAGTCACTGATGTCTGTTCTGAAACACCTCAAATTCACAATGCAGACACAAACTTCCAAAAAGCATTCAGAGTAATGTTTATTCATTTAGACTATGTATTTTGCTATTCACAAGTTATTACAATTGTTTTTTTATAACACATTTAATGCCAAAGAGGATTCTAAGCACAGGCATAGTATGTTTTTTTCTGCTGCTGTCTCTGTTCCGATAATCACAAGACATTCCATTTCGGTGTCCTCGGTCACTTGACAAAATCCTCATGCCTAAAAGCCTGTGTGTAGTGTAGAAATGTTTGACCCTAGCACATAAAGTGGCCATTTATTTCATTGTGCCACAATTAATGCTTTGTTGTAATGTGCCTATCTTTCCTATCTCCCTGGCATGCTGTTCAGGATGTTTGTTTGCATGTATGAGCTAACGCGTGCCCAGAGTACGGGATGCTGTGTGAGTGAGCTACTTTCAAGGCGCGACTCTAAATTCTTCATTGCACAGTTGTGAACCCTCCCAATGGTATGTATTTTGCCAACCTCTGAAGCCTGAAAAGTAGATCCATGCAGGCCTGACATGTGGCCAACTTTGCACCAGACCTGCAGAGGAACTGGCCTATGGTTAAATCTCAGTTACCAGTTTAATGGTATTCACTACAGAGTGTAATTTACTTTCTGATTTTGAGAACATTCAGCCATGTAATTGCTCATTTTAATATGAACAGAAAGATAACTACAGCTGGTAAGATAGCTCAGTGTGTTGAGCACTCGCTGCTGCGATGTGTGTGTGATCGGTAGGTTGCAGGTTCGAATCCTGACAATCCCAACTCAGCATTTTATCCTTCTGAGGTCGATAAATGAGTACAAACACATGTCGGGTGATATTGCATGTATATTTGTCCTATATAAAACGCTTAAATGCACATACTATATAATACCGCATCATTATCATTTGGCCGTGGACATATCCGTGCATTCACAGTAATTTGGTAACATGGGCCTATAAACACTGATATTAACAATACATCAGGTGATCCATTCTTGTATGAAATGTATATCACATTACAATGATATCGTAACCATATTTATCAATTTATCATAGTGTACTTAGGAACAATGCTATGTGATGCCACCTCCTGTTTTGTCAAGGGGTGAAAAATCATCAGGGGGTTAAGGGTTGTGTGATGTCACTTCTGCTACCCCAGGCATTTTGGTGAAATTACATCACTGAGAGCCTTCTCTGCCTACACCCAAAGACTATCAAACCTCCTCCCCGCCAGCATCAGATTTGCCCCCATGCTCCTACAATTCAGAAAAGAAATCAAAACCCACATCCTCAAGGAGTCTCTCCTCCTCAACACCTAGGCCATCACGTCGCCTCTCTCGCCACCCGACTCACTAGATGCCGCCCGCCCCTCTCACCACCCGGTACAGCTGTAGCCATGCTCTGTGCCCCTGTGTATCCTACCTCCCGCTGTGTATCTGTTCAGTTGTTGCTTCTGAAAAGTGCTCTGTTATGCATCGCTACTGTTGTACACCTCGCAAAGCTCTCTGTTATGTATCTGTTTTGGTGTATACCTCTATAAAGCGCTCTGTTGCTTCTCGAAGCTAGGTCCACGCTCAATAAATACAACAATAATAATAATAATAATAATAATAATAATAATAATAATAATAATAATAATAATAATAATCAGTTTGTTTTGCTCTGCCTCCTGGTTCCCTGGGAATCCGTAGAAAAATTCATACAAAAAATGGTATGGGCAAAAATTCTGAATTCGGCATTGGAAAATAAACTGCAAATCCATATTGTCGATCAAGGAGAGCTGGGGTTGCGGGGGTGTCCCCCGCTTCCCTTGATCGACAATATGGTATTACTGTGGTTGCAGGGGTGTCCCCTGCTTAAATTATAAAGAAAGCCGGAGACAAAGTGTGTAAAAAAAAAAGAAAAGGACCCTGCAGCGGAAGTTACCTCTCAATGGGGAGACGGAACTCATGTCTCAGGGTGAGCGTAGCAGTGAAGGAGAGCAGGTAAAATGACCGTCGGAGGTAAGTATGGTAGTATTAATGGTTAGGGAAGTGGACGGAGGGGGGATGGCGGGCGGTGGCAATGTGCATGATTTTGTCCTTTACAAAAATTTCGAATTTGTCATTTTTGGATTCAAAATGTTCATAAACGAAATAATCACACATATCCGGTTGCCCTTGGTTCCTCCAATCGCCTGATCTGCTGGCCCAATCTTCCACTACGCTTTTCCCCAGGGGTTGGGTTTCGGGTACAGAATGCTTTTCCCTTGTCGGGGCTAGTTCTGTTCCTGCGGTGCAACCAGGGGAGCAACTACTATTGAAATCTTGGGTGGGAACAATAGTGTACATTTAGGATTGCAGTATTGGAGTGGTTTTGCGTAGAACTTGTAGAGTCAGAGAACTCTGGGATAGGGCCGAGCCAGGGGATGTTGTCTGTCTCCAGGGGCCAAACATGAGCCGAGCCACATGTTGGGAGGGCGTGTAGAGGAGAAAGGGGGATGAAAGTCCTGGGGGAGGGGGTTATGAGGGGTGGAACAGGGCCAGTGTTTTTTCTTTGGAACAGGATAAGGGGATTGTGGTGCTGTGGGAAAGGATAGTGGCAGTGGTAGGGGGCTAGGCCAGAGAACAAGGGAATGGTGGTGCTTGGGAGCAGAGGGACATTGCCCGTGTTTTGGGGATGGAATGGGGTAACAGGGCAGGGAATAGAGGATTGGTCCTGGTGGGTGTAGGGGCAAAGCTAGTATTTTTAGAATGGTGAGGGGAAGGTTTGGAGGTTATGGGAAATGGCGAGGGGGAACGAGCAGTGTGGGGGCACACAGATGTGGGGAGCAGGCAGTCTACTTACCTTTAAAGTTAAAGCCAGTGGCTGCAGTGCCATTCCAGGAAGTGCCCATGGCCTGTCCCAGCCAGTCAAGTGACTGGGCAGTATTGGATGTCAGGCGGCACAACCACAGTGACAATATGTTTGCAGCCTGCAGGAAGGAATAAAGGATCTGTGACCTGTAGTAAGGATGGATTTAATGCAGACTGCGTTTCACTTAGGAAGGTTGAGTTTTTAAGATTAACTTTTACCTGGGAAAAGCATGAGCTAAGGGGATTCACGAAGCCCCGTGGACTGCCACCCAAAAGATTGATAAACTATAGGAGTTTGCCTATGAAGGGAGAATTGTCAATTGTCACAGGGCCAAAAAAAGACATTTCAAAAGTTAGATTCTGGACATTGTCTCACTCATAGCAAGGAGGTGCAACACTCATCTACCCATTGAAATAATGGGTTTTGGGGAATTGCCAGGTCTGTGAAGCCATCCCTGAATGATGGATGGCTGAACATCAAAAATTCGAAAATTAGAATCGTTTGCCTGTAGGATGGGGGATTCTGGATATTTTCTCTTGAAGGAAGTAGTGATTCTAATGATTAACCCATGGATACAAATCCTGTCAACTGTTGAAAGGATGGACTGGGGGATTCACCCATGGTCAAACTACATGCAGAAAATGGGCTCTAGGGATATAAACAAAGACAGAGAACCTGTCAATAAAATGGTAAACACTATCCAAACACATGTGTATTGACATGCAGGACTAATTGGTTCAGATGATTTGCAAAGAGGTGGAAAACCAGTCACCTATAGGAAGGACTGATTCAGGGGTGTGGTCCAGGCATAAACAGCTAAATACATGTGGGGAGGATGCGTTTGGGGGATTCACCAGAGGCACAGAAATTGCTCACTCGCAGGAAGGAATGGTTCTATGGATTGAGTCAGAAATCGGGAACTTAAGAGGAATAAACTAGGACAAGCTGGGAAGGTGGCTGTAACTTTAATGACTCGAGGTGAACTCGCGCAGCACCCTATTCAACCAGCTATAATCAGAGACAGGTCAAGTGCCTCCAACAAGTGCCTGCAGCTCATAAATGAGAGGCCTAGGGCATGCTCAACACTTTTCTCTTCCAAATGTGACCTACAATTAAAATTCAATTAAGAATACAAAAATCTTACGGATCAAAAATAGATTCATGAGATTAACAGAGGGAATACATTCAGTCACTTGGGGTAAGGATGGTTTCTGGTATCGACTCATTTAGGGATCGAAAACATGTCACTCGGTTGTATTTCTACAAACAGGGACATGCAACATGTCACTTGTAGTAAGGACAGGTTTTGGGGAGTCACCCAGGGATTATAAAACATATCAACTATTCCAAAGGTCGGTTTACAGAGATGGGGAAACCTTTGAACCAGATAAGATGGGTCCATTCAGGGATGGCCTGTTTTCCATATAAAGAAAGAATGGGTTGGGCATCTCTCCGGAGGGAGGGAACTTTACCTGTTGGAATTTAAGGCTTTTTCAGGTTAGTCCTGGGACATAGAACTGGTCATCTGCAGAAAGGATGATTTCTGGGGTTTGCGTCTATTACATAGGTTGGCAAGTTAAGCCTAGAGAGAGCACAGGTTCAAAGTGGAGCAAGGACAACTTAGCTCCACCAGTCTGAGGTCTATGTTTGATTACCATTACAATGGATAATGACAAAACCTATTATTTCAAGGCTTAGAGACCAGAAGGAACCAGTTGTAAGCACTACATAAATATTGTATTTGTAATCTAGTGTCAGAGAACCTGTCCAAATAGTACAGGCCATTGGTATTAGCACATGAGTACAACGTCCCTGATCTCTATCTCTTAAGGGTTTAAGTAGGAGACACTGGTAGATACTGCAGTGGAAGGCATAAGGGAGAGAGGAGGAGAGAGGCCAGTGAGGAGGATACCACCCAAGAGAAGGACAAACAAGGTATCCAAAGAGAATAAGTTGTTGGGATGAGAGGAAACAGGTTGGGTGGAAGTTGGAAGACAGGAACTTTCAATAGAGGCGATGAAAAGGTGAAAAGCCTACATATTGGGAGAGACTCAGACCCTCAGAAATACGATCGGTAAGACGAGAGAATCTGCTGAGACAGAGGAGACAGAGGAGTGAGAGAGGTGCAGGAGAACTACGTTGAGGAAGAGTGAACAGGCAAGTGAAAGGACAAGGCAGCCCGATTATACTGAGGAGCAGGAAGGACGGCAGTAGAGTAGACAGGGCAGGAGAAGGGTCCAAGGCAAACCCAGAGAAGTGCATGCGAAGACATGTGAGACTAGCAACATGACTCTCATTTGAACCCCACCAGGGCACAATGCACTTTTGCTGAGGTGCCATCCTGAAGCCCAGCCTGGCTGGTGGTTTTCACCGATCTGTCAGAGGACTGCCGCACTGAAACTGCTTAGGAGGCAATAAGCAGGAGGACTCTGCAGCATTGGGCTGCCCAAGAGCAGTTGGTCCGTGGCAGAGGAATGTTTACAGGCCATCTAATGGACAAAGGGCTGGAAGAAATCCCCCATTTGACCCTGGGAGGAGCAACTACACGTTACGCAAGGAATAAACCTTTTGCTTTGACTTTTCCATTTGTTAAGATTTAAAGGAAATTCTGAGCATTGCAACTAACTCTTGTTTTGGGTGGTTTTGGACTGATTCCTGGAACTTTGACAAGACTGACTATTATTTTGAGAAAACCTTTGGCTAACGATGGAGAACCGTTCTTGTTGGCCCTTCTTTTCTTCTATTATCCTCACACTTGTGGAGCAAATAACCCTGATACTTGTAGAACCATGTTCCTGACGGGTGCAGACACTAGCTTCATGACACTGCTATATTCTGAATACTTGAGCATCCGGGCAATCTTTGGCTTTAGAATTGTATATGAGCGGGTAATAATACATTGTGTCACGGATGAATTGCTGTAATGACCTGAAGAGACATGTGACGGTAGTAGGCTTATTTTATCAAGGCAAACAAGCATCTCAGCACGGAAAAATCTTCGAAAACATCTTCCTTAAGATAGTGTTCATAAGGAAAGCAAGGTGTTCTTCTTTGAGCCGAGGGTACAAGTACCTGCAGAGCTTGGGTCATTTTCTGCAGGTGCTTAAAACTAAAAGAGGCCATGGCGGAGACCAAGGCTGGTGAGGCAGATTGGCATGATCCTGAGAAGAGAGCTGGGCAGAGGCAGCGGACTAACGGGGAACATGGTGGAGAATGGGTGTGGAGCAAAGAAGGGAGAGGAAGCACCTCCCAATGTCAAGGAGATCCCATGGAGCTTCCATCGAGGAGGGCGATGCAGAATCACTGGCGGACAAACGAGGAATGCAGCAGGCATCACTACGAGAAGCAGCAATGTAGTGAAGCACAGATGTCAGAGGAAAGGACCATCTTGTAGTGAGTTGAGGATATTCCAGTAAATCCGTAAAGCATCGGCACATGCACAGTGCCGCCAAAACACCGGCTCCATGAAGTCCACAATGAACATCCCATCAGATGGCAGGAGTGAGTACTCTTAGCCGTTCTTATGTTTGTGAGGAATAAAAAAGGTTTTTTAATCTTAAACTGCTAAATCTCCATTCTAAGAACATGGCATTAAACCGACATTCATACACATGCTACACCCTCCTTACCAGTTAGATATCACACATGTGCAATGAGCATGATGGCCATGCTAACACAGAATGCTCTGGGTGCTGCACTAGGTGAGAGATGCAAGTATGTTTTGTAATCAAACCTTATATCTTTCCCCTATCATAGAAACAAGGGGCCGGGGGTGATGCATGTCTACTTGCATCCAAACGTACCTAGGGTGACCAGATAAAAAAAAAAACCTGGACTGGCCATCGAAATAGAAGTAGGACTAAGGTAAATACATACAAATTTAGTCCTACTTCTATGTCGGCGGCCTGTTGCGGGGGGGTGGGTTTTTGTGCGGGGGTGCTAACATGCACACTCCTCTCATTGGAGGAGAGCGCCGGGGAGGGGAATAGGGCGGGAAGGGGGCAGAAATGGGGGCGTGAAAAGCATTTCACGCCCCCATTCGCGCAAAAAGATTTGTCCCGGGACCCGATTATGGGATTTCGAAATCGGGTCCCGGCAACAAAAAGGGACCATATCCGAAACCCTGGACGGGGTTTATAAAAGAAAAAAACTCCCCGGACCCCCGGACGTCGGGTGATTTCCCTGGACTGTCCCGGGAAAACCCAGACGTCTGGTCACCCTAAACGTACCAGACACCACTGTGCATGTATGCCAGTGAAAGATGCAGCTTTTCATGCCGGGAGGGGGGAGGGCAGGCAGCACCTGAAGGGGGCCAGTATTGTAAAGGATGCAAGATCAGTGGCAGCAGGCAAATATTTTGAGGGGAGTGTTAACATCTATCACAAATTAGCAGGACCAACTGAGGGCTGCAGCAACCCTAGGTAAGGTAGGGAGTCTCTTTAAAATAATATGCTGAAATGGTGAATTTAGCAGCACTCCCTTTCCTTTAGGGTCACGCATGGAAGGAAACAGTAGATGCAAAATTGAGGGTGGCTCTAACAAGGAGGGGTGGTCTAACGTGTGGTGGGCATTGCCTAAGAGGTGGGGGTATATTCCCTAAACAATAAATCTTGAGACCCTGCCAACATATATTTGCATCACCCGGTATGGTCTCAGGTGGTCTAGTTTCATCCCAGGATAGATATTGTAAATACATATCGCTGTCATTAATAACCCACTCTCTCAGTAGGTATTTAAATCATTCAATATGTCAGGCTCACTTTGTTTTAAATGGTAACTGCATGCAGGAGACCACCTACATTAGCATTTACATGCTGGTGGGTTCCCTGCATGCAATTTTCCACAAAATTGAGAAATCATATATACTCTTTCATTCTACTCTCCGTTTAGTAAAGAATGTATAATCTGTTTGCAGATTGCAATTTTCGGCAACATTTTCAATGGATCCATATGTATTCCTTCTGCTTTTAGCAAGTGCTAAGTGCAGATGGAATCTATAGGAATCCATTTGTGTTATACTTGCAAGAAAATCTCAAGCAGGTGTAAAACTAGGTGGTTTTAAAAGTAGAGCAGGAATTGGGAGCAGGAGGAGAAAATGCATTTCGCTCCCTTTCTCCCAATCTGCCTGCAATAGATTTTTAAAATGCCCATGAAGGACAAAATGCCCTACATGCAGTTGCAGGGGTTTCTAGAAACATATGATCTGCTGGGTGCCGACAAATAAGGTTTCCGGGCCAGGGACGGGACAGAGATATCACTCCACAACTTAAAGTACAACATATCATCTATAATTGACTGCGGGTGATTCGCACTTTACTGCTCCTAGATTTGTCTGCCTCGTTCGATCTCATCGACCACTCCATGCTCATCAAAGGTCTGATTGTGTTAATCCAAATTTCTGAAAGTGCTTCTTCCTGGATGGTGTCTTTTTTGGCCGACTGTGTGACCAGGGTTGCTGTAGAAGGCTTTCAAGCATTTCCTGTCCATCAGACCTGTGGTGTACCGCAGGGAGCATGCCTCTCCCCTACCCTGTTTAATCTTTACACCAGGCCCTTCTTACACCTATTGGATAGTATGGGTTTCCACTACATGAACTACGTGGATGACACTCAGGTCTTTATGGAACTTGCAGGTGATTACATCAAGGACACCCAGTTGGTGAATGAAACCTTCACCTGAGTGTCCACCCACTAGACTGCACACATTCAACTGATATCTTCAGCACCACACATATCGCTGGGAAGCAGCTATCATCCGACAACTACACCAGCTGCACACATATGCGGTGCACCCACGCACCATACAACACTCTCTATACCGACTTGAACTGCGGTTCCTGTTGGCGTTCAACCTACCAGCGTTTTGAGGTCATATCAGTGATACATAAGGCACTATATAAATGCCAAGCAGCATAACATAACATAACATGAATCCAATCCTGGACGATAACAAACGCATTGCCACTTAATAATGACAAGACCGAGCTGTTGATTTTAGGCTCAGGACCAAAGTTAAAGAAGTTGGATTCCTCATACAACTGCTTCTGTATTGCTGGCTGCTCAATTCGAATAGTCTCCCATGTTAAAACCTTGGGTGTATTCCTTGATTTCCAGTTCACATTTGAGAAGCACTGCGCACATTTACGATTTTCTTGTGCTTATCTGAATTCACTACTCAGGCAAATTCACCCATGTCTTTCTGAGGGGAATCGAGCTGTGATCACCTCCGCACTGGTCAACTCCAATCAACTCCAAGTTGACTTTTGTAACAGTCTCCTGGCTGGCATGTCCACCACTAATATCAACAAATTACACATTTCTCAGAATGGAGCTGTTTGGGCAGTACATGGCCTGGACAAATTCTGTAGAGGGACCGGTGGACGTGCTTTCCCTAACTCCCACCCCCTCACTGCCATCATACTGGAACAGCAGGTGAAGGGTCCTACATGGGACCCCATGTGTTATGCCTATACCGCATTGAGTATATGAGAGACGATATGCACTCGGACAACCGTATTGAATGTATCTTGCACTGAGAGTGTGGAAGTATATTGTGTTGAAGGATGTCAGCATGCACCATTGGACATCATGGAGCGTTGAGTAAAATTTGATGTGGACAGAGTGATGTCATGAAGAAGATGTACGAAGACCTACTGAAACAATATGAAAATACTTAAGAGTGATGATATCACTGAAGTGACAAGAGAAACATGTACAAAATGATAGTGATCATATATGAAAAGAAGATCAAGTAAATTGCTGACTAACAAGTGTAAATACACAGCAACGCAAGGTAGATAAGGCATATAAAAGCTTGCTGTAGAGGGAAATATAATGGGGCAAGGACAGCCATGACAGGAAAATGGATGTCGGCTTATGTAGAGCTTCAATTCAGCTACCTCAGAGACAGACCAGGGTTGCAGGGTCAGGAGGCGCTGGAAAACAGCTTTGTGTGCAAAAGAAAGAGGAGTCTATATTGACCTGGGACCTAGGATGCTATTTTTAAGGAATAGCTGCAAGGCACTACGGGAGGCAGGCGGATAAACCATGTACGTGAGACGTTTTTCTCTTAAATTAAAGAAGAAGAAAACATCTGCAAGAGCCTAGTAATGGACAATTAAAACTGTATAAAGTCTATATAAGATAAAGTGACCAAGTCTCTAGAGGCCACGAGGAGCACTGACACCCTGCATAATTGAATCAAATAGCAGTAAATAAGAGGTCGAAATGGGAAAATGGGTGGTCTCTTCACACATGGTTCAGAAGTGGAAAACAAGGGCTATACATTACGCTGTGGATGATGAAGATAGCGATGTGCTTGCTCTGCCTTCAATGTCCCAGAACAGAGAGCAGGCTACCAGGTCAACTATAGACAGAAAATGTTGGCTCATGGCCGGACTGATGAGAGTTGAGGACTAATTAGGAAAGTGGGGAGTAATCTGACTTGACTCAAGCACCTGGGTTTCATTTCACTAACATGCTGCTAGCTGAACCAAAAGTCCAAGGTTGGATGGGGTTGCCAACCAAGCAATGGGTCTATGGGGCAATCTGGTATACAATGTTGCATAGACCAATGGGCTTCCATTTTGTCTGCTATAATTAGTATTATACGTATTTAGAGGTAGATTGAGTTGTGTCTTACAGATAAGAGACAGCCAATATTGTACTATGTTCCCCTAACCTATCCCTCTCGTCAATAGGTTGTTCACTTTGCCATGTAGAATGACATCATAGATGTCGCATATTGGTGAATAAGACCTCTGTGTAATGAAGCTTGTTTGTGAGTGTGCGAGCATCAGTTCGATGTCTGCCAGTTTGCCCCGTTTTATTAAATTGCGAATAAAGTAGTTCTTTGCCAAATTCTTTGAGTCTGTCCGATTATTTGGTGTGAGATCTTTATTGATAATACCATCCTGATTAATAGACAGAGGTTTCTAAGCACAGACCCAGGGATCGAACCTGTGGTGCTCCATGTCGTCTTGCTTCCAAGGCGAGCACGTTTCCCTTGAGCTATCCTCCCGAGTCAAGAGACACTGCACAAGAGACGCACTTCAAGGTGCTAGAGTGCATTTCCATCATATCTCTGAAGCGAGACAGGACATACACTGGCTCCCAGTGGAAAACAGGATTCTCTATAAATCCATGACATTAACCCACAAGTGCGTCAATGGATCCACGCCTTAATGTCCAGCAGCTGGGTTCCTGAAGGAACCTGTCAAAAGAGTCCTACAATCCAATAATACCCATCCCTTCCACGATACAATCTCCAGAAATGCGGGGATGCCAGCTTTGACTGCTGGGCCCCCCTCGATCATGGAATGGGCTTCCTTTGGCTCTGAAATCTATTCCTTTTCTGACACATTTCAAAAAAGCATTAAAGACGCCCCTTTTTGACTAAGGAGTAGACTAGCTCGGTTCATAGACATAATTTCGAATACAAAATATTCGAAAGTCAAAAAAAAAAATGTCGAATTTTTTTTAATGACGTTTTTTTTCGAAATGGGGGGGTTCCCCCCAACCCCCCTTTTTTTATTTTTACCTATTTTTTTCACAGAAACTAGAGCCAAAAAAAAAATATCGAAAAAAAAAACAATTCGACATTTTTTTTTTTGACATTTTTGATTCGACTTTTTTTACTTTCGAAATTATGTTTTCGAAATTATGACTGGACACCGACTAGCTCTGCCTGCTATCAGCATTTCACTCTGACGGCTATGACCCTTCCTTCACCTCTTCTTTCGATCTTTTATGCCTTGGTCCTTTGCGTGCTCTGAGGCCTCCGGGTGTGTGGCACTTTATACAAAACAAAGTAAAGTAAAACAAGTGGAAACACTGGCCTTTTACATCACGTTCCACACTTATTTTACAGCACTGTGACTTTGAAAATAAGCCGCAGTGAGTAAATTACTGTCATTCTGTGAATTAATCTCCTTTAAGAAAGAGGAGGGGGTCAAATACACCTGGCTACTTTGCATAAAATCAAAGTGACTACAAATGTTTATATTTGACAAATATGTCTGTGCTAGTGAACGTGAAGTTAAAGCCCTTCTGAGTACATACATAATGCACACTGGGCTTAGTGCTCCTTTCATTACACTCACCCCAACAGTAACATGTCTGCAGACATTGAGGCGTGTTTACTTAAGTGTTCACTTCCAGGTTGAATCTTGTGCAGTCGCTGTGCTTTCACAGCTTATATATGGAATGCCCAAGGTGGGGTGGAATATTTGGGGGGGTTGGGGGGGGGCAGAGGACATCCTTAACCCCACCATTAGTTGCAGCTATGGGTGCAACACCGTTTGGTGCTGGCAGATTGCCTTCCCGCCTCGTTTACATTGATCCTTGATTCTTTGCGGAGCAGCGCGCGGCTCTGGCGAATTGGCACTCTTTGTTGTCCGAATCCAGCATGGACTGTTCTTGTTGCAGCACCGGAGGTTCTGGGATCCGTAGTTCTGGAAACGATGTTAAAGAACTCTGGCCAGAAAAGAGGCTGACATGTATTGTGGAAGGGGCAGCGGTGCCAATACTCGTATATATCAGGCCCTCTGTGGAGTCAGGGACTGGTGTCACCCTCACCCCCCTCTGGAACAGGATTGGCTGTACGTGGCAATGCCTTGGTGGGTAGTGCCCTGGCCTACTGCAGGTTGAGGGGGGTCTCTCCTCTCGTCTGACCTGGTCATGACTGTTACACTGGGTTTGTCTCTTTAAGAGACATGGACTGTCACGTGGTCCGAACATGTGACACGTGACGCTGGGGGGAGGGAGTGCCTACAGGCAGTTAGAAGTTGTATGCTGAATAAAGAAGACGTGTTCCAGAACCCTCAGTGTGCCTGTCATTATTGCCGGGCCCCTCCGGGCCTAACAACTGGCGACGAGGTGTCTCCCCAGGCCGCCGAGTCCTCCTCCTCCTCCCCCTCGCCTACGGCGCCTATCCAGCTCCGCAGCGCACGTCGGGCACCGTCGGCCCGTGAGCGCTCGCCTCCTCCTCCACACCTGCTGCCTCACGCCGATCCCGGCCCTGCCAGCAACACGCTCCTCCACGGCTCCCGCGACACGCAGGGTGTACCTGTCATTATTGCGCGGGCCCCTCCGGCCCTAACAATGACCCTGACGCATAGGGCAGTAGATATCAGGAAACGTAAACAAGGTATGTTGTGGCCTCTCTCCACCACTTCTTAAGCCACACCACTTTCATGGCACTTTGCCGACCACCAACATTTTCATCCAACTCACAGTTCGTTGTCCAATCAGGACACCTGTGCCAAAATACCCGAGGCAATGGCCGTGTGCCAACACAGTTCTCTCCAACGTCAAACTCATGGGGGGAGCTACTGTAGGATCGCGGTGCCTGGCAACCACCAGGGGTGAGGGGCGGCGGGGGGCAGGGGGGGATTGGTGAGCATTTGACACAAGAGTCAATTAACAGTATTTGTGCCCAGTCGCGCCCATACAGGAGGTGCCTGGGAATCCATTCTGCACAGCCAAACCTAGCGCTGTGCCAATAACTCACAGACAAAGTGTGCCCCACTACTGCTTCACGCACCATGAAACCGTAGTGTGGGTCCTTCCAACCCAGCAGGGAGAGGAAAAAAACAAAAATGCAAGTTCACTATGGAGATTCTTTTAGTATTTACTAAAAACACAATAGAAATTAGTGCGCAACTCGAAGCTTTACAAAGTGCACGTCTTAATTGAATTCTGGCATCTCAGTGCCTACGATTGGTTTGTATTGTGTGAACACAAGTTAACCTTATTATCAACAAAACAGGCTTAAAATGTCAGCAGCAGGCCATCAAAGGCATTTGCACTCTGCGGAATGTTAAGCCTCCTACATGCAAGGGAAGAATGCATGTGGCTCTGCACATTCCTAATCCCCCCACCACGCCCCTCCCCCCCCGGCGCAAGGACAGCAGTGAGCGAAATAACAGGAACCGGGGCCCAGCAGCTCTGATTTATATACAAGGAAATGAGAGGACGCATGTTCCAAAACATTAAGCCTCTTGTGAAGTGCGGAGCTTTGCAGTTCCTCTGAGACAGATAGCTCGGTGGGTTAATGTATCTGCGGTGAGGAATATGCGTAAGCCAAACTCATCCTCCCATCCATGGAAATTGAGTAAGTGTCCAATTGAGTTGGGAACTAGCAATGGTAGTTATTGTCTGTGTTATGACGATGCAAGGGTGTGACAGTAAATGTGTATATGAAGTTAGTTTGAGCTGAAAGGGGAATCCAGGCGTGCCTAGAGACACACAGCGCCTCGGCCACGCATCACAGATGATGCTCAGCGAGGCGAAATACGTGTCTGCGGTTCCCGAGGGTACTCTGGTTCAGAGAAGAATTGCCTAGCATTTCATTGAAATACTCACCTTTTTCGGGGGACCAGGCTGATGTGCACATGGAGTTTTCTCCTTTGTGAAAGGTACATGAAAGTTAAAACGTGGTTGTAGAGCCTCCCGAGTGAACAACAACATGAAGCACAGCAGGCTACCCTTCCCTGTTACACAGTGAATATTAATCCCAGGAGAAAACGCATGTAAGTCATCAAATGAGCTTTTTCTTCACCATTAAATATTGTTCAAACTACCACCATCTAAAAAATATACATTTTATTCATACAAAAGTTAAAACATAATTTGGATTGCAATGAACATATCTCACACATTTCAACGAACTATCACAATATATACATTGAATGATATCAACAAAACAAATGCACAACGAACATAAGTGCAAACAATGTAATAAAGTGAAAATAGTGCAGAAAGTGCAAGTGGGTTAGTAGTCATGTAAAAATCATACAATTCAAAAACCTCCTATCTAGTGTCATGTTATAATCTTTTTAGGGGGACCTTATGATACGGTGCCACTGCTCTTCATATTATCTGTTCATTATATGAATATTTTCCACATTATTTATTCACATAAGTGGCTTAGAACTACACCCTGATAAGTTTCATGTGAGTGGGTCATGTGAGTGGGTCAAAGGTTCACCCCACAGGTTACACAACATCCCATACATCTGGGATGTTCATGTTAAAAACATGTCGACACAATGTGTTTCGGACGATGATCAGGAGATGCATCCATCCTCTGCATTCTTCTAAACTACACTGAACGGCCTTCATCAGGACAAAATGTTTCTTTAACAACGGTTTTTATTCTACTCGGCTACCCCTGTTGATTCAGAAAAAATGTCCCACCCTTGCTTTTGATTTTCCAAATGGGGAATATAATCTGCCCTTCTGAGTGGCAACCTTTCAATAAAACAGGTTATTTGACCGCATTTGTTCTCGGTAGAGGGACTCCCAAAATGTTGGCCAATATTATATTTAAAGTTAAATATGAAGAGGGCCGTCCTGACTGTGTCCAGTTAACACAGAGCGCATCCTAGCCTGCATGATAGAGCACCATTTTCAAGTCAAAACTTTTTTGCATTAAATGTTTGGATGGCATGACTGTATTGGTTTATTGAGAAGCACCCTCAACATGGGGAGTTCCTTCCCTCCCCACTCAAGGTGTGACACAACAAACTGTTTAACAGATATTTTAATTCAGCCCTACTTCGGACACATATCATGCCCCCGGGATACCCACCGCCCCTGCTGGGCTAACAATGAGCCAAGAACCAGGCCGGTGTAAAAGAAATATATTTTTTATTTATTTAAATTAAAAGTGATAGAAATGTCCACAAAGAATGTCAAACACCACTTTATCTGTGGCACACCGCACTAAACCTCTCCCACATAAATAAATCACACAAGTTGGTTGAAAAGAACTGAAATCACAATTCTTTACTTTCTACTAATTTCACTTCAAGAAATAATTAATGCTGTTCAGTGAACACATCTATAGATGTAGTGCTGTACAATTTCGATTTTCCTGCGTGCTTAAAAAGCTAGCAGCAGGGTTTCAAGATTGGTACAAATACATATGGCAATTATAATTTCACCTGCATTTTTGGTTTAAAATAAACACTGGGTGATTTACCGGTTTGTTTTTCAGACCTTCCCCCTACTCTGGTCTGTGTTGGGGAAGTCGGACAGAAAACTAGGAATGATTTGGGGAGTTTGGAATTTCACACCCCCCTCCACTGAAATGCCCGTGTTAGGGTAAAGTTGGCCAAAAAGATTGGACTCATTTAAGAAAAAAGACAAAAGATTGGACTCATTTAAGAAAAAAGACACCCGTCTTCCTTAAATAAATTGGGGTCAAGAGGACAAAAAGGATTACCCAATTAAATTATAGGCTATAGTTTTCAGCGCACACTGGGAAGTGAGCTTTTTTAATTTCGAATTTTAATAAAAATCATCCCGTAGTGTTCTGCCAAGGGAATTCATTAAATTAATATATTTAGTTAAATAGGCTACGGATCTGCACAGTTTCCCCCACCGCCCTCCGCTGACTATAAAGTGAAAGGATTTAAGGCCAGCAGATTTCTCCACCTTTTGGTTTACAGGGCTCAAGTCTGCTTACATGGAAAGCCTCTGTTTAAAGTTCAGGACAGCCAGATGTATGTCAGGACCCTCTGGAAAGATAAGGCAGGGTCTGTTCACTTCACTCCCAAGGATGGCCTCCCGCTCTCCACCATAGGACCCAGTCAGCATTTAGGTCTTCATAGCAACAGACAGCTCCACCCAGATGCACTCTCAGCAAACTCCACTGGTGGTACCTTGCAGCTGTCAGATTGTAAGTTGCAGCAGCACTATTTTGATGGAAAATTTCACAATCTTGGGGGAGTACATTGCAAGAGGTCACACAAAATAGGATTGGATAGTTACCCTTCTCTCTCCCCTGCCAAACCAAGCCTGTCAGTCAGGATTGGCTTAGGAGCCTGGAGCAGACATATGGCAGCTTAATTTAGAAGCCCCATTTGATCACCTGTCACGTTTTTGCAAAAAATGTAGTTCTGTCTCAAAACTTTGTACTGGAGAGACCCCTGGCCGGCCCATAGAGTTGGGGCTTTCTCTGCAGTACTTTAAGATGAGATAGCTGCACCTTGAGATGGATGGGGGTGCAGGTTTTCTTACTCCAACACCAATCAATAAGTACAACTCAATGGTTTGGCAAAGGGGAGTCTGTTTAATGACAAGTACGAAAAACGGGGAAACATGCAAATCAACAGTGATGCAATAGCCGTCTCGCTTCAACTCCCTCGAACTTCATAAAAACAGTAACATTTATACCCAAAACTCATCATAATCTGACGTGTAACACTCAAAAGTTAACATGCAATTCTATTGGTTGGAAAAAGGTAACTTTAATATAGGTGCTATATCTGTATATGGTAGCGGAGTGCAGAGATTGGATAAACACTATCAGGTGGGTGTCTAAGCCCTTCCTTCAAAAATGACTACGTAGGCGTCACTAAAAGTATGACGTCCCATTGGTTCTACTAACTATAGGACCCTAGATTATTTGGTCCATTGTGAGTGGGTTGGCATCAACCCCATGCATAAATCTCCACTTTATTTAGGAGCACGCAGAATGGTCAGCCAGGTGCAGGATGCCCCAAGATTCACCCGGCCTCCCTTCCATCAATCATTACTTTAGTGGCTATGTGTTAATTAGTTGGCTGTGGTCGGCCTCGAAACTGTATCTTCTTGTCAGGAAAAGTTATGATATCTCTGTCTGGGTGACAGCCAGGAGTAGGTGTGAATCTGTGCCTCTTCTTGCTCGGAAGGTCATGTGCTGCTCACACCGCGAATCTGCCTAGTTTTCCTTCTATTTGTGCATTTAATTCTTATTCGGCTTGCCACCAGCCCGGACCTCATTATCTCAGCCTTCCCGAGATAGGCTGTTCTGTTCTTAAGTTTTGATTCTGCGAAGCTAATGTTCGCTCCTTCTATTGGTCTGACCTTGGCTCTTCCTGGCTCACGTTGCCTCTGCTGAGTTTCGATTCAGCCATCTCTTCTCGTTTTAGCCAGAATACGAATCCTGTCCTGTTTGACCTCTAGTAACCTGAGTTAATTCTGCTTTTGTGTAAAGTGGACTTGCACTTATATAACATGCTTCGTTTTGAGGAACATTGTGTATAATGGTGCTTGCCGCTCTATTCTTCTACTTAGCATAGCAAGCCGCACTGTTTTCTTAGCTTTTTTGCGGTTACAAGCATATGTACAGGCGTTAGCGCGTTGAATATCTTCATCCTGCTTACAGTTTAAGTTCCTTTGTCTCTCATCAACGTTCTCTTCTTTCAATTTCGCGATATCTTTATGTATGGCATTTCATCTCTTTGTGTCATCCTTGGGTCGTCATATCTTCTATGGGTGCGTTAGTCCAGGCCCTCCTGATGTCACCTTTCGTCTTCCATTAAGGACTTTTTGGTTTCTTCCTGGACAGTACTTAAGCAATCTTCATTTCGTTTCATTTGCTGGTAAGGTTTTCTCAATGGATACCTTACTGTCCATGGTTGACTGGTTATCAGTGCTTCAATAGGTATTATTATTCTGATAGGCACTGGGCAGAGCCCTACTGCGGCTCTCTGCTGGTTTATTTGCTCATCATATGTCACATATCTCGGTGTGAACGTTCCTAGTACTTCAAAATGGGTGACTGGAGTGCAGGCCTCGCTCGGGACCTCCTCTACAACTTCATAATTTTACTAGCAACCACCATAACGTATATATTTTCCTTTTCAGTTAATCACGGGGAATTAAATCAGATGACAGCCAGGTCTGCACCATTTTGCACGGCTATGTGGTAATTTTCTGCTGTTTCCGTAAAAAGCATAATAGTTATTCATATTTAACTTCCTACCCATATTCCTAATTTTACCCTTCACCATAATGCCAACTCTTACATTCGGGACATTTTCAGATCAACCAGAAACCTAGTTTAACTGGTTCCCCTACTCGTAGATGCACGAAATTTATATCTCCAAAATCGGCCGGAAATCTCCTAAAAATGGTACGTAAATGAAGAAAATCCACCTTATGGTTGCTTGGAAAAAGGCCTAGGTTATAATAGTCCTTTTAAATTAATTGTAAATCTGTATTTCCAACAAATGGGAGACCTGCTTCATCCAGCCATCTGTCTCCCTTGGCCATCATGTGACCACACTGTTTTATGAGTCTCTTTGACGTTGGTTGTTCTTTGAAGTTGGAGTTTCAGGCTCTGTTAATTGAATTGTCTTAAAAGCTCCCCTCTTCACACCTACTGTCTACATTGTGGTCATGTGTCATCCAGGCGAAATGGTCCTGCATAGACAGCCAGTTTAAAGAACACTTGGCTTGCCACATCTTCCAGACAAAGCCACATTGGATGCCTGCCTTCCAGTGTTGAAGTTCCTTGTGACATGTGTCCAACAGTCAGCAAAATGGTTTGCCTCTGGCCTACAGAACTTTTCCAATGGAGAACAAAGTGGCTTTTCAAAGGTCACTGGTATTTTGTATGCAAGACATAATGTACATTACTTTTTGTCAACACACACCATGTATTTTTCCCTGACACTTTTCCTGTTAACAGTGGTAACATTTTCACTTTTAAACTGCAAATACATATGTCTAGCCTTTTTAGTGACAGCGTTTAAAAATCCTGTTTTTCTTGTGAAAGGGACCTTTGATTTTTCTTCTTGCTTTGTGAACTAAATTGCTGCTTTTCCTTGGGTAATGGCAGGTAGGCCTTTTTCAGATGGCCCTTCAGTTTTCATTTGCAACCACACATGCAAAGCCGTTTTTCTGTCAGTATTGAAAAATCCTGCTTTTCATGTGAAAGGGACCTTTGGTTTGGGCCCTTTGAGTGCACCCCACATGACACTGTAAGAACTTGGTTCCTTTTGCAATACACTGTCTGTGATCAAGAAGTCTCCACTGAAAGCAACAGCAGAAGTACCCAGAGAGAAAGCAAGACATCAGCCATTCCTGCCATTAAACTTAATTTCCATGTCTTTTCATTTGGTGCCCAGCGCCACGCAGTGCTGCTGAGAGCATCAGTCCATTTTGTGACTTTGATGTCATCAACATGAAAACGGACTGAGGGGTCAGCAGTACTGCACTGCCCCGGGCTGGGCAGGAAAGCTACCGTTTCTTTTTTTTTCTTTTTTTAAAATGACACCATTAGCACCCGTGTAGGAAATTACACAGAAAGGGTAAGGGGGAGTGGTAAAGGGAAGGGGGCGCTGACTAGGCTGCTCGGAACGCAGGCTCGTACCGGACAATACAGCCTGCGTTGCCGAGCAACCTGATTGGCCAGCTCCCCTTCAGGGTGCTACTGATTTGCTAGGCTATGTCCTATTTTATAATGGCAGAGATGAGATAAAATCATTGAAATGGAATGGAATGCAGCCCAGGGTAATTCCCATGATTAAACAGCTGGGCGTAAACATTTTGAAAGCAACAGAGAGGTAGAGCATGGTTTTGTCTGGAGTGCAACCTAACTGTAGATGTGTGCCTTGCTTCAAATCAACTCCACCTAATGTTTAGAATAGGATTTTCATGTTGGCTTGAGAGATCTGAGATATGTGGATTTATGGAGGTAGCTGAAAGAAATGGAGCCCATGTTTGAGTGGCCACATAGTTATGGGTACCTGTTGGCACACATCGCTTCACACATTTGGAATCTTATTTCCTTTCATCTTTGGTTTTTTTGAAATTTGTTTTCATTATTTTGTTCTTATTCTATTGTATGTGATGTTATTCTTATAGAATTCCTTTATTCAGATGTGTATCGCATCAAACTGATTCAAAACAATAGGCTTGTGAATGTATGGAGGTTTCAATCTCAAATCATGGGTTCCAGGCTTGTGCATGTATGGAGTTTTCAATCTCAAATCATGGGTGCCAGGCATTTGCATGTATGGAGGTTTCAAGGTCAAATCATGGGTTCCCAGCTTGCTCATGTATGGAGGTGTCAAGCTCAAATCATGTGTTCCAGGCTTGTTCATGTATGGAGGTTTCAAGCTCAAATCATGGGTTCCCAGCTTGCTCATGTATGGAGGTGTCAAGCTCAAATCATGTGTTCCAGGCTTGTTCATGTATGGAGGTTTCAATCTCTAATCATGTGTTCCAGGCGTGTTCATGTATGGAGGTTGCAATCTCAAATCATGGGTTCCAGGCTTGTGCATGTATGTAGGGTTCAAGCTCAAATCATGGGTTCCAGGCTTGAGCATGTATGGAGGTTTCAATCTCAAATCATGGGTTCCAGGCTTGTTCATGTATAGAGGGTTCAAGCTCAAATCATGTGTTCCAGGCTTGTTCATGTATGGAGGTTTCAATCTCAAATCATGTGTTCCAGGCTTGTTCATGTATGGAGGTTTCAATCTCAAATCATGGGTTCCAGGCCTGTTCATGTATGTAGGGTTCAAGCTGAAAACATGGGTTCCAGGCTTGAGCATGTATGGAGGTTTCAATCTCAAATCATGGGTTCCAGGCTTGTGCATGTATGTAGGGTTCAAGCTCAAATCATGGGTTCCAGGCTTGAGCATGTATGGAGGTTTCAATCTCAAATCATGGGTTCCAGGCTTGAGCATGCATGGAGGTTTCAATCTCAAATCATGGGTTCCAGGCTTGTTGATGTATGGAGCTTTCAACCTGAAATCATGGGTTCCAGGCTTGTTCATGCATGGAGGTTTCAAACTCAAATCATGGGTGCCAGGCTTTTGCATGTATGGAGTTTTCAAGCTCAAAGCACGGGTTCCCAGCTTGCTCATGTATTGAGGTGTCAAGCTCAAATCATGTGTTCCAGGCTTGTTATGTATGGAGGTTTCAATCTCAAATCATGTGTTCCAGGCTTGTTCATGTATGGAGGTTTCAAGCTCAAATCATGGGTTCCAGGCTTGTTCATGTATTGAGGGTTCAAGCTCAAAACATGGGTTCCAGGCTTGTGCATGTATGGAGGTTTCAATCTCAAATCATGGGTTCCAGGCTTGTGCATGTATGTAGGGTTCAAGCTCAAATCATGGGTTCCAGGCTTGAGCATGTATGGAGGTTTCAATCTCAAATCATGGGTTCCAGGCTTGTTCATGTATGGAGGTTTCAAGCCCACACCACAGGTTCCAGGCTTCTGCATGTATCTAGGTTTCTAGCTCAAATGATGGGTTCCAGACCTGTGCATGCATGCAGGTTACCTGTATGATAGGCATGTGGCCTCTTGCAGGAGGCATGTAATCTAACAGTCGGGGATGGATTGGGGTGTTGATTTCATATTGGCTCCCCCTCTCTATAGTGGCATGACAGGTTGAAGTTCGATGTTTTGGGGGAGAGCCCATAGCAGCGCCAGAGGACATGATCCATTCAAAACTTCTAAATTCAATGCTACAAAACAGGTAGGCCTCATTCTGCAAATACTGCCGGCGGTGGTAAAATACTCCAACATGCCACCGCAGATATGAGGGGGAAAAGTGGGTACTATGGTAGGTACTCTGCGGTCAATGTAAAATAGTGGCATAAATGTCAGCATATGCAAAAAGGCCATTGGAAGAAAAATGCCATATTGTTCCCTGGTTTCTGCAATGCATGGATTTCGACTTGGTAGAAGTGTACCACCAACACTAATTCAGCTGTCAAATACCACTACCAAATCCCATTGTTAATTTTTGGGGTAATTGCAGGCTCTATGCAAAAACAAAATAATAATAATCCACTTCCATTTGGGTGATATGTGACAACACAGGAAACAGAATTTATATATATATATATATATATTTAATTATTATTTGTTTTGGTTTATTATAAACCTTTACAAAATTTCATAGCAAAACGAAAAGACAAGAACACAGAATAGATACACTTACAGATTTGACTAAAACAATTATTCAATTTGACTTACTAAAATCGAAAATTTCATATACAAAACAGAAATAAAAATCAGTTTACAATTCCGACCGCATTTTCAATAGTACTAATAAGATCATTGTTGATCTAGCCAAACGGTCAACAATTCGGTGAAAACCTGCATCAGACTGAACAAACACACTCTTTTAATACACATTACAGACTTTTCTCAAAAAAGAGGTAACACGTATATTTAGGATTGTAGATTTCTCGTGCAGCATTCTGTTCCAAATGAATTCCCCATTAACAGTTTCGGTAGTTCTTACAAATTGGGCAAAATAGAGAATCCTCTGGCTTTTGAGTGCCGGGCAAATAGGAAGAATGTGTTGTAATGATTCCACAACTCCCTCTACTTTGCAATATCGACACCAGTGCCAATCAGCCCCACCTTGTTTTTTTATGTTCTTTATTTGATTCATTTGAATCACGTTGAATCTAAAGCGCATGTAAGCGTTGCGCAATCTTTTGGAAGGATAATTAATTAGATATCCTTCCATAGCAGGGTACCATTTCCATGTAGGACAGACCTGATTATATAATTTGGTAGCTGAGATTCTATTAAAGTGTTCTGCCAGTTAAATCCAATAAGGCTTTCTTTGATTTTAACAGGTTTGTTGAGCATAGAGACAACAGACATGCCCACATTTTCCAAACATCTGATAGTTTAAGTGTGAAGCAAGTTTATAAAGGGATTGGTAAATTATTTTCCTGCACAATCATACAAGTCGCCCTCTTTCGACATTTTACACTTTCTCCATAAGCACATTCTTTTCCAGGTTACATAAATTGTTAAAGATTGTAGCCGTAGCTCGTACTTTAAAAGCTCTATCGGGATGCATTTTGGTAGATAAAATAAAACAGTTCTCCAAATTGTAGCTTCTAAGCTCTTCAGATATGCCATAAGTTCCTTTGAGAAGAACTCCATACCGTACACAAGTCTCGATATCCCTTTCTTAATGTAGAATTCTCTCAAAGGAACCATAGAGAACTTACCAAATTTCCATTCAATGAGCGCATTTGTCTAATTGCCACTTCGGCCTTTAATTTCAGTTGACATTTAACAAGTGCAGTATTACCTAACCCCGAAAAGTGGTAACCTAGATATTTGAAGGCCAGTTGTGATCTAATCGATTTGCCTTCACAAGACCAAGTATAGGTAGTTTGCTTCTTATTAGATTTACCAAAGCGTACAATAATAGTTTTGGCTGGGTTAATTTTTAATAATAGGCTAGATAAAAAACCTTTCAAATGCATTGATAAGGCGTTGGAGACCTACCTTTGTGTTGTCAATTAATAAAAAGTCATCAGCGTAGGCCATCCATGAAAACCTAACGTTGTTAGGTTTGGGTGAAACTATCCCTTTGTTAGACAATGCCATCTCCGCCCCACTGACATACAGATTGAAAATTGTGGGTGCTAACATGCATCCCTGACGTAAGACATTCTGGATTTCAAATTCCATAGAAAGATGTCCCTCGGAATTAAGGCGGACCTTCAGCATGGTATCAGTGTAGAGAGCAATTACTATGTCCAGAAGGTGAGTTGGCATATCAAGATCTCTCAACCATTTCCATAACGTATTTCTGTCAACAAGGTCAAAAGCCATACTTAGATCCATTGATGTGATGAAAGTAGGCCTTGCACCAGATTTCATCTCTGGTGGGTATGAATATTTATTGACCTTATTGTTGCAAAAGAGTTCTTTTCTAACAATGATATTTTAGACGTAATATGGTGAGTGAAATTGGAGGCTGAGTAAAGGTCATCCCGCTGCTGAAGGGATAGAGTATCATAGTCCTTTACCATGGTAGCAGAAAAAGTTAACGTTTTTTTCTGAGTCCATTTGATTCTATTACCCATAATATTTGTAATTACACCTTCATTGTACCTATCAGCCATTGTACAATGAGAATGAGATCGTATTTCTATAATGAGCATACAGTGATCACTACTAGTAGACTCTTTTACATCAAATGACAATAGACGTTTGGCTAGACCGCCTGAATGGAAGATATAGTCAATAATTGATTGTGAACCCCTGGCTTTCCAAGTATAATCGTCGTTCTGTAGCAATTCCAGCCCCCACAACTCGGCGAAGTGCGCCTATAACCTCCCTCAGAGTTTGGAGTTCCCCCCCACTCTGACCTGAGAGTCAAAGTTGGAGTAAATTACATCCCCTGTCACACGGTCAGCCAGACAGTCTGCATTCATATCTCCTGCAATCACAAGTTGTCCCCCCGGGTTCTCTTGAGACCACACTTCAATGTAAGACCCTAGGTAGTATAGCTCGTTCTCAAGTTGTTGATCAGACTGCTCACACGGTTTCCAGTACACATTTACAATAAGTAGCGGTAACCCCACTTCTTTATTCCCCACCATGAATGTTGCCACCAGAAATAAGTGGGAAAAACAATGTTCCCCTGTTTTGTGCAGTCTACTAGAATATTTGGCTGCTATAATGAGACCACCTTTAGGACGTCCCTTACAACCACCATGTGCACATAGGGTAGTCATGGTGAAACCTTCCCAACAGATTTTTACTCTGGACCAAGATTCTTGGATTAAAATAAGATCATGCTGTCTCATATCTAACATCAATTCTTCATTAGTAATTAGATTAGAGCAGCCTCCTGAATTCCACTAGCTTTAAACCATTTTGAGAGCTAAAGAGGTCTACCCAATTGTTTCAATGTGTCAATTGATTTGCGCAAAGACAGTGCAAGCCATCTCCAGTCTCGCTTTTCTGAATTTACTTCCTGTTTATGGTTTGGTATGCCTTGATTGGTTTCATGATGGACCCCTTCAGTCCTCACTGTTCGTTGTACATTATTCTGAACATTAGATAGCTTAGAGTTCTGTTCAAGAATATCAAAGCCTCTCGATTGCAGCGATTCGGCTTCTTTTAAGAGCAGAGACCTAACCAGAGGGGAAGGAATTATCAGGCGCACATAATCGTATCTGACTTTGTGGATGAAGTCGACTAGATATATGTCTGCCGTAGTAATTAAACTCAACTCAGGAATAGATGCAAATAATGATAAGATCTAAGGTCTGCTCAGCGATATATTCCTAGGGTCAATGAATAAAGAACTCATAATCAGACCAGGTAATTCAGGGAATGCAGGTTTTCTCAAATCACTCTCATACTTCGTTGATATCGGGGCCAGATCACCCTCCCCAAATTCATTCACGTTTTCATATTGACCCACATCATTGTTTCCTTCGGCCACATGTCCCTTATTAATGCCTAAGGAGGTATCAATTGTTTTGATTGGTAATTCCATTTCACACAGATGCCTTCTATTCACAGTAGGGATAAGGTTTTCTGCGAACATCTGCATTAGCAGACGTTGCAGATCTTCTTCCTTGTTGAATTGATCCTGCTTATCAATCACTTTAGGAGGATCTGTTGTAGCAATTTGGGCTGATGGGCCTCCTATGTTACATTGATTGGCTTCTGGGTCAGGCTCTGGAGTCAGACCACTATTGATCATACCTGACGTACATTTCCATTCTGAATTGCCAAGACCTGTGTTGATTGTAGCTCTCGCTGCCTTCTTCTGAGAGCCAGTCAGGCTACATGTATTAGGAAAAGGTTGAGTAGGTCGGCTCTTCCTATCTGGGGGCACAGAGTGAACATTAATACATTTGGGCCCATGGTCATAATTAGTGTTTGGAGTATCAGAGATATTAATCGGTGCATTCAAATTCTTAAAGATTTCGAAGATATCATCCCTTTTCTTCTTCATTACATCAAAGCGTACATAATCACCCTCTGAGAATACACTCTGTGAGGCTTGATCAAGGGTTGTTTTTTGCTCGTTCTGATGCCCTTGAACATTCATATCCTTTTTCAGCTTTACCGATATTTAAGGCAGCAATTTCTGCTGGCTCTTTGATGGTGTGTTTTAAATCCGAGTCCCTCAAAAATGTTCTTGATGATTTTTTATTAATTTCAGCTTTGTTGTTATTTTTTTTTTAATTTGGCCAATTTTTTTCCCTGTTTTTTCGACATTTTGATTTGAAAATCATCAATGTCCAGCTCATTCAACTCCCCTCCCTCTCCAATTGGCTGGTTTGTTCCAATCGCCACAGCCTCAGTTCTTTATCCTGTTTCCTCAGCTGGGAATAGTGCTTTATATTCCTCGTCCCCGCCCTGAGACTCAGGAATTCCTATTATTTGTTTGGTCTCAGAAGATTTACAGCAAACAGGTGTTTTTGAAAGAGTTCCAGCCCTCTCCTTAGATATCATGGGGGTTTACTTTACAGTAAAGGCATCAGATTGTTGATAGCAGCAGTCTGCTTTCGAAGTTCCGATGTGTTCACAACAATGGAAAACAGTGTGTGGAGTTTGCCAGCAGAGGGGCTCAACCGGAGTCAATGGGGAACACGTTCCCGTGGACGGGCCTCTTCGCCTATGCATTTCCCCCCGTTTCCACGAGTAGACTGGTAACACGAGTAGACTGAAACAAGCGGTCATTGAGCTTTCCGCAACTGCGAGGCATTGTGAGAACTGTATTTGGCATTGTCCTACTCTAAATGTGGAGTTCTTATTGCTGCAACCTAAGCCTCTGATGAAAAGCTGTACACAGCTTGAAACACGTGTCAGGCTTCTCTTCGCACAAACAATAAAGGCTTTTCTTTGCACAAACAATTAATTATAATTTCTTGGCGCAGTGAGACTGGGAACTGTTAAGACGGATTTCTGAACTCTGTCCTGGTGGCGCAGAGGTTCAGAAGGCCAACCTAATTACTTGGAACAGGGTAACCTCTGGACAAGCCAGACCAATCAAGGTAGCGATCGCGGCGGTCAAGACTAGGTCTCAAGAGGGGTGAGGGTGACTGAAAGCCCGCAGTGAGCACACAAAGCAAGAGCGCTTACAAACTACTCCAAACAGTTGTTTATATCAAAAATAGATACACATTTATTATAAGGCCTTGAAACTAATAACCACAGTAAAAGCAGCAATATACAACGATATTAAACCAACACATACACTATCCACCCAATATATATACAGAATACACAGTTTCACAGCATTAGCAGCACGAAATATGTTATCCACCTGCAGGGGAAGGAAAACAGGCAGTGCGAACCAATGCGTGTGATATGTCCGCCTTCTGAGGCCCCTAACTAGATGGTAGTCCAATCCCTACGAAGAGTGGAGCCTAGCGCTCAAAAGTACCTGCACACGCCGGTGCCAATGGGCAGAAGGTGAAGCTCTTCGGAGGACGTTGAACAGCTCTGTAGGGAGCTCTAATGAAGGAGAACACGGTCCGCGACTCTAGCGCAGCCTCCACTGTGAGGCAGAAGCAGGGCGCGAGTACGGACAAGGGGTGCTGTATTTACAGCGGGGAAAAGCAAGGGGCACTGCAGGAGGGCGACCAGATCCTAGCTAATCTACTCACCGGTCCCCGAAGCAAGCAGGCCCGAGCTTCTCCTCGATAGATACAGCTTCTGGCAGGTTCTGAAGAGCAGGGAACGTCTCGTCGTCGTGCAGAGTAAAAAGACGTCCCGATCGAAGAAACAAGCACAGTTTTGTCGCCACAGCAGGGCAACGGAACGGCCGGGTGTATTCAAGCCAAACGAGCACTGCTCACCTCTAGCTTAGGACTGCTAAGCAAACGAAGCGTGTGAGCATGCCCCGGACTCAGAATACCACCCAACCTGTCGGCGATTACAGAGCAGGCCTCCTTAGTAAGCTGGTCAGTCAACTGGATGGCCCAGAGACACTTCCGAAGGCTTACAGCAGGAGTTGATGAAGGTGCCGGGAATAGCTGGTCCTGCTATTCCAATAGGTCGAAGCGCCAGTACAGGCCTTCTTGTTCGATCTTAGGTGGAAAGGGCTTCACCGGACGACAGCAATGAGGAGCAGAAGTTCTTCAGGGGGTCACCAGCGATTCCTCGGTCCAGCCTCGTGTTCGCAGGATACTTGGCTCCTGTATCCCTGGGTTCGTGAGAACTCAGGAGATCGACATGGTAGTGGTGTTTCCAGCTCCCTCTTATCCACGGTTCCCTTCGCGCCAAAACGGAGGGGAGCCAATGGGAGATCCGCTCATCAACACACATACCATACGTGGACCAATCACGGACCACAGTGGTCCCAGGCATTCACACCACCCTAGACTCTCTGGCACCCAGGATGTGTATTGGGACCAGACAGCCCAGCCCACATCCTGGGGGCACTCAAACGACATGTAGAAGCCCGCGAAAGCAACCGTGTTTCGCGGGAAACTACATGCCCAAATAAGGAAGGCCCCGGGTCGCCTGACCCGGGGGAAGGTAAAGGGAGCAAGACGGACAGTGGACGAGACAAAGGAGCCTCGTGGTCCGGCCATTTTGGGTAGCCGGGCCACCCTTTTGTGTTCGCGGCAAAAAGGTGCTCAGAACGGCAAAAGGAGCTCAAAATAAACCAAATGATCGCTGCCACCAGCCCAGTCCCTGAATGACTTGCACCGATCCAAAAACCATCCTATAAGAGTGTCTAGGGTCTGTAGAAGGCTAGAGACCCAAGAGAGCTGTAACTTAGCTTACAGTGCCCTCTTGTGTCGTGTTGCACTAAAATGGCGACACGATAAAAGAAACTACGGGAAACAGCGTTCCCCGGTACTGACTGTCTTAAGGGCATGTCAGTTTCCCCGTAAGAAAGGAGCGAAAGCCCAGAGGAGTACAGCAGAAGGCTGCACTTCTCTGGCAAAGTCAAGAAAACAGGTTGAAAACAATAGCAAAAAGTTTAGGGGTTGCCACATGGAAGGAAAGTTCCCTACAATAACGAAATCTTTCCTAACACTCGCCCCTCCCAGACTATGGACAGGGGGAACTAATCCACCCCTGGATGAGTCTCTTGTTCAGGTCGGTAAAACATTCTGGACAACCCATCAGCATTGCTATGTTGGACACCTGGCCTATGCTCAATAGTGAAGTCGAAGCCTTGTAGACTTATGGACCACCTAAGCAACTTTGGATTCTCCCCCTTCATGTTCATTAGCCACTTTAACGGCTTATGGTCAGTCTGCACAGTGAAGTGGGTCCCATAGAGGTAGGGCCGCAGCTTCCTTAGGGCCCACACAACAGAGAAACATTCTTTCTCTACCGTGGACCATCTGAGCTCTCTGTCCTTAAGCTGGCGACTAATAAAACCGATAGGGTGTTCCTTACCCTTCTCATCTACTTGTGATAGTACAGCTCCTATCCCAGTGTCAGAGGCATCCGTCTGCACGATAAAAGGTCTTTGATAATCAGGGGCCCTGAGCACAGGGGCCTGGCACAAGGAGTCTTTCAAGCCATTGAAGGCCTTCTCACACTCGTCAGTCCAAGTTACCTTCTTGGGTTTCTTCGGAGTTGTGAGGGCAGTCAGAGGAGCAGCTATGGTGCCATAGTCTGCCATAAAATTGCGGTAATAACCCGTGAGTCCTAAGAAGGCTCTCACTTGGGTTTGTGTAGTGGGGGTAGGCCAGTCTTGTACTGCTTGTACTTTACTGGGGAGAGGCTGTATCCTTCCTCCACCTACTTCATGCCCAAGGTAAACCACTGAGCCTTGTCCAATCTGGCATTTACTCGCCTTTATGGTCAAGTGGGCTTTCTGAAGAGCCTGGAGCACAATCCCGAGGTGTTTCACATGGTCTTCCCAGGTGGCACTGAAAACTGCTATATCGTCCAGATATGCAAGACAGAATTCGTCCAACCCATTCAACACATGATTCACAAGCCTCTGGAAAGTGGCAGGTGCATTCTTCAATCCGAACGGCATTACCCGGAATTGGTAAAGCCCGTCGGGAGTTGAAAATGCTGTCTTCTCCTTGGCATGTTCTGCTAAAGCTATTTGCCAATAGCCCGCAGTCAGGTCAAACGTGCTGAGGTACTTGGAGGCACCCAAGGTATCCACCAGCTCGTCAGTTCGAGGCAAGGGGTGAGCGTCTGTCTTGGTGACAGCATTCAGAGCCCTGTAATCCACGCAGAACCTCAATTCAGAAGTGCCTGCTTTTGGAACCAGAACCACAGGACTGGACCAAGGACTACTAGAGGGTTCAATCACCCCAAGGTCTAACATCTTGTTGACCTCGGTCTTAATATAAGACCGTACTTTATCCGACATCCTGTATCCCCTACTTTTGGTAGGTACACTGTCTCCTGTGTCAATGTTATGTTTGCACCAAGGTGTCAAACCAGGCGACTGTGAAAACAGGGGGGAAAACTGCCTAAGCAAACTTTTCACCTCAGCCTGCTGATCAGAAGTCAGGTGAGGGGCCACTCGGACACCCTCAACGGAGCTATCTGAAGGACCGCTTTGGAACAGGTCGGGAAGAGGTTCTGACTCCTCTTCCTCAACGTCTGACGCCAGTAGCAGTGCTGCGATTTCGACTCTTGGGACGAAAGCCTTCAGCCTATTTACGTGGAACACTTTTGGGGCCTGTCCAGGCCTTCCAAGGTCCACTAAATAGTTCACCTCACCCAGGGGCTCCACCACTGTGTAAGGGCCTGACCATTTGTCCTGTAAAGCGCGAGGCCTTATAGGGTTCATGATCAGGACTTGCTGACCAGGGGTAAAGTGAATTAAGGAAGCTTTCTGGTCGTACCAATGTTTCACCAGCGCTTGTCCTGCCTTCAACTTTTCACTAGCCAAGCCCATCAGGAGTACCATCCGTTTTCTGAGCCCTAGCACATAGTCAACTACATTGGTAGTAACCGGGGGAGTGGGCATCTCCCATCCCTCTTTGACGATGGCTAAGGGTCCCCGTACGGGATGACCGAACAGAAGTTCGAAGGGGCTGAAGCCAACACCCTCCTGTGGTACCTCTCTGTAGGCAAACAACAAGCATGGTAAAAGAAGGTCCCATTTCCTCCTCTGGGGCTCCTCCAGAGCCCCAATCATGCTCTTTAACGTTCTGTTGAAACGTTCCACCAGACCATTGGTCTGGGGGTGATATGCAGAAGAGAACTTGTAGGTGACCCCACATTCTTTCCACATAGCCTGCATATACTTCGACATAAAGTTGCGGCCACGATCTGACACAACTTCTTTAGGGAAGCCAACCCTAGTAAATATGCCGAGTAACGCTTTTGCAACTGACTTGGCAGTTACAGTCTTTAATGGGATGGCCTCAGGATACCTGGTTGCATGGTCGACCAGCACCAGGATAAACCTATTGCCTGAGGATGTTTGCGGGTCAAGGGGACCAACGATGTCGATCCCTACCCTTTCAAATGGTACCCCCACAACTGGGAGCGGTACCAACGGAGCTTGGATTGTCGCGCCAACCTTACCAGACAACTGGCAGGAGGCACAACTCCTGCAGTGACTTTCTACTTGCACCCCCATCTTGGGCCAGTAGAAGTGCATAGATAACCTTTGCTTGGTCCTCTTCATTCCAAGGTGACCAGCAAGGGGAACTTCATGCGCCAACTGCAGGAGGAAGGGTCTAACAGAAAGGGGAACCACCAACCTCCTATGGTCTCCTTCTGTAGACTCTGTGGGCTCACTGTACAGGAGTCCACCTTCCCAATAAATCCGATGCTTCCCAGGAGGTTCACCCTCAAGCTGGGAGCAGGCCTGTCTCCTTAGGCCTTCCAGAGATGGGCACTCACGTTGGCCCTTACTGAAGTCGTCCCTATCAGGACCTCCTTCAACTAACAAGTCTTTTAGTTCAGGATGGTCGTTGGGGTCGAACACTTCAGGCATCGCCACCTCCTCGTCAGGCTCGGGCGATTGACCAACTCCCTCCACCGCAGTGGTAGGCGAGCTCGGGGGAATATTCTCTTTCCCCCGTCGGGACTTGTTGACTCCTTTCGCCTTGGGTTTCCCCTTCGGCTGGGGCGGCGTATTGGACTTGGCCAATGCTGCCCGTGCTTGAGACCGTGTGTAGGGTCTTTCGGCAGTGTCTCCTACGAGCCCTAGAGCTCTGAGATCATTGCCCAACAAGACCTTTCCCGGGACGTTTCTCTGAATGCTCACTGGAATCCTAACTGCTGTACCATTTAAAGTTAGATTAACAGGGATCACGGGAAACATACGGAGGGGGCCGTCAGCCAACTTAGTGGGCATCAGAGTAGCTCTGGCAACTTCCTCTGAGTCTACCAAGGTAGAATCCACTACAGTTCGACTGCACCTACTATCCCTAAGAGCTGGAGTATCCACTCCATTGATCAGCACACTGTCTTTAAAGTAGTGCTTGGTATTATCCGGAATCCTAGCATACGCCTCTGCGACTTTAGGCTCCCAGGAACCCAGGGACACTAAAACTACCTCAGCCTCTATTCCGCTGGGAAATGAGTCTGAGGAGAAGGATGCTCCTGTAATCTCTTCTTCCTCGTAGGAGGAGAAGGCCAGATTAGCGGAGTGGACCCCCAAAGGTCTAACCTTACAACGGGGATCCCCCTTCACATGGTCAGTTGCTCCACAAGAAAAACAAGCCCCATTGGGTCTGTTTACGTAGGGAGGCTTATTATAACCAGAGTTCTGTTTCGGAGGCGAACCTCCACTACCCTGTGAGTTCTCGGATGGCTTACCCTTATTTTTCTTTTTGTGGCCCTTATGGGAAGAAGATTTAGCAGATTCCCCACCCTCCACATCTTTGGACTTTTTCCCTTCCTCCTGCTTACCAGGATGAGTTTTGTCCTTATGGGACACTCGATGTGACACCCATAAATCTGCTGCAATGGCCAGCTTCTTAGGATCTATCTCCTTCGAATCGGCCAAATGCTGCTTAAGCTCCGGGGAAGAAGAAGCAAAAATGTGTTCCAGCATGACCAGATTGATCATGCCTTCGAAGGTAGAAACCTTATAACCTTCAACCCAGCCAGTCAAGTTTTTCAGGGACTCAGCTACATACGACACCCAAGTACCACCTTCCTTTTTCTTATACTCTCTAAACCTTTTCAAATATTGGGTCGGAGTCTTCCCAAACTTTAAAATGAGAGTCTGCTTCAACATTGCAAAATCAGCGCGCTCAGCCTTCGACATTTCCATAATGGCACTGCAACCAGAATGGGGCAGTCTGCTGAGTAACCATGCAATCTTATCCGCATTATCAACCTCTTGAACCTCGCATGCATACTCAAACGCATTTAACCAGTCCATAATGTCATTTCGTTCCTCATACACACTGAGCAGATCTTTTGGAAACCGTGGATGAGAGGAAGCCCCAGAACCATGTCCAGGACCCTTGGACCCATTTGCGAACTGAAGCTTGGCCAGTTCCAACTGGTGATCCCTGTCTTTTTGTTTTTCTGCCTGGTCGATTTTCAGTTTGGCTATGCTGAATTCAAGCTCCTGCTGCCTAAACCGCAGCTCTTGCTTCTTGAATTCAAGCATAGCCTCCCCATCAACACTGGCAGAGGAAACGTTAGACATTACATCCTCCCTGTCCTCGTGGTCGTGATGGATCAGTGCAGCGGCAGAACCGTCGGTTCTGCCAGTGAGAGCAGCCCCACCACCTTCTGCACTGTCCTCGGAAGTTATAGCGTCAAGCTGCGCTTCTTGCCACGCCACGATTCTCTGGATCATTTCCAATTTAGTGCCTTGAGAGGAAACCCCTCTCTCCGCACACATCTTCTTCAATGTTTCAGATTTCGAAGCATTTAAGGTTAATAAAGTATTCGTTTCCATACTGTCGATAGGACTATGGCCTTTTTAACGTTATATTCAATACTTTACTGCGTGTCCTGGTTGGAATAACCTGAAAACGCCTTAGCTCGTGCGCAACACTGGATACCTTCAGTCGTATCCCACCGCTGTACACCAATTTGTTAAGACGGATTTCTGAACTCTGTCCTGGTGGCGCAGAGGTTCAGAAGGCCAACCTAATTACTTGGAACAGGGTAACCTCTGGACAAGCCAGACCAATCAAGGTAGCGATCGCGGCGGTCAAGACTAGGTCTCAAGAGGGGTGAGGGTGACTGAAAGCCCGCAGTGAGCACACAAAGCAAGAGCGCTTACAAACTACTCCAAACAGTTGTTTATATCAAAAATAGATACACATTTATTATAAGGCCTTGAAACTAATAACCACAGTAAAAGCAGCAATATACAACGATATTAAACCAACACATACACTATCCACCCAATATATATACAGAATACACAGTTTCACAGCATTAGCAGCACGAAATATGTTATCCACCTGCAGGGGAAGGAAAACAGGCAGTGCGAACCAATGCGTGTGATATGTCCGCCTTCTGAGGCCCCTAACTAGATGGTAGTCCAATCCCTACGAAGAGTGGAGCCTAGCGCTCAAAAGTACCTGCACACGCCGGTGCCAATGGGCAGAAGGTGAAGCTCTTCGGAGGACGTTGAACAGCTCTGTAGGGAGCTCTAATGAAGGAGAACACGGTCCGCGACTCTAGCGCAGCCTCCACTGTGAGGCAGAAGCAGGGCGCGAGTACGGACAAGGGGTGCTGTATTTACAGCGGGGAAAAGCAAGGGGCACTGCAGGAGGGCGACCAGATCCTAGCTAATCTACTCACCGGTCCCCGAAGCAAGCAGGCCCGAGCTTCTCCTCGATAGATACAGCTTCTGGCAGGTTCTGAAGAGCAGGGAACGTCTCGTCGTCGTGCAGAGTAAAAAGACGTCCCGATCGAAGAAACAAGCACAGTTTTGTCGCCACAGCAGGGCAACGGAACGGCCGGGTGTATTCAAGCCAAACGAGCACTGCTCACCTCTAGCTTAGGACTGCTAAGCAAACGAAGCGTGTGAGCATGCCCCGGACTCAGAATACCACCCAACCTGTCGGCGATTACAGAGCAGGCCTCCTTAGTAAGCTGGTCAGTCAACTGGATGGCCCAGAGACACTTCCGAAGGCTTACAGCAGGAGTTGATGAAGGTGCCGGGAATAGCTGGTCCTGCTATTCCAATAGGTCGAAGCGCCAGTACAGGCCTTCTTGTTCGATCTTAGGTGGAAAGGGCTTCACCGGACGACAGCAATGAGGAGCAGAAGTTCTTCAGGGGGTCACCAGCGATTCCTCGGTCCAGCCTCGTGTTCGCAGGATACTTGGCTCCTGTATCCCTGGGTTCGTGAGAACTCAGGAGATCGACATGGTAGTGGTGTTTCCAGCTCCCTCTTATCCACGGTTCCCTTCGCGCCAAAACGGAGGGGAGCCAATGGGAGATCCGCTCATCAACACACATACCATACGTGGACCAATCACGGACCACAGTGGTCCCAGGCATTCACACCACCCTAGACTCTCTGGCACCCAGGATGTGTATTGGGACCAGACAGCCCAGCCCACATCCTGGGGGCACTCAAACGACATGTAGAAGCCCGCGAAAGCAACCGTGTTTCGCGGGAAACTACATGCCCAAATAAGGAAGGCCCCGGGTCGCCTGACCCGGGGGAAGGTAAAGGGAGCAAGACGGACAGTGGACGAGACAAAGGAGCCTCGTGGTCCGGCCATTTTGGGTAGCCGGGCCACCCTTTTGTGTTCGCGGCAAAAAGGTGCTCAGAACGGCAAAAGGAGCTCAAAATAAACCAAATGATCGCTGCCACCAGCCCAGTCCCTGAATGACTTGCACCGATCCAAAAACCATCCTATAAGAGTGTCTAGGGTCTGTAGAAGGCTAGAGACCCAAGAGAGCTGTAACTTAGCTTACAGTGCCCTCTTGTGTCGTGTTGCACTAAAATGGCGACACGATAAAAGAAACTACGGGAAACAGCGTTCCCCGGTACTGACTGTCTTAAGGGCATGTCAGTTTCCCCGTAAGAAAGGAGCGAAAGCCCAGAGGAGTACAGCAGAAGGCTGCACTTCTCTGGCAAAGTCAAGAAAACAGGTTGAAAACAATAGCAAAAAGTTTAGGGGTTGCCACATGGAAGGAAAGTTCCCTACAATAACGAAATCTTTCCTAACAGGAACATCTTTGTTTTTCTTCAACTATTCCTGTGGATGTGTATTGGCAGTACACCCACACCGCCCAGATACCCGCAGCCTTGATGTTTATTTTCTTAATCACTGTATAAGCGCTGTGAACTTGTGACTTTTTCTGCCATAACTTTGTTGTTGTCATAATTGGATGTAGTCGGTTTACACAGATCTTCCAAGGAGGACTTTTCTTAGCTAGCTCAACTGACTCTTCCTCCAAAAACAATGGTTGGGATGGATCAATCAAGTCTTCTATGTATTTCTCCGCCAAGGAACAGTCTTGGGCACACTGCAGGAGGGCATCCTCCTCCTCATTCGACTCAGGTAACCGCTCTAGCAAGGCTGGCGCGCCGAGTGGTCACAGCTACGAAAAAGTCGGCACCCGGCTCTTTCCTAATTTGGGGGATTTTGTTCTTGCGCATAATGTATAGAGAGTGGAAGCAGCCTGTGTTTAATAGCCCAAGCTTCTGCAGAAAGCCCAATTTCCAAGTAATGAAAACAAACCAGTGTTAAATTACAGAAACTTCTGCAAGAAACCCAATTTCAAGGGAATGAAAACATCCAGGATTAGATTACACCAGCTTCTGCAAGAACCCCAGTTACAAGCCACAAACAAACACTGGTAACATATGTGGGTATAGTACCTCCTGCTGCCTCTGCCACCTGAACAGCCTAACAGCCTCTACACTTCCGAGCACTTCCGGTGCGAGCGTGGTGCGCGGGACCGGTGCTTATGAGGAAGTCGAGGCTAGGAGGCGCCGGACTGCCAGAAAGGAAGAGGAAGTAAAAAAAGAAATAAGAAAGAGAGGTAGACTTTAGTAAAAAGTTGTATCCCTGTCCAAGAGAACTATAAAGCAGTACAAGTAGAGTAAATATTAGCAGTAGATATTTACTTTGAAGAGTCCACGAGTCACTACACGCAGGTTCGCCTGCAGTCGTGCTTCCTCTTGGCGACTCAGCCTTGCAGGAAACAGCACGTAAATCCAACAAAAGTCTGGATTAGGCAAAAGAACAACGAACACGAAGCCCCGCTCCACCGAGTTCCACAGCCCAACAGCCTCTACACTTCCGAGCACTTCCGATGCGGCTGCAGGAATATAAACAGAATTTATATTGCTGCAGCCGCCAACTGGGGAGAAACCTTTAAGGCTAGAGCAGAGCTAATGCTACTTTTGGTAGTAGATAACACCGTTTTGTAATGCCATATCTTTCTGTGAGGGGAATATCCGGTATTACCAATGCTTAATTTTTGGGTTTGCCAGGGCTCAGCCCCAGGACTTAGTTCTGAGCCCTGGCACTTATTTTCTCAGACTCAGTCTGATTATGATGTTGTGTTTTGGCAACTTTATTCTGAAATCTCATTCAGCTTTTGACACAAACAACAACAGTGTGCTCTGGCCACAATCTCTTCACCCTGTGTCGGTGCATCGTTATTTATGAACTTGATGGCCCACGTAGACAGCAGAGCGGTAGGTATCCATTGTCATTGATAACAATGAGTTGGAAGGTGTCATTTCTGGGTGCCACGCCCACACACTTCTCCAGTTCTACCGCATAAAATTGGAACTCCTCCGCTACTGCAATATGCAGCAAAAATACAACATTCGTGCGGGCTGGCAACAAGAGGACAGTCACCAGCCAGCAGCACCACACAGGGGGAAGGCCAGGGAATAAGCCACTGCCTAACAGGAGTGCCTTTCATGAATGTCAACCTAGACACAAGGGTTTTACTGCAATGTTTGATAGACAAGTTTAACAGTGCAGTAATAACTTTTCCTGATTTGTCAATCAATTAAACTCAGGAGGAAAGCAGGTGTGTACATTTTTCTGTGTATAGATGGTCAGCATGCTTCAATTGTCACCCATACAATCCGAGCAAAATGTTAACAATGATGATGTGTTTAAAAAAGCCCTTTGACATTTGTCTTTTCATTGCATGTTCGGTTATTTTATGTTGTGCGAGCTCTATAAATTACACATCGGCCATGGCTGGTGCATCCATCACCCAAAATAGCCCGTGGGAATTGCGGGGTTAACCCTAATAAGCAGTCACCAGGGGGGAACACTGATGGGTGTTGGCAGCAGTGGGCCAGGAGTTGCCCGGACGATGTGTCCCAGGTGCGCTAGAAAATATTTGGGCACTGGCACTTATTTTATTACAAATTAAGTACTGGGTGTTGCTATTTTACATCCTGCACTAATGTTACCACCAGTATCGGTGGTAGAACCAATAGATCCTTGTTTTCTGGTCTTGGTTTATTTGGCCCACCTGTAATAGGGTCTAGTCTTCCACCAGTGCTATAAATCACTCAACACTAGTGATGTTGCCGCCCTGTCCAGGACTGAGGCATGCATTTCGGTAGATAAGCTGTAGACTACAATGCTCTACCAAGGTTAAATATTATTGGCTTCAGTTGAAATGCTAAACCGGCCACAAACCTGGGCAAGCACTGAGAAAGTACGCATGCCGCGTCTTGTGTGTCGACTGAAGACCTCGGAGCTTCACTCAAATTTCGAAAAAAATATTTGAGGAGTTCGCTTATTCCTCAACCTCTCAGAAGCTATTCTGGAAAGATTGTGTCAATCCCTTTGAAACAGTCATCACATTTCCATAAAATGCTGACCTTTCGTGAAACATTTGCCATAACACTAGACTAGCTGGCAGGAAACATATTATTCTGCATGCCTGGGAAGACATTTCTGGATCTTCTCCAAATTCCCAGGAACCCAAGTCATGGGAGATTGGAGAAGCAGTATGGAAGCCCCCACCCAAGCCGAAGGGAGATGCACAGCAGGATCATCGGGATAACACCCCAAAGAATGATGAACTCAAAGAAACATCGACAGAAAGAAAAGTCTCGGAAATAGTGCATAAGAAGAGAGGATTGACTGAGAGATTGAGCGATCAAACGTGGACGCGGAGGACAGACGTGGACGCGGAGGATTACGTCATTGCTTCCTAGTGACTGGCCACCTGGCTCCAGCCATATCACTTCATGCTCGTGCGCCCCATGCACGCTGTGAGCATTCAGAAAGAGTCTCTCCCGAGTTCAGGGGTCTGCAACCTGCAGCTCGCCAAATGAGTTGGACTACAACTCCCATGATTCCTCGCCATTGGCTTTGCTGACTGGAACTGATAGCAAATAGAGACCAAGATATCTGAGAGGCAAAAGAGTTCAGATCTCTGCCTGGTTGCAGCCAGACCTATCATGGTGGTATGTCGTTTCTGACAGAGAAATACACGATCTCTTTTGGGTGCAAGTGGTGAACCGACATAAGCACTTTTATTTATTTATTTATGTATTTATACATCGCCAGAAGCCTGTAGGCAATGCCCACCAACCATAAGGAATGTTGTCTGAAGGCGAGCTCCAACTCTAGACTGTCAGCCAAGGGAGGCTTCATGAAAAACTGCTTTGTGCATCCCATACCACAGTCAAGTTGCGGAATTGTGACAACCTCACCTTCCAAGTTAGTGATTGCGTAGGTTGATGCCAATGCTACTGGGTTAACATGAAAGCAAAATCAGAGCTGCACTCCTGATTGGAAGGATTTCTCAACTGATTGTGTCCCTTGACCTGACTCACAACAGGCTTGTCGCCAAAAAACTGCACAGCGCTCGCACTGTAGGGTTGTGACCAGTGCATCGCAGCAAAAATGTACAAGGTTCGCAAACGGAGCCTGGGCCTGTCCCTCCACACTGGCGGGCACTGAGGGGGCATTGAACGGAGTATAGCGCAGGGGCAACGCGCTGGTCTTGGAAGCAAAACCACACAGAGCAACAGGAGTTCCGATCCCGGATCCGCGCACGGTATTAGGTGTGTTATAAAAACGATAAAATAAATAAATGCATAGCCCCGTTCCAAGCGTTTGCACATGGCTTAAGCTGACGTTCTACGGATGGAGGTCAAAAATAGGCACCTGTTTTTACCATCCTCCTAATTGGCCGCCGGCAGGCGGATTACGCCGGCGGCCAGCTCGAAGGCCATTCTAAGGCCTGTTGGGTCCCTGCAAACCCCCCACTCCACCCTTCTTCATCGTGGGGCGAGGGCAGGAGCCCCCCCAGCACCCCCAGCCCAGCAGAGGATCCACGCGCCGAGCGGGCAACTCGGACAGGGCCTGCCTGACCCTGTCCCCACACGGCGCCTGACTCGCCCATGCCGGGCGCAGCGCGGCGTGAAACCGAGGCTGAGCCTCAATTTCATCAGCTGGATCCGCCGGCAGGCGGATTACGCCGGCGGCCAGCTCGAAGGCCATTCTAAGGCCTGTTGGGTGCCTGCAAACCCCCCACTCCACCCTTCTTCATCGTGGGGCGAGGGCAGGAGCCCCCCCAGCACCCCCAGCCCAGCAGAGGATCCACGCGCCGAGCGGGCAACTCGGACAGGGCCTGCCTGACCCTGTCCCCACACGGCGCCTGACTCGCCCATGCCGGGCGCAGCGCGGCGTGAAACCGAGGCTGAGCCTCAATTTCATCAGCTGGATCCTCCGGCAGGCGGACTACGCCGGCGGCCAGCTCGAAGGCCATTCTAAGGCCTGTTGGGTGCCTGCAAACCCCCCACTCCACCCTTCTTCATCGTGGGGCGAGGGCAGGAGCCCCCCCAGCACCTCCAGCCCAGCAGAGGATCCACGCGCCGAGCAGGCAACTCGGACAGGGCCTGCCTGACCCTGTCCCCACACGGCGCCTGACTCGCCCATGCCGGGCGCAGCGCGGCGTGAAACCGAGGCTGAGCCTCAATTTCATCAGCTGGATCCGCCGGCAGGCGGATTATGCCGGCGGCCAGCTCGAAGGCCATTCTAAGGCCTGTTGGGTGCCTGTTTCGTGCCGATTCTGCCTCTGCCAGTCCCCCTGGCCCATTAACGAAAGTACCAGCATGAAGGTCCTGCTTCCACAGGTCCACTCCCGAGTGCCTACCAGTGACTTAGACCATCGGGTAAGACCACTACCTGTTTAATAAGTGCACCTAACGTTTCCAAGCTGCCCAGTCAAGTTGCCACTGGCCCTTAATACTTTGGTGACTGCAGCTATCTATCCACCATCCACTATCCACCACACAACCGATCTGCATGTGAGTAATGCCCCTGATTCCGAATGCCTGCATTTGCACGCCCTGAACTATCCAGACCTAAGCAATGCCTTCTTGAATCATGAGTGCATGCACTGTCTGTTTGTGGACCTCCATAGTCAACTATGTTTGAGCAATGCCTCTCTGAGTCATTGATTGCCTGCACTGCCTAGCCTGTCACACCTGAGTATTGCCTCCTTGAGCCATTGATTGCCTGCACTGCCTAGCCTGTCACACCTGAGTATTGCATCCTGAGCCATTGACTGCCTGTACTGCCTAGCCTGTCACACCTGAGTATTGCATCATTGAGCCATTGATTGCCTGTACTGCCTAGTCTGTAATTACTAACGTGGTACCTTAGACAGGTTACCTCCATACAATTATGTATCTACCAGCTATTTACACAACCTTACTGAGGACTATCCTACAACTACTCACCATGCCGAATTCCAACGCATGTAACTCCTTGCCACCTCTTAAGCCCACAGTACACCCCAACACTAACCTTCCTGACTCCTATGTATGCTCGAGTCATGAGCCCCTTGTGATATCGCACCCATGCGACACTCCCTGTAGGAACTTAAGACTCCGTGCTAGACTCTCGAAATTGCATGAACCCACCCGCAGATCCCTGCCCTCTAGCAACATCAAAACCAACCTCAAGCAAACTGGCAAACCGTGTTATACCGGACAACCTTTACAACCTATTCCAACTCAATGTAATATCTTAAACACACCTAATATGTCTACTACCCCACCTCTTCAAGCCACAGAGGTCACTAAAACCCCAACTATTGTGGGAGCACTCCTCAACGTGAGATCGCTTGTTGCCCATGCCCTAGACATTGCCGACATAATAATAGAAGGCAACTTTGATTTTCTCGCTGTCACTGAGACCTGGCTACATAATGCAGCAGGACCAGCGCTCATGCTAGCCATCCCTGATGGCTATACGATAGTTAGACACGACCGAGTAGGAGCTAGAGGTGGCGGCATTGCGATAATCTCTAAAATAAGCCTCTCTCTTAGACTAGTACCCACCCAATCGATTCATTCTTGTGAGACGCTATCGGCTAAACTCCAACTAAATAATAACCAAACCCTTATCATCCACCTCCTATATAGACCTCCTGGTCCATTAGGCACTTTCGAAGATGACCTCCACATCTTACTTACAAATAACCTTAAACCTTGCTCTCAATCGATCCTTCTTGGGGACTTTAACTTAGGCCTCCATGATACTACAGATACTAATGCTACACTGGTAGCCAATTCTATTCACTCACTCGGCTTAACTCAAAGAGTTGATAAGCCTACGCATCTGAAGGGAAGAACCTTGGACTGGATAGCTGACTGTAACTGTACAACGACTATCTCATCTATAATGCCCCTACCCTGGACAGACCATTCCCTGGTGTCCTTTAATTTAGTTACCGCCAGACCCAACCCCACGGCCCCCCCACCAGCACCTGCTTGCTTAACAAGAAATAAAAAATGCATCACCCTAGAGAAAGTAATCCCAGCTATATTACCAACCCTTAATGCGCTATCAGAGAACCTAAACCCCAGTATCCTAGTGCAAGAATTTAACACCATCATGCTCACTACCTTAGACAAAGTGGCCCCTCTCAAGCTTAGACCGAGTAAGCCGAAAGCTCATCTAAACAAATGGTTTACTCCACAGTTAAAAGATCTACGTATCTTAAAAAGAAAGAGTGAAACCGCTTGGAGGCTTTGCCCATCAGCGGACAACAAAGCCAAACGTTCCACTCTCTCCTCACTGTATAAAAAAGAAGTCTGCCAGGCAAAACGTAATTCATATGATGACCGCATAGCGAAATCCAACTCCAGTATGAAAGAGCTCTTCTCGATTCTAAAGGAACTTGAGTCCCCCATTGCCATTCAGGACACCTGCACCAAGGACAAACCTTGGTGTACGGATATCCAGTCAGCCCTTACCAATAAAATCATCACACTCCAAAATAAAATCAAGCAAAAAAAAAATGCACTCAAAATTCAGGATCCGCCTCATACCAAGAACTCATTGGGGCATAGTAACACCTTCCACTTCTCCAAAATGACCACCCTGGAAGTAGAAAAAGTTATCCTGTCGCTTAAACCTTCAAACTGTAAAGGTGACATCTGCCCAGCACAGCTGATAAAAGACGCTGCCAGAGAATTATCCCCCTTTATTGCTAAACTGATCAACGCTTCCTTCGCTTCAGGTACGATCCCGGCCAACCTTAAACAGTCCTGGGTTCTCCCTCTCCTAAAGAAGCAGACATTAGACCCTCTCATCCCTACTAACTACCGCCCTATCACGACGGTACCGTTTCTCCTTAAGATTCTGGATAAAGCTGCCTATATCCAAATCCAAATGCACCTGGAACTACACAACCTATTAGGAGAAAGACAATCGGGCTTCCGACCCCTACACGGAACAGAAACTGCCCTTATAGACTTGAAGTCCCAAATCGATGAGCTAAGAGACAAAGGGAGAACAGTACTCCTACTACTCCTGGACCTCTCAGCGGCCTTTGATTTGGGGGATCACAGAGTCCTCTGTAGCCACCTGGACTCCGCCGCTCATTTCTCGGCAGAAGCTATTGGATGGATCAAGTCTTTCCTGAGCGAGAGAACGATGCGAGTCTTCTCTCCCTCCGCGGAGGCAGATCCCACCCCGATCTTGTGTGGTGTCCCTCAGGGCTCCTGCGTATCCCCAACTCTATACAACATTTTCACCAAGCCATTGTTCGACGATCTGGATCATCTTGGTATCACCTATACTAACTACGCAGATGATACACAGATCCTCCTCCCGCTTTCTGGGGATCATGCTAAGGACACGGAATTGGTGAACAAGGTATACCTTATCATCCAGGCATGGATGGCCACTCACGGCCTTTGTCTAAACGATGATAAGACAGAGTTGATCATCTTAGGTACCCGAGCCAATATCAAAAAACTAGGACAGGAATTTGCCTCCTTCAACATAGACGGGAACATCATCCAAGTATCCAAGGATGTTAAAACCCTGGGATTCTATCTTGATTCTACCCTATCTTTTGACAAACAGCTAAAATCCCTTGCCTCCTCCACGGCCTACACGTGCAAACTGATTAGAGCCAGTAAACCTTTCCTCTCCAACAAGAGTTGTCTAATCCTGGCCAGAGCCTTAATTCTTTCCAGAGTAGATTATTGTAATGCCCTATACTCTGGAGCTAATAAAAAAATAACCCAGAGACTACAAACATTACAAAATAATGCCTTGAGAGCGGCACTAGGCATTAACAAACAGTCCCATATCTCGTCCACCAGACGACATCACAACTGGCTGTCTACAGAGAACAAAATAAAACTCAAGATGCTATCCTTGACCCACAAAGCCCTCAATAACTCTGCCCCTAGTTACTTGTCTGACAAACTCCATAGGAGAACATCTTCCAGACCCACCAGAGCTGGTAACTTCAACTGTTTGACAATACCGAACTTTAGACTGAACACTATCGGAGGAAACAGTTTCCCAGTAAAGGCGGCTAAAACTTGGAATTCTCTACCACAAGACCTGAGAGCAGACATGCCCTACCGTTGCTTCAGGAAAAAAGTTATTCAACTCCTCACCTCGACTGACCTTTGCTGACCGGGGGCTCCTACTTCCTACGAGCATCTTGACCCCCTTGAACTTGTATACTTGCTGTAATTACTGTATGCCTGATCTGTCTAACCCAATGCAATTTTAATGTACATTTTGCCATGATGTAACCTGTAAGTTTCGTATTTCCTTGCCACTGCGCCCTGTTACCCCTGGGTCTGGCGCGCATAAAAAGTGAATAAAACAAACAAACAAACAAACAATTATGGGGCTATGGTGTATTTGCCGCATGGAGCATTCTGGGAATACCACATGCAATAAATAACACATTTGGAAGCGTCTTTCATTACGTCATGCAGGAAGCATGTCTCCGCATTGGAAAAGGGTGAAGATTATGAAACTGGCAAAAACTCCAAGTTGCCATCAGTTTCCTTGTCCCTTGGGATTGTTCTGCAATTCCTAGCGGGTTCCTATCCATGTCTACAAGGAAGCCCCCAGGTGAACAGTAGGGAAAGGCAATGTGAGGCGTCTCACAGGGCTGCTCCATGTTCCTTTCAGAAAGTCTGGGATGGATTTCTTTCTACATATGATTTGTTTGATTCCTCTAGGATTCCTAGTACCTTGCGGTTGTGCTGCCAGGTGGCGGGCGACCCATGCTATGTTATTGTCATTTATACCTTTCACTGATGCCATTTTCATGGTCTCTAGGCGCTCGGGTGGATTTGAAAAGGAAGTGGGGGTCGGGAGGCTTAGTTAGTGGGATGAAGAGGGAGAGCGCAAGAACGCATTGTTGGGCTGCTGGTAGTTTCAGTTCAGAAAAATCGGTCTCTGTGCGCTGGGTTTGCTTTTAGCTGGTACGGGTTTGGCAGTGTTTTGATGCCTGAGTGTGTGTGGGGTGCTTTGCGTCTCGGTGGTTTAGTTTGCTGGAGTGTGTTGGCTTGAGGGCTCTATGTGATAACATCGAGATTTTTTCATCGAGGGAGAATTCATCTAGTTTTTTTTGTAGGACATTTTATAGCAAATGTATGCAGGGTTAGACCCCCTGCAATCCCCCACTCCCTCTCAAACCTTTTCATTACCCTAACCCTCCTCCCACATACATTTGCGGTAACATTTGTTTAAACAAATTCGATGATTTCGATGATTTCTGCTGGCTTCAATTGGGTGTTGCAGACTGTGTGCAGTTTGTGGTGTTATAAAGCTTCTTCTGTGGTACAGGTATGTGTGTGTTTAGTGTGCTGGTTGAGGGTGAGTGTGCAGGATACTATACAGGACCGACAGCCAGAAACCTAGATTTCATAAGTGCGTTTATATATAGAACTCCACCGATACCTCAATGCTGACATCTGTGTTCAGCATGTGTACCCCACGTTAAAATTCTGGAAGGACCAACTCTGCATTTCACCTTTCTGAGGTCAAAAAAGGGAACACCATCTAATTGGGAACTAGTAAAACCTATTCTTGGCAGAGGTAGACCATATCATAAAGGAGGTAGGACCTGGACTGCTGAAAATGTGAGGTACCTTTATGGTGTGTTGGGTAACCAGTAGGAAATTAGCATTCAAATCTCCTAGGAAGGTTTTATTTTATTTTGAGCAGCTCTTAGAGCTGTTTCTAGGTGGTCTATTTTGACAGCAACTCCCTGATGCGCAGTTATGCTTCCCAAAGACTGTTCACCTGTTGGCTCTTTTGACACTATGATGATGTTAAAATCAGTGATGGAAGAGCTGGTCCGAATTATGGAAGAGCTGATCAGAATGTAATTCGGACCTACAGTATCCAGACAATGAGCTTTGAAATCAGTTTGAATGAATCTAACTACTTGGAGTTAGAATTTGAAACCTCGAAAATTCATTCAAAAGATTCGTCCCTCGATTTGACGCATCTCAATTCTTTTTACATGTTTCTGTTTTCATTTAATGTATTTTTATTATATGTTGAATTTATTTTATTTTCATTAGATTCCACACAATATAAATCTCATAACAGGAGTATGATTAAGAGTTTGGCAGTAAAGCAGTGGTGCATGCAAAATTAGGAAAGTATTCTTCCATGAAGGTGGAACACTTTCCTTATAAACACCATATTTTGATAATGAATGTTCTGGAGTGACATGAAAGCCTCAGCCTTTATACGAGCCTGATTTATGTCTTGACAACAGGCGTAGCAACCATCAGGAATGCATGGCAGCCACATGGAAGGAATTCTCCTCCCAGCAGCACTGCTTTAGCATGTCAAAAAAAGGGGTTAAAACAGAGCACCAGTAGTGAGGTTCTGTTAAACTCCACTGCACACATTTCCCTTTATAAATATAGCATTTCGTAGACTGTAGCACCACTTTTCTAGTTTAAGAAAACTTTCTTAAATTAGAAAAGTAGCAGTCTTGTAAGAAATGCAACACGTTTCCCCCAATATTAACAGCTTTTGCTGCTGGAAAGCACATCTCCCTCCAAAACATCCACCCACCTCAGAATGGTGCTGCCGGAAACTGGAGGAGAGAGTGTCGTATTTCCAGAATACTTTTATCATGAGCTCAGAATTGGGTCCTGAGTCCTGTGGTATTAACACAGTCTTTCAGGTGGTGGTATGGGGCTGTAAACCCCCATTTATGGAATCCATAGGACTCCATGGGGATTTTTGACCATACAGTGGAGCATCCTTCTGAAGGTAAATCCTGCACTTCAACATGTAACTCGGAAATCAGCGACAAGCAAAAAAGTGGTGGTCCCGAAATGGCCCTTACCCTTTTTTTACAACACCGCAGAACTCGTAATGAGGCCCACGCTCTTTTTAAAAGGTTGCCCATTCAGATTTGATTTGAGCATATAGGTATCTATAGTTGAGGTAGTTTTGATCTATTTAAAACACAAAGGAAGCCAATCGCGGGTTTGTAGGCTTGGTTGGAATACTACTGCTAGACAGCTTTTTAGGGGATCAAATGATTTGCACTATGAATCGAGTACAGCAATGTAAACCTCCCCGTCTCTATCTAAAAGCAAAAGTGAAAATTACATTTTCAAGCTACAAATGCCTTCTTCACCCCCATATCAAAAAGGAGGTAGGACCTGGAATGCTGAAAATGTGAGGTACCTTTATGGTGTGTTGGGTAACCGGTAGGAAATTAGCATACACATCTCCTATGCTAATTTGACCCCACCCTTTCCATTTGACCCCACCCTGAAGTGACATCACAGGAAGCGATGGAGCACGACCGTTTACCCCTTGACAAAACAGGAAGTGGCATCACATAGCATTGTTTCTAAGTTCACTATAAAAAATATGGTTACAATATCACTGTATCGTGACATACATTGCATGCAAGAATGGATCACCATATGTATTGGCAGAAAAAAACACGCTATAACTGCAACTTGCGAAAAGCAAAATACAGTCTGAAATGGATGCTTATTGTACTCTAAATGCTTTTTGGAGGATTTTGTCTGCATTGTGAATTTGAGGTGTTTGAGAACAGACTAAATCGGTGGCTCACCCCCTGAAGCAGCAGGGTGAGTGGCATTGCATCTGCCATGGGGGAGGGGCGGGGGGGGTCCGGTGAAGAAAGATAAATCTGGGGAGGTGCCGTCAGCCCTTAGCTTGCTTGCAACGCATTCTTGGATCAGTAGTTCTGGCTCCCATTTGGAGCAAGCTGATTGGCTGTTGAACCTAAGGTGGTAGTATGGATTTCCTAGAACGGCTATTTGAGAAAAGTAAGGCCGCTTTCCTAATGCCACCCAGTACCTCTAAAACCAACTAAAAGACAATAAGAATAAGTAATAAAGAGCAATACACAGAAGATGGGATAACATGAAAAGCCCGGTCTTTGCAATTGTTACTAACATCAAAAGGACACTCTTATGGGCAGAAAAGAGAGTGGCAAATTGTGATTCCCAATGTGTGCTGACCACAGCGCAAACACCATCGGACTATGGGATCAGACAAATATCATGCCGTTGTGATGCTGGCACGACCAGGGCCTGGCCAATTTTAAATGGTTGTGCAATATGCATGCAATGGATCTCTTCTGCAAGAAATAAAAATACTTTGCGAAACCACCAACGCAGCATGTACGAAGTCATTGGGCTCATTACGAGCTTGCCGGTCTGGAAAAAGATGGCAGCAATAACGGTTACCTGCACCTTTTCTGGATGGGCATACGAGTCTGCCGGTAAGGACAGTGAACTACCGGCAGGCATCATCTGCCGGTAGTTCGGGCCCCTAGCGGCAGATAATTCACTGAAACACCGTCACCTTAAGAATGGTGCCGGTGCTTCAGTAATTTACCGTTCCGCCAACGCCCGTAATATCCGGGTAATACTGGGATATTGGACAGTGGAAATGATAATGCGAGATTGCTGGTAGGCTGCCGGTATACTGGCAGCCTACCGGCAATCTCATAATGATGTCTATTGTATTGGTTTTACATATGTTATGTTATATCGCATGTGTATAGTGCCATTGGTATGGCCTTGAAGCACGGTCAGGATGAACGCCCTTTGGAAGAGCGTAGTCTGAGTTCAGAGGTAGTGAGAGAAGTGTTTAAATGCGTGTGTGCATTTATAGCCTAATCGAAAGTAGGTAGGGAATGGCTAGGTGCCTGACAGCCCTCCATTTTATCGAGGGTGAGGACGAGTGCTGTCACAAATTGTCAGGTGAGTTAAGCTATGTGAACAGCTGGACCGCATTTTGCGTGAGACTCAGCTGTGTTCGGTGGTAGCACTCGGGCCGAGGATGTTCTATCTTGAGGGTAAGGTGAGGGCAAATAGTGTGCACCTCAAATGAGTGCGGCTATGTGAATGCAGACATGGCAAAGCACAAACAATGGCGAGTGTCGATTGATCCATCCGAATTAGGGGCCCTAGTTGAGCAAAATCCAAGTCTTGCAGACCACAAACAGCGGCAAGGTCCGAGCCACCATCTAAATTGGGAAACACAGCCTGGTAGCTCAAGTGTGCCAAAGTCTAAACGGAGTCAAGATTCAAAGCGGCCATCCAAATTGGGAGCTCTGGTCCAGCAAATGCCAGTGTCGCAGAACGCAAACATGAAGATAAACAAACTTAAGATTTAAGGAAGTGATCCTGATTGGGGGAAACTAGTCGGGCAAATCGAATGTGGTAAAACATTAGCAATGGCGAGAACTATGAAAAGAAGAAGAACTCTAATGGAAAACCGGTGGGGTCTTCATATGCTAATTTCCTATAGGATATTGGGCATAGCATGATAACTTCACTGGCTTGTTATTGCCTAATACTTGGTGCAGCAGTTCTTGCTGTTATTTAGCACTCTCAGGTGTTATGATACCTCCTATTCCCCGAGAATCAGTGCCGGATTATCCAATAGGACATGTAGGCACCGCTGGCCTATGAACCCCACTCCTTTTAGGAGCCCTGCGACAACGGATCAAAATAAAGCGGTGCAGAAAATTAATAACGTATTAGGAGATCATTTGCGAGGTCGGGGGCTGACATTTCGACTGCCTAGGGGCACCCACAGAGTTTAATCCAGCACTACCGAGAATACTACTGCGCATGGACCAAAATATTCCTCTGCCACAAGCAGGCTGTGCAACTGTCAGGCAAAGGCGGCTGGGCAAAGGAAAGTCACTGTGGTGAAAACCTTTTGGTTCGTTTTTGAAAGTAGGGGCCTTGCAGCGCATCAGTGGTAAACACCTCAGATAGTTTAGGCAATTCCAAATCTCCTTTGGCTGCAAGGAATATCTTTGGCTGTGCACATGATTTGGTCTGCAACTTCCATCAGCAGCAGGCAGCAAAGTCAATGGTGAGAGTTCATGGAAGCACCTGGTGGGCCGCAGGTTGCAGACCCTTGCTATAGCCATTGCCCAAATCAGAGTTTTGGCTTTGTTTCTGGAAGTTTCATCTGGGCCAACTAGGCACAATTTATGTAAATGATAAGTGTTTTTGTGTATTTGATGGCACATTGCATACGTTTTGTCTACTGGAAGGGCATATCTTAACAGAGCACGTGGTTGACACATACGTGTGTGTTCAAATTTGGGTGTTTGGTTTTGAAAGGCAGAAGCTCTTTTAAAATACCATCCCGCGTTTAAACAAGGATTCACGATTTAGTGTTTTTTTTTGTCCAGTTTGTTTAATGAGGTCGGATGCTCCAACTCTTGTAGGTTGCTAGTTTATCTTATTTCCAAAATAGCAGCAAAATTCCTGGTTTAGGTATAGATGGGAGGGATTACACAGTGTAAAGTCCAGCACGTTATGGGGAACCCCCAGAATGCAACAGGAAGGTATTCATTAAAAGATAAACATTTCAAGTTCATATTTTTTTGCAAAAGTGAATCTAGTTTGGAACCACAAACATACCCCCTCGTTAAAGGTTTGGCTATGTGGTAAATTTCTGGCAGCAATTCCATTCCTGGCAAATTTCTGGAAACATTCCATTCCTGGCAAATTTCTGCCAGCAATTCCATTCCGGCCAATCTTCTGTCAGCAATGGAATAACACCAGTTATGGAGGCAAAGTGGGAGGATGTACCTCTGGGATGCTGCCGGAGGTAAACCTTCCACTTTACCTCTGAAAATCACAGAATTTACAGAGGCAGAATTACCGCTCACTTTACATCATGGAGTCCATCATGGAGTCCTACATACAACACAAATGGAGGATGAACTTTGCCTTACCACCACTTGTAATCTGACGGTAAACTTTGGGGTCATGTGGTGGTAATGGTAGACACGTTTGGCGGTAATTCTATCAGAATTACTGCCAAACTCGTAAAGAGGGGGATTGAGCCATCAAATGTTGGAGTGGGAATCGTGTGCGTAAAGGATAGCTGTGCTTATGTGCTTGGATGTGTCCTTTTGTTCAAATCATTGTGGAACGCACTACAACATTATGTGGTGTATTGTATATCATTGATTGCCCCTGTTATTTTTTAAACCAAATTATATTCCAATTTGTTCATGACTTTGGATAAGTGAGGTCTCTGCAGATCAAATACCCTATTGATTGGTACTCAATACATTGAACTAACAAAGGATGACTAAGAAATGCTGACATGTGGACCTGCAACCTGGAGGTTCAGCACAGAGCTGAGCATTGCAAGTGCTCAATGATTATATTAAATGCTATGTGAGTAGGTTCACCACCGCAGTAGTATCAGAGAGCTTAGGATTGTCTGGGGAGTGGTGTACTGTCGCCCCGTCACTTTTACCCATGTTGAGGTTTGGGTAAGGGCTCCTGCTATCAGTGTCCCGCGCAGCATATAGTGCATTGTTAGTCTTTTTTGTTTAGAATCTGCCCTTCTCTCCCCTCCCCACTCCAACCCCTGCCCTGCTTCCTGCTCCAGACACACAGCCGCCTCGCAGCCCGCCCACTGCTGTTCCGATTGGCCTGGGAGATCCATTTAAGACCAGCCACCCAGGGCAGCCCTCCTGCTCGGGCAGCCAGTCGGCTAAGGACCACAGGGCAAAGAGCAGCTCCTGAAGAAGGAGTCCCACTCCACCATTGCCCGTGTTAGCCTGGCAAGCCTGCCGCTATCAACCAGCAGTGACTGATAAGGTAAGTGTGGTCTGGGCAGGGAATGCAGCCATTACTGCAATCTGGTAAAACCCCACCTCTCTTATTACCTATTATCTTATACCTACTTGCACCCAGTCTACTTATTAAGATTAGCCTTATATTGCATGTAGACCCATTATGTAAATTACCCATTTGTGCATTTAGCCTATTGGCCTGGATTAAACATGTTCCACATCTGGTCTAACTGAGTGGGCTAGCCTTATGCTCACTGTGGGGCCATGAGATGGGAATGGTGTAGCGTCTTTATCGTTCCGGGTCCCGTCCCCCAAGATGGATCATTGGAGGTAGGAAATGTACTGCACTTAGATGGATTGTTGGGGGTAGGAAATGTCTTACCACTAACTAACCACACTAAAAACACAACCCTACCTCTACCGCAACATAAACCGCATGCACTTCAGAACACCCAACATGAAACCAAACCACACACTGTCTCACCTCAACGCTACATGACGGCTACTGACCGAAAATGCACCAACTCTCAGTGACCGGTTTCTCCGAACTGAAGCTGCAAACAGCACATCAAAACTCTCTTACACTTTTCCCGTTCAATCCCACTAACAAGCCCCCCTGCCTCCCTTGCATTGCAGATCTGCCAGAGCGCCAAGAACCACTCAGATGGCAACAGTGTATGTTATCAGAACCTTTACCATAACATAACGGGTGTCCAGACCATAGTCTGCTGGAAAAAAGGAAATGTCTCTGGGGAACATATGAGGATGAGAAAGAAGGAGATGGATGCTACAAATACGGGGAGGAATGCAGCGTGGGAAGAATGTTTCATAATGGCATGGGTGTGTGTCAGTCCTTTTTAGGTTGGCAATAGTTCTGCAAAAGGGAGGAGGCGGTTCCGGGATGCGGTTATGTCCTAAAGTGTTGTGATACTAGGGTTGTGTTTCCAAGGCAGATTTGGAGAACCAGACATTAGTACACAAAGAAATGTTGGATGCATGAGGGGCGCCAGAGTGTGCTTTGGCCATCCTGGAGGTTTGGTGGCTTATTCGCCACGGGATCTCTATATGCTGTACCCCAGATCAAACTTCAAAATGTTGATTCTGTGACTGCCAAGCCTGAGCCAAGAATGGAGAAGTTAAGAATAGACTCTGTGTAACAGTGAATTCCCTAGGGGTAGAAACCACTGTTAATTCTATAGCAATCCTTTAAGAATCACTATTAAAAGAAACCCTATAGGTCTTTTACATAGGAACTCTTAGATGACTGCTATAAGACTGTCCTAAGCGAGTGGGAGATGGGTGAGACACCAGCTTCTGTGTGCCCACCCCTAGGTGAGGGACTCTGGCCAAGCAGTTAAGCAGTGCCCTGGCAGCGAGGGTAATGCGTGCTTAAATTCTGCTGCTGCAATTCATGCGCTCTAAACCTAAGATATCTGAAAACATGCAAAGAAAAAGAGAAACATTGTCAGGCAGAGGCTGTTTTGCTAAGCTTCTGGCAGGCCGACAACCCAATGACTTTGTTTTAAAGCCAGGTTGTCTCTTGCCAAACAAATGCTTTTTCAGGTGCGTTCGGTAACCTTTGTGCAGCATCCGCAGGTTTCAGATGCCCTGGGGGATTCTGCAAGATGTCCTCTTCATTCTAATTCTGATTATTCAATAAATGTATTCATCTCTGGTGAGCAGAACAGGTAACGCTGACAGAAACATGCCATTACCCTTTCTTTGGAAGGATCTTTGATCAGGATACACTTGGCAGCATTGGCTGGCAATTTACACCGGAATGTTGTTTATGATGGAGCCCTGAAGGTTTACTCTGAGTTCCGTTCCAGCGCTGAAGGTTTCACCCTGAGCCCCAACCCCTGTACTGGACGGCCGTCTCTTCCTCGTTCTTCAGGTGAGGGCACTCTTAAGCACTGTAAGAACAACCCGAATCAACGATATGCAATTTACCAATTTCTGAAGGATAAAGGTCTGAGCCTATCCGGGCCTGGATCTGAACTTGCAAAGCACAAGGAGAGATCTCATTAGCATGTGTCACCACGTATCCATAATCGGGAGACTCATGGGATCAGGAGAGGTCAACATTGCGCTCCAGTGCATGAGGTCATTCCGTGCAGCCAGAACGATAACCTCCTGGCGGCCCTCTACTGATCATACTGGAGAGTCCTGCAAGGATCTGGCTTTTCACCTCTGACCATTGACATACACATGGCCCCAGTCATGAGACTCATCAAAAGAATGGCCGCGCTTGCTGCACCTATACAGATGACACCCTCATCATTTTCAAAATGGCTGCCAGAAAAACCACAGACGCCAACCTCTTCAACTGACTCAAGCAAGGACGATAAGTAGCAACCTGAAAGTAAACCCTGACGAGACGGAGACCATCATATTGCCCGCCAATGACATCACACAGGCAGCAACACCCATGGCCTGTAGATACGGGTGCCTGTCCAGGTACTTCCAAAGTGGTCAAGATTTTAGGGATTCTGATGGACAGAGGACTAATCCTAGAACCGCAAATGAATGCTGTAGTTAGGAAGTGCTTCTATCTCTTACCCTCAATCAGGAGGATAAAGCATATCCTCGCCTTCCCACATCAGAACCCTCATTGCCTTATCCCTGGCTCTGTATCAAGAATCGATATGTCAACAGCATATATCTTAAAAGGCCCCATCACCTTGCTAAGAAATTACAATGGATCCATAACACAGCCGCAAGACAATTACTCAGACCCAACAGGAGTACCCACATTGCACTAGCAATACGATCGCTCCAGTGGTTACCAGTCATGACAAGAGCACATTAAAAGCACTCTGCATCACTGACCTTGCTCTCCAGGGCTACGGAGTCGGATTCCTCCAAACAAAGAGCATCCCATGCTAAGCGCGGAGAACGCTGTGATGGAGCAAGAAGATACTCCTCAAAATCCTGTGATACATCAGAAAGAGACGCAGAGGATCGGCTTTCCCCAACATCACAGCCAAATGTGGGAGCATGTCCAAAGGGAATTTGCACTCTCCAGGATCTCTTTTAAGTCCAGAAAACCCTCAGGACCTGGCTTTTCAAGACACCTTAGGCAACCAAGGGCCATCATTAACTTCCAATTGAATGACCTACAAAGCATCAAAATTATGGCTGCACAATGGCAAGAGGCGGACATATACAGCCTCATCACGAGTTGGCCGGTATCCTGGCGGTATTATCGCCGGATTACTGCCCGCACTAATACCGTTACCGCCAACCAGTCCTGCGCTATTATCACCGGATCAAGGATTGGGCGGTAACTGTAATTCCCCGTTGGAGAATTTTCAGTGCAATTAGCGCCCAAAAATGGGAATGTTTCCGGTGCATTTACCCCCAGCTCTGAGTGGGGGTAAACACGCCAGACCCATGTTTGAGCTGACCTTTAAATGCGGCGGTAATAGCGTTAGTGCCCGCATTTAAGGGCTACCGCCCAACTCGTGGTGAGATAAACTAAAAATTATGTAAATCTTACTAAACAATTCATAACTCATATTTCCTAAAAATACATACGACCAGATACCCATACATATTCTAATAAACTCCTCAACAAAACATCAAGAAGAAGACATTGGACAAGCGCTAACACAAAACAACAAATCAGGAATAACAACACCCTCCCATTACAAATTTGAACCCAGCCTACATATTGTCATCCTCAATTTCTACAGGTTGAACCCAGAGCCTGTTAAATGCTCCATCGTGGCCATTCACTTTAAGGGAAACTCCCTTTATCTAAGTAAATCTTAGATTTCAGCCAATCAAGCCTCAATCTCAACTCATATTTGCATTTCTTTAGCACCAACTACCAATCCCATCAATGGGCGTTCAATTCCTTCCAATGGTCAAGATCCCCTTAGGTCCGGCCCACTATACATCAAGCGAAGAATCTTTACACTCACTCCGCTTGCTTCACCTGGACAAATGGATTCTTGTCATAATCTTGTGTATAGCCCATCGCTGCATACGTGCCATTCCTCCATCCTTCAGTAGGGACTGTTTCCAGGCATACATACACACCGTTCAGCTGGTACATTCCAAGTCAAGGTTCCAAAAATCAAACGCAATCGTGCAAGAGGACGTGCCCCTCTTGCGTCGGTGCACTGGAAGAGAGCGCTCTCCCTAATGAAGTAAGGCGGATTTCAACGCAACCCAACTTCAGTTAAAAATTGAATTTTTTTATGCACCAATCCTCCTAACAGCAATGTTTCAGTGCAAATGTGCCTCTATTGAGACAATCTGAGCATAGAAATAGAAGATAAACTCTTGGGAGCCTTAGGTTTAGGTTTATCCCCCAAGGATCAGACCAGACAGACAAGATTCACTTGACTCCGCCAGGCTCTGGGTCTCGCGCTTGGGTTGCAAAGCCCTTGGAGCTGCAGAAATGTTGATATTTCAGAGGAAGGGGGACCATAATTTAGGGAGATTTCCCTAAATCCTGGGGTCTGAGCCATTAGGTATGTCCTACTTACCGACGTAGCAATAGCTTCACCAGGTGCTCTAAGTGGTAGTGTGTCAGTTCAGGCCAAACTTGACTCTAAGGTGGTGGGCAGGGTGGTTAACAGCTACAGTGCACAGCTTTCGCAAAACATATGAGAGAATGTCCACACGCTTTAGCTTTATAAAAATATAATCTCCATGTAAGAAAAGGCACAAGATAAAACACTCAACTTACAGGTTAGTAAAAATACTTTTCCTGTCCCCCCCAGAGGAGAGTTTTGAGAAAGATCAAGGATGACCAGTGTGTGGATTTGGGCAGACCTTTGCACGAAAACAGTTACCTTCAGCAAAAGTGTCCAAAAAGCAGTTTCTCGAGTTCTGGCACAGAAGACCCTTGGAGACGAAGAGGGGAGACATAGATAAAGATTCAAGTGAAGAAAGAAATATCCAGAAGCGACAGTGAATCAGGAGAGCAATACCCTAGACCCAAAAGCAGTTCTGCAGCAGGCGGTTTTGCAGTTGCTACAGGTGGTCACTCTGCATGTTGTTTTGTGACCACTGTATGATCCAGCAAGGACACATTGGTTCAGGAGAGACTCCAAGACTGGTGGGAGAGAGATTATTTGAGATCCAGTGGGCCCTATGTTGAGGGTCCAAGCCAGAGGAGCTGAAAGAAGGAACTGAGGTCAGTGGTAGTCAGCGATGCAAGGTTCCTCCATAGTCCTCTGGCTAAGGAATAGGCCTTTGGGTCTAGGGTCATCTTGAGAAGACCCCAGGCATTTTCAGAAGACCCCGGGCAAGAGTGATTATTGACGATCTGTTTGCAAAGTGCCACCAGAGGGGATCCAGACTCAGAAAGGAGACAGAGAGGTGAATTCTGCAGTGTGGTTCCAGGGCACAGGACAGCACATGCCCCTGAACTTCCCAAAAATGAAGATGGAATAAGGACACTTGCCTGAAATTCATATCTGTCAAAATGGGACAGAGAGTCTTCAGGGTCCTGGCAGTGAAGGGGCTCACACTTCTGGATCAGATGATGCATGCTACAGACCTTCAGATAGAGGACTCCTCCGCTGCGAGCTCTGATCAACTTGTCTGCTTAGGGGAAGGAACTCTATAGTAATTTCCTTCTTATCTTTCTTGGAGAGGCAGATCTTCACCAATGAATTTGGTGGAACATCAAAGGATACTTCTGCAGAGCTTCAGTCCTTCCTCAACCAGCAGGCCTTCCAGGAGTGCAGGTACAGGGTTTCACAGTAGGCAAGCTGATGGGTAAAGGGGGTCTGCTATTACCCCCCTTTGGTGGCAGCCAGTGAAGGCAGCATCATTATTCAACCAGAGAAGTAGACGCTCATGCACTCAGGAAGGCCTGTCTTACACAAAGGAAGTGCATCTACATGACCCCAGACAGGCATCTGCATAGGAAAGTCAGAGCTGGATTCAGGCTGAGTATAGCCCCCAGTCCTGGGCTACATGCATCCAGTGGCCACACATGGCCACCTAGACAAACGCGCGCGCGCGTACCCACGCACACACACACACACACACACACAAACGCATGCACACAGGCACGGCAAAAGATGGACAATGGAAAGTCATGTGACTTCCCAGGTCTTCAAGGCAAACAAGGCCATGCTCCATTTCGTGATATGGAGGAAGAGTTCTAAAAGGACCAGTTTCCTGCTTCACACCCTTCCTGACCCTGATCTCTTTAAAGGAGAGTGCTCTGCCCATTTCTTGAATGTGCCCATTGAGCTGTCACAAAGTATGTTTTTGATGTATCGGTGAACCCTCTCTAACCCTGTCCCGACATATTGCTTTGCACTGGGGTGCCTGTATGCACAGTTGGTACAGCGAGGCGATGAGATGTGGGGAGAGGAAGGGAGGGGAGAGGAGAAGGGAGGAGAAGGGAGGAGAGGGGAGTGAAGAAGGCCGGGGGAGGAGAGGTGAGGAGATGAAAGGAGAAGCATGAGGAAAGCCGATGAGAGGAGGGGAGAGGAAAAGGGAGGGGAGGAGAGAGGAAAAGGGGGGGAAGGGGAGGGAAGAGGAGAAGGGAAGAGAGGGGAGTGAAGAAGGCCGGGGAGGAGAGGAGAGGAGATAAAAGGAGAAGCATGAGGAGAGCCGATGAGGGGAGAGGAAAAGGGTGGGGAGGAGAGAGGAAAAGGGAGGGGAGGGAAGAGGAGAAGGGAGAAGAGGGGAGTGAAGAAGGCCGGGGAGGAGAGGAAAGGAGATGAAAGGAGAAGCATGAGGAGAGCCGATGAGAGGAGGGCAGAGGAGAGGAGAGGAGGGGAGAGGAGAAGAGAAGAGAGGGGAGGAGAGAAGAGAGCAGGGGAGTAACAGAGTAATGTTTAGCCAAACCACAATGCTGAAGGATACCTTCCTGGAAGAGTGGGAGGGTTAATGAGGGATTGTTCATTTGAGGAATTCCTGGGCGTGCCCGGATTATAAATTGTGCATTATTTAGTGAAGGTCCATCTTCACTAAGGCCCGGAATTCCCTGAGGTTTTGTTCTTTTTTGACATTGCACATCTTCATGGTTCGTAGACTGCACTTCTGAGTGCTGAAACCTCAATGGCACTCTCTGCATGCACATCTGTCCTGCCTTGCAGTGTGCACTAGTACCTCTGCACTAAAACAGCTACATTCCCAGGGACGTCATTTCACCAAAATTCCAGGGGTAGCGGAAGTGACATCTCACAACCCTTGACCTCTGATGACATCACAGGAAGTGATGTAATTCGACCCCACTCCCAATGGCATTCATGGGAAGTGATGGCACGCAACCTTTCACCCCTTGACAAAACAGGAAGTGGCAGCACATATCATTGTTCCTCAGTACACTAAGAAAAATATGGTTACGATATCACTGTAATATGATACACATTTCATATAAGAATGGATCACCATATGCATTGTTAATATCGTGTATAGGCCAATATTACTAAATTACTGTGACTGTAAGCAGACGTCCAACACAACAACCTGGACTACTGTACATCACTTGGGCTAAACTGTAAACAGTATCTGGAAGAGGCCTAAACCCCAAAGCACAGACATTGGGCCTCATTACGATTTTGGCTGCTGCCAAAATCGGGTCCAGGTTCCCAGAATGAGGAATTACTGGGCCACTCCGAGTTCGGAAGGCCCGGTAATTCCTCCCTCTGGGAACCCGGACCCGGGCCTTCCCCATTCCCATTTCAACCCCATAGGGCTGAATGTGAATGGGAGAGGGAGCAAACAACGGGCCGATTACGAGCGGCCCGTTGTTTGTTCCCTCTTCCACTCGCGGGACCCGCTCTGCACGTCTGGTAAAATGTGTGGCAAGTATGCATTGATGGGTCCTGCCCTGGTACCTCAGGTGGATGCATAGAGACACAAGCTGTGAGTGCATCTGGATAGAGCAGCGTTATTTGCTTTGTAATGTGGGCAGGGGTAAGTTACTATCAAATATTATCAAAGCAGGTGGTGGAGCTACTCAGTGCAGGGGGAGTAAACGCTGCTTCAGGTTGAGATGAATATTATGCTAGAGCAAAAGGCCCATAGTGTCTGCAAATCCTCTCATAGCGCCACCTATTAGTTATGTTGTTTTTCATGTACATGTGTCAACTGATTGAGCAATCAGTGGTGTTGTCTACATTTTTCTGTGTTGTTAATGACAACTTGCATTGCATTATCTTCCCTGGAGCACCAGGGAGCGAATGCAGCCTGCATTGTGTTCTGTTATGTTAAGTTGACTTATACCGCGCACCGCTACCATTTGTATGGCCTCCAGGCAATCAAGTGACTCTGTAAGAAAGTGGGTGGGGGTAGGTTAGCGAGGGAAGAGGGGATAGGATAGAGGTTGTGCTTTTCTGTTGGTGCTTGCAGAACCAGGAGAAACTGGCGTATGTGATATCGACTTTCTGAGTGTGTTTGGATCGTGTGCAATGGGGTTGTTGTGTCCGGAAGGGTAACATCAAGTGACTGAGTTGTTTGTTTGAGGCATTTGGTTCTTATGGCGGATGTGTGGGTTCAGTGTTTGCGTGGGGTAGGACTGGCCCGTTAGTTTGTGTGAGGTATGTGTGGGGTATGCTTGAGAGGAGTGAGAAGCAAGGATTTTTAGTGGTTAATACAGAGTGTTTGTTTTATTGTTTGCTCTGGATCCGTATTGTCATTTGGTTGTCTCTGGTACCCAGAGATATTGCTGGCAGTGCCCGTTTTATGCTATTCACTGTGAGTTGAATAGCCAGGTTTTCAGTAGTTTTGTGAAGGTGAAGTGCTCTTCTGTCATTCTTATCTCCTTTGGGATTGAGTCCCATAGATTGACAATTAGATATGAGACTGTGGTTCCACCGAATTTCCTTTTTTCTTAATGTTTTCTTTTGATTTGAAGGTTGTCGCTTGATCTTAGGTTTCTTCCTGGTTGGTAGCGGTTGATCTTGGCTTGGAGAATTCAGCTTCTTGTCCTTGAAGTGATTTGTGGGTGATAGGCCTTTGAAGTTAATGCATTTACTTTCCTGGGAGCCAGTATAGAGTTCTCAGGGCTGGTGTCATTTGGTCTCTTCTGTTTAGCCTTAGGAGTATCCTTGCTGCTGTATTTTAGATGCTTTGGAGTTTTTTAGTGAGCCATTCTGATATTCCAAGGTTGAGGCTGCTTGCGTAGTCGATTCCTGATAATACCAAAGAGATGATTGCGAGGGTTCTGTGTGGGAAGGGGAGGTAGGGGAGTATATCTCTAATTAGTTGCAGGAGGTGGAAGCATTTCTTTACTATAGCGTTGACTTGTGGTTTGGGTGAGAGTCCTTTGTCGATGGGTATTACCAGATCTTTTATCACTGCGGATGCTTCCAGTTGGGTCCCCATGCCTGGTGGCCAGTTCAGTTGTGTGTGTGTTGCGTTATCCTCTGGGGGTGAGATAATTATTTCTGTTTTGGTTGGGATTAGCTTGAAATTGTTGGTTATCATCCAGCTGCATATGTCAGTGATGCATTTGTTGAGGGTGTTTTTTTTGGGTCTTGGGTTGAGGCTATGTTGACGATGAGTTGGGTATCATCAGCATAGATGTAGGCAGTCAGTCCGTGGTTTCGAATGATTTTCATTAAGGGAGACATATAAATGTTGAAGGGGAGTGGGGAGAGGCTGTAACCTTGTTGTATGCCACAGGAGATGTTTTTGGTGCTAGAAGTAAAATGGCTGTAAGCGCATTCTTTCATTTTGGTTGGTGAAGAAAGCATTTAGCCATTGTAAAGTGGAGTCTTTTACGCTGAATTCCTCCGGTCTCTCGATTAATATTGTATGTCTGATTGTGTCGAACACGGCTGAAATGTCCAGTTGTATGAGGGCAGATTGTGTATCGTTGTCTGCATTTATTTTTAGGTCGTCCCATATGGATAGAAGTGCTGATTCCATTTCTCTCGTGGGTCTTAAACCGACTTGCGAGGGATCGAGAATTCTGTATGTTTCTACCTGGTTGAGTAAGATTTTGTGTACGTGGGTCTCCAGTATTGTGCACTAATATCTGAGTGTGCAGACCTCCACAAAGCTCTCACAATGTATCTCTACCTTGACTTGCAGCATGCACTATTATCTGAGTGCTGAGTCCTCCACAAAGCTCTCACAATGCGCCTCTAACCTAGCTTGCAGTGTACACCGATATGTGAGTGCTGAGTCCTCCAAAGAGTTCCCACAATGCGCTCTGACCTGACTGCTGTGTGCAATAATATCTGAGTGCTGACACCTCCACAAAGCTCACACAATGCACCTCTAACCTGACTGCAGTTTGCACTAACATGTGAGTGCTGACACCTCCACAAAGCTCTCACAATGCACCTCTAACCTGGCTTGCAGTGTGCACTAATTTCTGGGTGCTGAGTCCTCCACAAAGCTCACACAATGCACCTCTCACCTGACTGCAGTTTGCACTAACATGTGAGTGCTGACACCTCCACAAAGCTCTCACAATGCACCTCAAACCTGGCTTGAAGTGTGCACATGCATTATCTTAGATATGGGACTTTCACAGGCCTCTTACATGTATGTTTGGCTCAACATTTGGGAGTTAAATCATCTCCCTCTGGGCCCAGATTATCAAAATGTTGCCCTTGTGCAAACGTATGGAGAAAATTAGTTTAGCAGCTATTGTTCTGCTTTATCTTAAGGAGTGGATCAAACAGGTTTAGCCCCAATCATTGTTCTCTAAACATGTTTTCAGTAGGGGAAACATGAACCAGACTATTAATTATATGTGCTGTACAACATGAACAGAAATGCAGAAAACAGATTTAGTCTTACATTTGCATCAAAGAAAGTGCAAAAAGACACGCTGATTCAATGTTGCCCTTATGCAAACATGTTTATATACTACGGATTGTGTTAAAAACTGTTTGTTCCAGTCTGTTTTATCAAAGCATTTGCTCAAATGTTAGCACTGTTCAAATGGTTAATCTGTCCCCTAAGTAGGATAGCTCAAGGGGTCAATGCATTTGCTGCCGATATCGGTGTAACCTGAGGGTTCACATGATTGAATGCTGAATGAGCTGATTTGGTCTTTCCTCATTTGATAGATGAAATTAGTACCATTACATTGAGTGGTAACCACCACTGTAACTGCCTTGCTGTTGTGCCACGCGGCCACGGAGCCCTAGCAAAACCTGAAGTACTATGCACGCCTCATGGGTGAGACTTAGATAATTGGGAAAGATGTGTGTCAATTGCAAGACACAGATTGTATGTGCTCCCAGTGAGCTAGGGGTAACGTGTATGCAGCAGAGTTCCATGCTTAGCCCCTGGTGGGCAGCTCAAATCCTTGTAAAGTAGTTGAGAGGGTTATGCTCCTGCTGCTGCGATCTGCGTGTGACCAACAGATCACTGGTTTCAATGTCCGAAACGGAATCTTTTCTCCTTCCAGAGTCAGCAGCAACATGCGGACCTTAAAAAGGGGACAGTAACACCGGTTTCAAGAGGACTTGGAAACCACAGGTCCGAGCCGACATTATTTTATGGCAAAAAGGACTTCAATTCATAGTACTCAGATTGAAAGCCGTGTGCTCTTTGGCAAATCCCTGCCCCCTTGCCAACCAGCCTACTCAAAAGGCAGAGTAACTCGCCTCCCAACATATGTGTTGACTTCAGATTAATGATGTTGTGTTTGACACACCTTTTAAGCTAGACTTTACCCCCTTTCATGCCAGGTGCTAAACCTCAAGCAGGCTTGTTTGCCACACGTCTTCTAAAGGTCTCATGGCTACTTGCCATCATTAGGCTATGCTGCCACTTCTCAGGCCCCTCTCCCAAATATTGTTTTCCAACTCGCCAGGACCCACCCCTCAATTCCTTCTCCCACTTAAAGCACTGATACAAACTACACCACTCCCACCCGCTTCACCACACCACATCAAAGATCATGCCTTTAGCCATGCCTGCTAGCAGCAATAATCCCGGGTAATGGTCTGGTGTCCTAACAAAGGAGGTAGCCACCCCTCTTCTGGCAACATGCACCCACCTAAACCCAAATACCTATGAGCGGACTAGCCCACGGATTCAGTTTTCTCCTTTCTACACAACACACATCAGGATCCCCCTCTCTTCTCCTCAATACATCAAATCCTAACCAAAGCAGTACAGGGACAACAACATATGACTGGTCTATAAGTGCACTGGATATATTGAATCTGTGCCCGTCAGTAGTGAATAAAAGCATGCGGCAAATGGCCCACCACATTGACTGCCAGTATCCACAAACTAGTGACATCTAGCACCATGCTTCGTCAGTTCTCGATCTTGCCATCAGAGTAATAATCTGCTCTGAACCGAGCTGCACTCTCCTGAGTTCTATACTCATGCTTACCACTAACTTATCATATTTTAAAAAACACGCCTCCCTTCTTCAATAGCCAAATCCCCTGCCTCTCGTCCCCATTGATATGATATGATCGGTTATTTATAATGCGCTTAATACCCAGAGGATTCTAAGCGCGGACCCGGGGATCGAATTTACGTTGCTCCATGTTGTCTTGCTTCCAAGGCAAGCACATTGCCCCTGAGCTATCCTCCCGGGAGCCGTTGGTTTTCTTATCTGATTTGGGTCATTCTATTTGCTAATTTCTCTTTCCTATCTCCTCCTCCCCAAACCTCCCTTTCCTTTCCACAGACTAAGGTCTGGTGACACCCTAGCAGGGTCACAATATGCCACCTTTCGGACTCAGAAAAGTCCAGGCAGCATCAGACCGCTACAGTGGGCATAGGGGCAGTATAAATATTGGATAACATACCATAACATAGAAGTACAATTACTTTACAAGAACTAAATAGCAGCTTTTTCATTGTTTATGAATTAAAATGCATGGGAGGTCAAAGCAGCAAAGGTCACTTAAAACGGGCATTAAAAGAGTTCTGTACGAGCCTATTTAAATTCAATTTAACCTTTCACCTCTTTCAGTGCTTTCCGATGAAATTAAGGAAATATATGTACATCCGAAGGGCAGTGAAGGATTAACCACAGAACTCTCAACGGCTTCCAGCACATACCCGCCCGATTCTGAGGCGCATGCAAAAACACAGAAGTGTTCATCCATGAAGGATGAACACTTTCTTTAAAAGCATCCGATTCTGATGAAGTGCTAATGTGGAGGTCTGGCATCAAACCCACAACTTTTGCATGAGCCTGCTTTACTGCTTGACAACAGCATTAGCAACCATGAGAAATGTAGGGCTGTACTGCAAGGGATTCTGCTCTCAGGAGCACAGCTTCAGCACGTCAATAAGAGGAGTTCAAATACGACACCAGTGAGGTGCTGTTAAATGATGCTTCACACTTTTTCCTTTATAAAAATGGCATTTCCGAGACTGCAGCACCAGTTTTCGAGTTTAATGAAAACTTAAGAAAACTTTCTTAAACTAGAAAAGTGTCAGTCTTTAAAAAAAATGCTCGCAGTGCCACGGGAGCCCATGGTTCTATGGAAACGGTAGCGTTATGCAGCTTTTGCTGCTGGGAAGCAGCACATTTCCCCTCCAGTATGTCCACCCACCGCTGAATGGTGGTGCTGGAAACTGGAGTGGAGAATGTCAGCTTTCAACACTGTAATTAGCACAAGCTCAGAATCAGATCATCAGGGTTTTCATCGCTGGATTTTTTGCTGCGGCTGTTTTCACCGTGGTGATTTCACCCCAGGCATTTTGATTTTTTTTGTGTGTTTGTGTAGGGGTGTTGGGTGGGGTTGGTGGGAGGTTAGGGGGGTACCCTGATTCCCCCAAAAAACCCGCAAAAACAGCCAGGGTGAAAACACCACAGTGAAAACACCCACAGCAAAAAAAGCCAGCGATTAAATCACATGGATCCCTTCCCAGTTACTCTGAGATTGGAGCAGGGTGTGGTCATGCGGCAGCGAGGTCGCGACGGAGATCCAAGGTTAAATTCTTACTCAAGTGGCAACCCACAATCATCCTTAATGTTTAAATATATCCACATATGATATCTGGATGCTATTGGCCGTACGCCTGTCCCATCATCGCATCATCCCGGCCGCTCGCCAATGCTAGTGTCTGTTCACAAGAGCGCTTCCTTATCCTTGCGCTAATTCAAATCAAAGCACTGTTATTTGGACTGTCCTCAGAGTCATTAGATCCTTTGCCAAGTTCTTTTCACAGCAGCGCCTTGGCATAGAAATAAGGAGGGTGCCTGCAAGGTCAGAGTGAGCCCTTAAAACAAAATGGAGGCACGCAGGACTGTGTTCGGGCATGCAGCGGCTCAGCTCCAGCAATGACTCAATCCTACATCAGTTTCTACTCTAGGGGATACACCAGAAACCAGACAGGCAATTAGACTTCAGCATTTAAAGGAGGGGATTCCATCCTTACTGGTGGTAGAAGTGTCCCAAAAAAGAAGTGGATCTGTGACCTTAGCGGGGGACAGGGAAGGGGAGGACCTGACCAACAGTGACTCTGTGCTGCAGGATCTTTCCTCCAATTCTAATACATCTAACAACAAGCTAAGGAGACAGAGCATGAATTTGCCTCATGCGTTTGATGCAGGCCATGAGGGCCCCATGATGTGCACCCGTTGACGTCATTGCAAAAATGGAAACCGTCATTGGCCCCTTCATATGTTAGGATTGTGCACGGTTGCTGCCGGGGTACAAATTGTGCAAATGTATCCATTCTGTGGAGATCAAATCACGATTCTAGACCAAGGCGTAGACACAGTAGGGCCTGAGCGGGCAAGGACCACCCAAAATCTGTAAATGCCCACTCAGTACCGCAGTGTGGGAATTTACATATGTTAATGTCACTGCAATGGGGAATCTGAAAAAAAAAACAAGAAAAAAAACCTGAAAGGGATAAAATGGCGAATTCGGCAATGAAAAAAAAAAAATCCCCAAAAAGTCGAATAAGGGTAGTGGGGGTTGCGTGTGCCCCCTGCTTCCCTTGATTGACATTATGGGAATTCAGGGGTTCTGGGGGTGTCCCCTGCTTCCACAAAAAGGAAAGCGGGTGATGAAGACCAATTACAAAAATAATGCAAGAAACAAGGGACCCTGCGGTGCAATTGTGAGGCGGAACTAACGTCGCAGGGGAAGAGCTTCGTAGACGGAGATCAGGTAAGTGCCCCACCGCAGGTAAGTTGTCGGGGTTAGCGGGTGGAGGGGGTTGCGGGAGAAGTTGCTGTTAGTGATTATTTTGTGTTGGTCATTTCAAATTTGCGATGGGCCCAACTACCTTACCTTCAGGCCCCACTTGTTAGACAATCCTGGCTACGCCTCTGATTGAGGTTACATGCATGAACTCTGGTGTGGGGGTTCCCACACAGAGTTTCGGCACTGCTGCAGATCAGACTCTGCAAACGTGGGGCAAAGCGCAAAGGTCCACTTTCAATGCCTTTTGCCGACAGCCACACCCCTCAAAAGGAGGGTGTTAGAGCCTCATCAGGAGTCTGGCGGTATCCAGGCAGTAATACCACTGGCAAATAGCGTTACAGCTGCTTGGTCCGGGGCTATTAGCACTGGATCATGAGTAGTGGTTACAGCGGTAAGTTCCCATTCCCCATTGGGTCCATGGGACGCAATGGGTTTGTGGGCGCTATTTACGCTGGCAGTAATAGCACTGAAAACGGCTGAAAACAGGCAGTAAGGAGACATTTTTACCTCCAGCATACAGTTGGAGGTAAAACTCCCATTTACCGCCGAATCATGATTGGGCCAACCCTTAAATGCGGCAGTAATAGTGTTACCGCCACATTTAAGGGCTAAGGTCCAACTCATGATGAGGCCCTTAGTATCTTATTTGGCAAGGAATTTTCTAGCCATTCAGAAAGCATTTCCCTTTTTTCGTCATGCTTCGTTCAACATAACAGGCATGTGTGGAATTCCACACTTTCACGTGTCTGTGCATGCATGCGCAGAGGTGGATATGATAGTTCTGGGCGTTCACGGAGGAGGATTACTGATCATGATATTACACCGATTATGGGAACAGGAGTATGGGGACGTTCTTAAGTGAAGAGCGGCATACTACTCAAGACAGAAGATGAACAACAGGGCACTTCACCCAATCGAATGCAAAGCAACTACCTCCATGGTAAGGGTAGGGGAATTCTGATCCCACCGCAAATTCCAGTGTTGGCCCCGTAAGCATCAGTACCTTCCTGCAGATGATTTCCACCATGTTATGCTGTTTTGCCCTGACTTTACGGCATTGAGGAAGACATTTCTCCTCCCTTTATTGAGGGCATGTGGAGCGAGACATGTTCCATAAGTCTTTAGGTTTCTTTTATCAGTCCGGGATTTGCTTAACGCGCAATGTGTTTATTCGTCAACTGAAAGTGCCTTCCAATTGTGAAGTCTGTTATCTTAAATCAAATAGTTTGTCTTTTTTCTATCTAAATGTGTAATTGATGACATTTTATTTATTTATTTTATGTAATATTATTGAAGACTGATTGTGTTTTTATGCTGTACACTCTTTGATGGAAAGGAATATTATCCGAATGAAGATACAGAATGGAATTGAAACCCATTGAGAAGAAGACTACTCAGTTGCTGCCAACTCTTTGAGTTGTCTTTCTGAATTGCGCATGGTTGCCAGAGGTCCTCTCCCTCATCACCCACTCTTTGTATCTGGTTGGAGCTGTTCAAGGCTTTATTTTGTGATGCTCTTAGCTGGTATTTTATCAATCGGACTTCCGGACCAGTGCTTTGTTCTACTCCTCTGTCGTACGGGTCTCACCATTCTAGGCTGCTGTCTATCTGGATACCAGCGATCCCTATCTCGCAATCAGATCATCTTCTGCCTTACTGGTTTATCTGGGACCTAGGGATGGGTTGGCATTAATTTCTTGCTCTGGCATTTTGCTTCATTGCTTTTTGCAGCACAGGATCTAGAGGGCAAATGGATATAAGTTGGCCTGGAAGGGCCTAGCTGTTGTAAGCTCGTCCCCTCCACCCCCATTATCTCTGCCCTCCTCGCCTGCACTGGATGGCAGAGACAAGGTTGAAAAGGGCAGCAAGATGAGGACAATGCCCATGTGTGCCTGTCAGTCCACATTACTTCTAACTAGTGTTTCCAGTATTATTTGTTTTCACCTGAAGAGGCGAAGTCAAGCCATAATGTCTACCAAAAATAAAGGTACTTAGTGGTACTGCACTGCATTCAGGAACTAAGAATTCACCATCGTCCAGAGTTTTTCACCCTCTTCCTAGGACTCTTACGTTAAGTCTGTTAAATTCTTCCTCAGTCCGAAGCACTTTACATTTTCACTAGGACCCTCAAGGTAGGTCTGATCAGTTCTCCATCAGTCTAAAAAACGGTCTCTCTTCTAGGACTCTTAAAAGAGGGCTGGTCAATTATCCATCAGTCCTAAAAGTTGCACCCTTCACTAGGACACTGAAGGTAGGGCTGGTCAATTCTCCATCAGTCCAAAGACATTTTCTCTCTTCTAGGACATTTAAAATAGGGCTGATCAGTTATCTATCAGTCCAAGTTATGTAACCTCTCCCTAAGACTCTGAGGTTAGGTCTGGTCAATGCTCTACCTGCCCAAGGTGATTAACCATTTCCCTGGAAGGTAGGGCTTGTCAATTCTCCATGAATCCAGAAAATGTACCCCTTTGCCTGTGACACTTAAATGCAGGGCCAGTCAATTACCTATCAGTTCATGGAGCTTCTCTCGCTGGGACTCTTAAGGTTCATCCGCTCAATTCTCCATCAGGTCAAGGAGTTTCACCATCTACCTAGGATTCTTAAAATATGACTATGTAATTCTCCGTCAGTACAAGGAGTTTGACCCTTTTACTATGATCCTTAAGTTCAGCTGGCCATTTTTAAATAAGGACTAAAACATGCTTATATTCAAATCTGGCTTTCACATTCTTGCCTTAACAGTATCTTGTCTTTCCAACGCCTCAGAAAGTGCTATGAGATCAATGCAACCACTAGACTATTCCATCATATAAGCCAACAGATTTGGGCCATAAGAGGAGGCGTTACTCTCATATTCTAGGATGTCCTCAATATACAGTCAATAGACACTGCAGGCCCCGCCATATGAAGGAGTACCCTTTTCCTCCTACCTCTCAGGCTCCCAAAACCCAAAAGGGGTGGCCATTAACAACCCACCTATTTGGAAGCAGTCTTTCCAACAAAATGTGATACACTTGATTTGCCCTCACACTTTTATCTCCAACCAATTCATGATTTTGGGAACTTTTTATGTACGGGTTTAAAACAACTTTGTGGATCAAATTAATTGGAGTTGATAAAGTCAGTATCAGTGACCAAACCCTGTAAAGTTCACACGTTAGATCTCATCTTTAATCACAAATGTTCAACGCTTGACATGAATATCACTCCCCTTTTTTGTTCAGACCACTTAGTGCGATGTGGCTAACCACCCCTGTACTGCTTGACTGGGAAAACTAAAACAATAACACTGATCACTGCTAAACAACCTATCTCCCCAAATGCATGCCCTTGTACCTCCATTACACACAACTCCACAGATGCTACCGCTCTCTCAGGTAATCTCCTCCACCCAACGCCCTGTGATGGATCCAGCAGACTCATCACTAATCCCCAGCATAAAGTCTCCTCCCATGTGGTCAGACGACGGCAGTCGCTAGCTGATCCAGACCCTGGGGTGGTATTCTGAGGGTAGATCCAATGAGAGGAAAAGGCTGTCAGGGAGAGGGGATGGCTCAGACGGGAATGACATTGTATTCTTCCCTTGACTGTGGAGAAGAAACCCTAATCCCAAAGTTTCTAATGGCCTGTTGTCATTCTTAAAAACCCTTTAATGGTAAGGTCTTAAAACTCAATGCTGTTAAACATCTTAATCAGAGCTTTATTGATCCTTCAAATATGCATGACCCCTCTAAAACCTATTTGACATTTGATGTTTATGATGATTGTTATGTTGACAAACGTGTTCAATGAAAGAACTTAAAAAACTATAGTGATCCTTTGGACTCCAATTCCCAGAATGCTTTAGGTATTGGGATGAAGAAGAGGAGTAAACAGTCAATGAAGAACAATAGTACTACTAAGAAGAACGTGCAGACTAGTTGTTATCCATTCAATCGATTTGGTGGGACATTTAAATCTAAGAATCACCCGCAAGTGAAGGACAAGTTGGACCAGGCCACAGATTATGCTGAGCGGGGAGAGGAGTCGCAGAGAGAGGCAAAAGTATGGGAGGAATCCCAGCTTAAGGAGAGCTGGGGTCCCGGACTGCCTCTTGTCACTCTGCTGTACTGGATTGGCAGGAGACCCAGTGGAGGCTGACTGGCTCCCTAGAAGTACCATGAAGGCACTATTAACTGCAGAGAGGTTGTCAGTGGCGCTGTCGAAAAGAAGGGCAGCAACCTTACTAGTGAGGAACTGTGAGTCCGGCAAAGGAGCTGAATGAGGGTTTGACAGGCTATGGAAGCCAATCCTGAAGCAATACTGTATTGCTGCGATGCGCCATATGTCGGAGACGCCAGAAGATACCAATGAGTTGGCCCAGTGAGATTGGTAACCCTGGGGCGTTCTGACAGGCACACAGAGATGGTTTTCATTACCAATCAAATAGACATTACAGAGTGAGAACAAGAGGGCAAATATGGTGCAATTTTCCTGATAAGAGCTGTCAGTTGGGGGAAACCTGGAACCAGCATTGCCGTAAGCCAAAAGACATTGAAAGAGAAACAAGGAGGTAAGAGTTGTACAATCCTCCTGAGATGAGATGTCAGTTGATGGAAAACTTGAACAAGCATTGTCTAGAAATACAAATAAGTTCCTAGTCGGGAACTCACGTCCCCTGTACACTATCCTTTGTCTAGAAAACCAGACCAATAATTAGTAATGTTCAAAATTGTCGGTAAATCAATTATATATATTTTAGAAAACGAATAATCTTGAAAAAACGTTCATTCAAACAAATTTAGGTCACAAGAAACCATCTTCTTTTTATTCATGATGTCGAAGTCAGGAGAGGCCCAACGCGTTTCGAGTGCAGCACACTCTTCATCAGGGGCAATAAGTGATTTCTAAGAAGAAATTATATATGCATTTACATTAGTAATAAGACATAGTTACTTGACAATTTTTGCAGTTTATGCTAAATACATTTGTAACAACCATCTGTCATTACAATATCTTTGCAATGCAGTGAGCACTGTCCTCTGGTTATGCATTTGGCATCACCCATATGGTGAACTCAGGGTCTAATAAGTTAACCTAGATGCTATACATTTCGTTTTAGTGCATTTAAGCCAGTATGTAGAGTTAGAACATTTTTGAAAAAATGTTTGAATAAATGTTTTTACAAGAACCTTTAGAAAAAGTGGACCTATGTGCAAAGGTCAAATATATAAGGTAAACATGGATTCTAGTGTCCAGATTAATAGGCTAAGCGAAAAAGAAAAAGAGAAAGGATGGAATGTTTCTAACCTTGTGTTTTTATCCTTCCAGAAATATTTAAGGGTTTACAAGCTGATTTCCGTATTGATCGGTCCTCAAAATTGTAACCTCCTATGCGCCACGCTCATTGCGGAAAAATGGCTTCTGCTACTCAGTTCACTCCCTATGAGTCAAGGCCAAAGAGGGACAAGGTCATTACTCAGAGCAGACAGGAGCTAAATTCTATTTAGTGAATTTTAAGACAAACTTACATGGGAGTCAGGAGGATATCTCCTTGTAGAAGACCGGCAGGTACCAAATTCCTCAACACTAGCCAGACAGGCAGAAGTTACCGTGAGGACAACCAGATTCTAGGAAATACAGAATAAATAAAGGCTGCAATTAGTCTATTATGGTCCTCTCACGGAAGGAGTCCCCAACTGTGCTAACCTCACTCCACAGCACGCGCGTGATGACGGCATCACTATGCATCACATAAATAAATGCCACAGTTAACCACACAGAGTCCGTATATCCCGAGGGATCCTGACTCCAATGGACGGTACAAGGCACTTCAGGTGAGACTAATACCCTTATGTAGAGTGAGGTTAGCACAGTTGGGTTCCTATTAGTTCACCATAAGGGTGATGCCAAATGCATAACCAGAGGACAGTGCTCACTGCATTGCAAAGATATTGTAATGACAGATGGTTGTTAAAAATGTATTTAGCATAAACTGTAAAGATTGTCAAGTAACTATGTCTTATTACTAATGTAAATGCATATATAATTTTTTCTTAGAAATCACTGATTGCCCCTGATGAAGAGTGTGCTGCACTCGAAACGCGTTGGGCCTCTCCTGACTTCGACATCATGAATAAAAAGAAGATGGTTTCTTGTAACCTAAATTTGTTTGAATGAACATTTGTTTCAAGATTATTCATTTTCTAAAGTATATATAATTGATTTACTGACAATTTTGAACATTACTAATTATTGGTCTGGTTTTCTAGACAAAGGATAGTGTGCAGGGGACGTGAGTTCCCGACTAGGGAACTTATTTGTATTTGTTGCACATAACGCAACCTAGGTGTCAAGGTTGCATCCTTCTCCCCTGCACCTTAAACATATCCTCAATAACACATATTCTTCTTTCTATACCTCCTATATTTAATTCAATAATTAACTAAGGGTGTGCTTTTGGTGTCTGCTGCTCTTTTCAAGCATTGTCTAGAACCAAGAGACACTGTAAGAAAGGTTGAAAGAACGAGCTTGAACACACCCTCATATAGGCGATGCTATCATGGGGAAATGTGTGCAAGTTCTAACTGAAGTCATTAGAATTATACCACTGAGGAAGTACAATTGTGTGCTATTTAAGAGAAATATGAATATTGTCGAGAGACCTGATAAGAGCCTCAGATAGCAAACCTTTTTGAAAAGATACCTGGCAGGAGAGTACACCAGGGATCTGTGTGAAGCAGAAAAGGGCAAGTCCTGGCAGGAGAGTAAACCAGGATATCCAGAGTTTCAGTTGGAGTTTCAATTGAATGTTGTGGACAGTTACCTAGCAGACGAGATACAAGTGTTGTTGAAAAATAACTTTATTACATAAAGCTTTTTTTAAAAGTTGAACATTTTACTTTGGCATCCTAAAAGCTTTAAAATACTTTCTTTCCATGTTCTGCAACCTGTATTGCGGAAAGAATATTTGCTGTGCTATCCTACAGAGTGTATAAGCAGGGAAAGAGACATTTTCATTACCTTTATCATAATTTTGATGAAACAGAGCATTTCAAAATACCTTTTCATGAAACTGTTCAGAGGAAGGGAGGTTAATCCCTACAGACCAGAATTGCTTTGTTGAAATTGTACATATATGGTTTAGCACAATTTGGTGGAAGAGAAAACAGAAATTCTATTGCACCTTTTTCTTATTTTGTATGTTAGTGTGAGGTTTAGATGTATTTTGGACACAAGGTTACTTTCTTTTAGTTTTGGTTTCATAGTTGGGCATATTCTCTTTTGGTTACAGAAAGATAGGCCTTTTTCCAACCCCATTTTTCGTTTAATAAAAATTGTCAATATTGAGAACACTTCAACTTTGTGTCTGCCTCTCATGGCTGACCCCTCACATATGGTGTCAGGCTGGGATCTTGATCTGGTTGTTACAAACTGGGAACATAACAATAACATCTCTAACCCCAATGAAAATCACTGTTCAGCAACCAGAGGAGGAGGATTGTGTACTCTTGATTTCTCTTCACAACCGCATTTTAAGAAACAAACAAAGGATCCTGACTAAATCTGCTTTTCCACTACACCACCAAAAATGTTTCTTCCATAGTCAACTGTTGTTAGATACCCTTCAGGTATATGATTATAATATAAGATGACACAGCAAGTTAAGGGTGATCATAAAATAGGAAACAGATCTAACTTCTGAACCCCCTATTAGAGTTCTTCCCAGCCTTAGAAGACCTTAGAAGACCTGCCCCAACACTGAGAAACCAGTTATCAAAGCCTGTTCCTACGATGGACATAGAGGTAGACCCTTCATTTGAAATAGAAGGGGAAGAAGTTCCTTTCTTAACCCATCCAGCGGGAGATCTTTATATAGTTCAAGACCCTTTTTTTATTAAGGAAGATAATCTTAGGACAACCAGCAAGGTGACATTACAGGGCTTAGTGGATCAATTAACTTCCCACCAGAAGCAGAAAATAGATTCCAGGAAAGCTTGGATAGACTTATTGTAGCCTCACAGCAATCATATTTCCACTGGGGATTCTACAACCCTATAGAGATGGAGACGGCCTGGGGGATTTCTTTGTTAATTTTGAATGGTTGGCCCAGCCCTACAGGTAAGGGGCGTATCGACCACTTTTACTCCATAAAAATAGGCAAATACTCCCAACAGAAGGTAGATACAGACACATAAGATTGCATGCCATTGCTTTTACCCACACATCTGCATGGATAGGTTTGGACCAGTAGTGCACTTAGTACACAGGAAGTAAACTAGTATTACTGCCTGATAAGAAGATGTAAACATCTTGTGCATGAACAAGCTAGGTGCAAAGAAGTATTTATTATAAAAACATTTCTGTTATACAGTTAAAACATATTTTTACTCCCCCAAAAATCATTTTAATCCCAAATACGGAGTAAAATACTCACACTTCAAAATCTTATTTGGAGCAATGGGTTGGCACAACAATTCTACTGGGCAGATGACTTGAAAAATTGTTATTTAGCTACCTTATTGAGAGCGGTAATTAAAAACTCATATCAGCTGCTAAACCCTACCGGAACAACCCCTTTTACCGAAATCAAATAAGGGTTACTGAAAAGTAGGACAAATCAAACATTTTTAAACACAATCTGTGGAGTATTAAGTTAAATGCAGATGAATCTCCAGTAGAAATATCAGCTAGAATACAGAATACCCTATCGCTGTGGTTGGGAAAAAAATCTGTAACAGAAGTATTGGAGATCGTAATCATAGAACAGTTTGTCAATTATGTCCCTCCGTAGTTAAAAAAAGCTATTCTACAGTTTAACTCTAGTTGTTGAAACAAATCAACATTTTGTAGAAGCCAACCACCATGTTCGAAACCTTCATAAAGCAGAATAGCGTAAGAGAGATGTGAAAGGATTTCCCCACGCTCCTCCTTTTAAAAATAGGAATCAAGATAATGGGCCTCATTATGAGATTTGTGCTAAATATCCGTCATTACCTGCATGCCGGTAACAACATGTCCGTGTAACCTTCATCCCGCAAACAGCGGCTGATTACGAGTGTGCGATAACATGCATACCTGCATGCCGGTAATGGTTGTAACGCCATGCCGGTACCATCCCTCAAACCCCTAGAGAGCGGCATCATGAAATACGCAGATACCTTCTCCGCCATCAGCATCCTCCAAATAGCGGTACCGGTATTAATACAATGGTAATAACGGGTCCGTCATTACTGGCACCGGAAACAATGTCATTGTGCCGGAACGGGAAATGCTCCAGCGGCCATCTTAAAAAACACAATCCATTGCCATACTCACCAGATTGAACCTGTGCAGGCAAAAACCCGAACACACCTTGGAGAACATGTCGAAAGCAACCCAGAAAGGCACTGCCCGCTTGCGCAAACCCAGATTCAAGGATGAGGAGCTGAAAATGTTAGCTGACACGCTAGTGGAGCATGCATACGTGGTCTTCTGTGCTGACCTTAGGCAGCCAGCACAGCTGAGGAAGAAGGAGATATCAGAGGATGTGGCGAGGAATGTGAGTGCAGTTGGCACCACCGCACGCACCATGAAGGACTGTAAAAAGCGCTGGGACGACCTGCGCCTGCGCAACATCCTGTTGGCCAATCGCAGCCAGGGGCTGGCAACAGGCGGCGGTGCCCACTCACCCATAAAATTAGCAAGGTGGGAAGAGACCTGCAGCACTATAATTGATGTGGAGTCCATCAAAGGAGATGGTGGAACGGAGGTCGGAGTCCCAACATCGGCAGATGAAGGTGAGTGTCCCCACAAATGCCTGACAGCCAATGAGCATAGTTGTCCAACAAATATGAATGTGATGCGAGCCAATAGATGGCCCATCATACACACATTCACATATCCCTGTCTAGATGCTGGGCCCACCACTGTCACATCAAAATCCATGCTGCATGCCGCTCCCATACCCAAATACACACCCAATACGCAGATGAACTGCACGTGTCACACATCACGCAGGGCATAACACACCTGTAGGCCCCACAGCAGACACCATGGTGAACATGTCAATACCTGAGGGATGGCAATACTTCCCCCCCCAATTCTTGCACGCACCCTGTCCACCGCAACAACAAGCATGCAACGATCCACATGGCACTAACTGCACAAAGACCAATGCATGCATGATGCAAGTACTACAATCACTGATGCCCTGCCTCTCTCTGTCCCCACATGCACAGATGCAGAGAGCGATGAACATGATGCAAGTGCCCAGGCCAAGACATCTGCCAAAAGGCCCAGGAGCTAAGATGATGGCACCAGGCCATCCACGTCGAGGGGAACAAGGATGGTCCAAGTGCCACACAAGGCACTGACCAGTGGCAAACCAGCTCTGCAGCCACCAACACAGGACCAGCAGACACCTGCCTCTGCACCCCTGGAGACACAATCCACACAGGGTGTGGCCACATCTGTGGAAACTGAGCAGGACGGCTCACAGTTCGCGCCACAAACTCGGTTTGGGAGGCAGCTGCATCCGCACCTCATAGTGGCGATGAGGAAGAGGGCCATGATGACTACAGCCATGTAGGAAGCATCTTGTCTGAGGATGTTGGACAACCCCCAATCCCCCATGCCCCATGTCACCCCACAGGGCACCCCTCATCATGATTCTGAAGGACAGGGCAGACATGGAGAGTGGTCTCCAATAGAGCACAGCCCTCTGTTGGCCACATCCACACCAGCAAACCAACCATCCACCTCCACCACTGCAATACGGGACATCGAGGAACGTCTTTCAAGGATGGAGATCCGGCAAAAGGAGATGCACAGATTAGTGTTGGGGGGGTGTGTGAGGGTTTTGGGGGGATGGTGGAGGGGGGAAGGGGTGTGTGGAGGTGTTGGGGGTGGGGGGGAGGAGGGGTGGAGGTTTCATTCACATTTTAAATACCATCCGTACAATACACCCGCTGTGTAAAAAACAACACATGACTGGACATTGCTTCTTCCGTGTGTGCCTATTTATTGCATGACAGTGCACAGTGTCCATATGCCCCCACACCCAGTGCCCAGAGTCCCACATTCGTAGCCCCCTCTGCATCCCAGTGCATCAGAAAGAATGGTCTATGACTGATTGGCGCGCAGCACGTCCCTCATGTGTATCGCGACCTGGGCGATGTGCAAAATATACTCCTTCCTCATCTTCACCTTCACCTGCTGGTGGCTGGTCCATCTCAGGTGGCAGAGGTACGTTCCACCGGATCCACATGTTGTGCAGCATGGCACATACCATGATGATCTTGCCCACCTTTTTCGCCCGTAAATGAGTGCGCCACCCGACCTGCTGAGGCAGCGAAACCATGCCTTCAATAGGCCAAAGGTCTGCTCTATGACCACACGAGTGCATGTATAGGCACGATTGAAGTCCTCTTTGTGCCTGTTCTGCGTATTCCTGACAGGGATGAGGAGCCACGTCTTCAGGGAATAGCCATTGTCACCTGCATGGGAGCACAATAAGGTATGTGTGAGTGTATTTCTCAATTTCCATGTGTGCTTTGCCTGTACATCGTTCACATGCTGTATTTCGTCAATGGCAGCTATTGACCTCACATCTGCACAACTATCTGCCCTGTTCACAACTTGGCAATCCATGGTGCTGGTCTTGGGTGACGTACACGACTTAGGGGCGTTGACATTGGAATCACCAGCCACCCAGATGGAGTGACAAGATCCATGATGTACACACATGTGAGGGTTGTGTGGCAGGGGATTAGACCAAATGCATGTTGGGCAATGTTTGATGCATTAGGCTGATGGACTACATGATACTGCTTGTTTAGATAATCATGCATATGGATTATTGTTGACGCCATGCATGTGTCCCTTGACGTCTTCACACTAGTCACAATGGCACAATGTGATTGTTGGTAGTGTCCGCCAGTGTAGAGAAGAGTACCTTAGATGATGCAGGGTGTTGACTTGCATGCTATTACTCATGAGCTGTGGGCGATTCCCGCACCAATCGCACCCATGGAGGTGTTGCTCACTACTTGATGGGTTCAATTAGATGCATCCTAGTTGCATGTGTTCTCCCATTTGTATTCATCTGCACATGTCGCCATGGTGTCAGGCTCTGTTACTGTTGGGGAGGGGCAGTGACAGCGGAACTGCCTGAGGTGGAATTCATACTGCGCACTCATGGATGCTTGACCTGCGAGGTGCTTCGATGCGGTCATGTGTATTCAGCTTTGTGACCATATGATGGTGCATTGTGGTGCTGAGGGTGATGTCCAGTGGACATGTTCAAGGGTGTGCACTGATTGTGAGTCTGACATTTACACATTGGTGTGCGGGCAGAGTGCGTCGGCCTCCATTGTCTGTGTCATGCATCTTATTTTGTTGATTATGGGCACAGTGTTTGGCAGCATGGACAGTGTCCAGACACTCCCATGGCCCAGAGAGCAGACTGCTTGCGTATGCATGTACACTCCCCCAAAACACTCTCCCATGGCCCAGAGAGCAGACTGCTTGTGTATGCATGTACACTCCCCCAAAACACTCTCCCATGGCCCAGAGAGCAGACTGCTTGCGTATGCATGTACACTCCCCCAAAACACTCTCCCATGGCCCAGAGAGCAGAATCACCCAGCAGCCAGCCACGTCGTATGGCATCTTGTTCCATATAGCGGGGTAGCGAGGAGTTCCGCAGCACCATTGCATCATGCGTGGATCCTGGGTATCTGGCACAGCAATGTGTTATCATCTTGCTGGCATCACACACCATCTGTACATTGATGGAATGGTATAGCTTCCGATTGTGGTACACCACCACCACGACATGTGGGACTACCAACTCCACGTGGGTCCAGTCGAGGGCACCAATGGCATTGGGCATGCCTGCCAGTGCATGAAATGCTATTCGCCTCCTGTACTGTCTGTGATAGGGATATGTAGGCCCTTGCATGCTTTAGAAGTGCATCCAGCAATTGGTTTAGCACACCAGAGAAACATGGTTGAGAGATGCCATGCAGCTGACCCACTGTTTGCTGGTAGGTGCCTGTGGCCAGTAAGTGGAGCACAGATGACACCTTCAGCAGAGGGGGGATGGCGGTGCGGATGTTGATCAGGCTGACCAAGTTTTCATGTATCAGTTCCACTTTGGTGGTGATGGTGTCCCTATCCAGGTGGTACAGGGTGTTGATCTGTGCTGGGGTTAGGTTGAATGGATTGGCCCTTATATGAGGGATTGGTGGCTGCCTGCAGGGAACCACTGCATGCACTGGTAGGATTTTCTGGGCCAGTCTCGCCCTCCTTCTCCTCCTGCGTCTCCTCTGTGTTGCCTGTTGTACTGCCTTCTCAAGGAGTAGCAGTGAGAGCCTGTCCTCCAGCTCCAGTATGGCGAGTGCAAGTGGTATCATTTTGGTCTTGGAAGGGATGTGGTGTGTGGGTGTGCTCCTTTTGTGCAGTGCCAGGCTCCATTGCCTCCACCTGTGCTGATTGTGTGCACCTGTGGCAGTTGGGAACACAGCAGTTTCCTATTAATGAGTGATGCGCGATGTCGGTGTTGCCGGCATCATGGTGGCCCTTCTTACCGGCATCTGGATGCCAGTATGTGGATGTCCGTGCGACTCATAATGTCCTCTTCATTGTGGAATGCCGGTATTACGGGCACAGTGCCCCTGTGCACGTGTGCATGCCGGTACGGTGGTGCATGGCCACAGCGGGTCCCTGTCAATGCTGGTAGGCCGACATTGCAGGTCATGATGGGCCGGTCCCGTAAATGATGCCGGTAATGCCTTACCGGTATCGTTATTACCGGACCGCCAACCTTGTGATGAGGCCTAATGTATCCAAAACCATAATAAAAGAATCTTTCAAGGGAGAGAAAAGTAGGTAAAAGTGAAATAAGAACTGAAGATAGGCGACAGCAAAAGCCTATCCCCTTAGAATGTTTCTCATGTGGGCAACCAGACATCTAGCCCGACTTTGCCCTTCCAATAAAAAAGAAGAACTGATGGGGATCTGGTATATGATGGGACAGGATGGGGATGAAGACCAGGTAGATAGGAGGAAATAGATTTCACTAGGAACTTATTTCTTTATAGTAATACCTTTAAAGCGCATGATTATGCCATAGTAAATGGGGTCCCAGTTGGGGCTTTAATTGATTATGGAACTAAACAAACACCTATAAGATCTGATTTGATGTCTCCCAGAAATCACAAAAAGGTACCATAGAAACCCTGTGACTATTACTGTTCAACGAGAGGCCACTAAAGTTAACACAGCCATCATTCCAGGTTTAGCAGAGGATACCTTTATTGCAACCGATTTTCCCAATTTTTAGAGACTTCAACGAAATGCCAGGCCCTGTTTGGCATTGGGGATTTCAAATTCAGAAACCTCTTCCTCATGTGGGGAAGGCAACTGGTTCCTTCAAAACCAATGACCGTAGAGTGGGAGGCTGAGACATTTGGGGAAGACTATGTGATGAATCCTGCAGAGTCATCACTGATCCCCAGCCTGAAGTTTCCTCCCATGTGGACAGGGGACGGCAGCCACTACCTGATAATGACCCGGGGGTGGTATTCTAAGGGTGGATCACATGGGAGGAGATGGCTGTCGGGGAGAGTTGATGGCACTGACAGGCGGGATGTGGTATTCTTCCCTTGACTGTGGAGAAGAAACCCTAATCCCAGAATTTCTAATTCAGAACCTGCAAGTGACCCAGAAGGCCACAGTCAGGTTAGTGGGTGGTCCCAAGAAACAGGCCCACATCTCGGACACTCGAACGGCCTTGCACTGGTTACCAGTTTCTAATACAATTACCTATAAAATTGGATGTATGTTTAACAACATCCTGTAAAGTTCTGCTCCTCTCTATCCCTGCCATAGAATTGCTTGAATTTCTCCAAGAGAGCTCTTAGATCCAGCAGCTCTGAGTGATCTCTAGGTTCACCAAAAACAGCATTGGCAAAATAAAGCTGTCAGAGTTCAGGGGCTCATTAACCATACCCTTAAAACAAACAACGATGACTGGAGATATAGAATACTACTGAAGACACTCCTTTTCCAATGACCATGACCTTTATCCACAGCCCTGCTCACTATATCCATATTCTTCATCATCATCGCTCTCTGGTAGACCCTGAGGGCCTATCTGAGGGACTTCCTGTGTCTTTCACTCTGCACCGTTCCTCCTAGAGACTCTGGTAGTCACTGCAAGTATGTGATGGTAGAAGCGACAAGGCACAGACGGACACTAGGAATATTGTCTAGATGCACGCTGCTCGAGCACCTCAGAGTGCATGTGGCTAGTGGTGTAAATGCTCACATGACCATTCTCATTGTTTTCTGGTAGAAGAGAAGGTATATGGGGATAACCAATGAGAAACATAGATGCAGACATTTCCCAGGAGAACATTTCTACCCATAATCCACCTTGTGATTGCTATCTTTATCTGAATTGGGGGCTGTGTATTCTTTCGTACACTTTAACCTGCGTCTTCTTATCCCTGCGTTTTGGGGCAACACAGAGATTTTTTGTAATGTTTTCTCTTTGCAGGGCTTCTTAGCCACTCCTTGTTTTGAGGGTTCTGATGTCCACATTTGTCAGTCCTCCATCTGTTTGGGACACTGTTTCAGGATCTCTACTCCCTCTGCGCCTTGCTTTTACTTGCCATTGGCTGACTTCAGCTTCTCCTACGACTTCATGTTTTAGGGCTGTACAGCCAATCAGAAAGCCCCTCTTTCCCTAATTAGCATAACAGGTTAATTCAAATGGACCATCATTCCTGTCCCCTTCTGTGTCCTGCTCTTCTACTTCTGGGTGTAAGGGGTTATGGCCACTCTCAAGCCTCCTGGTGACTACCGCGCCTTGAAAGCTTTCTCAGACACCTATAGGGACGAGATCATAATACATTTTTCAATGTATTTATTCTTTTTATATGTTGGTGTTTTAAGGCGAGAGAAATTTTCTGAATTTACTGCAGAATTCACGCCCATTTTCAAGGGAAATCATTCCAACCCTAACATACAGATGAATAAAATACCTTTTACTAATACAACATGAAAACATGATAAGAACAAGAGTGGTGGCTGTATTTGAACATAAAAACATAGACGCCCAACTCAAATAGATGAAAATGTGAACCTTTTAAGGTTTTACAGAGCAATACGTAATCAGAAGCAAGATTTGTTTCTTAGGGTAAAGGGTTCCAAAAGAGAGATGGCCGCTCACATGAAGGAACAGGAATGGGTCCTTTCACAGAGAAAGCTGGAACCCTTGAGCCACAATACAGATTTGAACCTCATAATTGTCATCATTTTAGTGGTTGTGTAAGTGGGTTCTTTAAGGTAATTATCTTTGATGTCCATAAATAATTTTTTAAGCAAACTCCTAGAGTCCAAGAGAAGCTAACAGAGAGTGGTGGGAGTGGATGCTGAATGGGTAGTTTACAATACAGTGTCTGACATTCTGCATAACTAAATGGTCCCCCATTATACTTATGCCTCACCAGGAAAATGGAAGGTCTCTTAAGGAACGTGGAACGTACGCATCACTTTGGCTGATGGGGCCTCCAAGTCTGCACACATGTAGGACTTTATCGACTTGGTGGAAAGTTTTGAATCACACCGATTGCTGGATTTGGAGCCAGAGTGAGGACTTCAGGTTGTGAGCAATTGTGAGCTGATAATGAAACACTTGTGTATGGGCGTGTTATAAATGCCATATCACATCATATCATAATGTTCGGTCAAAGGTGTGATGTTATTTGGCATGTATCTTTCCTCCCGTTGAATCAAAGGAGGCCAGTATCCTTCCTATTGGGTCACTGGGAGCAGTGCAGAATGTCAGGCGGCCATGAATACACATTGCCCTCACATAGCTGGTCTGGACTCACTGAGAGGACACTTGCATGATATCAGATTGGTGTGGTTTAAGTAAATATGGGCTCTTATCAGTCACCATACCATAACCAGATATGGCGTTTTCTTATAGATTAACCTGCCACCACACTAATGAGGGAGAAAGTATTACATTTTGAATCACAAGTGCAAACATAAGAATGACGCATCTGACTGCAGTGACCTTGGGTCACAGCAGCTGTCAGGAATGCAAATATGACATTTGAACCTGCCCTGTATCACTGAAAAGGAGAAGCTGCAGTTTTCAAGTTGTCAAGAGCTGTAGTTGCCATGGCACATCTTTTGGCAAGGTGCTTTATGAAATTGTGGGTTCCACACTTTATATGAGGTACGAGGTCTTTAGTCCTTCACTTTCGGATTCTTTAGTGGTTCCTGACCGAAACACCATCTCTGTCAACTGGAATCCGGCCGTGTGTAGGAAATTGGTGTTTCTGGTGAATAGAGATCTTATACCTAACCATGATAACCTCATGTCGCAGGGGCATATTAAAAAAATCAACGATAGAAACATCAATATGATTCAGTTTCACTTACTTTCTTTAGCGAAGGACGCTTTGGTTAAAGGCAGCCCATCCGATGTCAACACACTTCCGAATCAGATAGCAACACTAAAAAAGCAAAAAAATCGGGATTTGGCGATTTTAAGAAAAAAGGCCATCTGCCCTCTTTCCTACCATCGTGAAAAAAACCATATCATTGGGTGCTTTAAGCACCATATAAAGTCTCTTTCTCAGGCTGCTGCTACTCTCGCAAATCAACACATGATTAGCCTGCTCTGCAAAAAAAAAACCCGAGAGATATGGGCAATCCTAAGAAACCCCTATGGTAAGGTGGAGACTCGATCTGTGGCGATCATCTCGGGCTCAGAATGGGAGAAGTATTTCTCTCAAAAATATGCTCTGCCCTTAACTTACGACACTCTTGAGAGCTCAGATATGTGTTTGCCCATACCGCGAGTCTGTCCATGGGCCACTAAAGACATCATATGGGCAATTTCCCAATTGAAGTTCTCTAAAGCAGCCGGTCCCGATGGGCTTCCGCCTTGCGTCATAAAAGACGACCCCCATTTCTGGGCTAGCTATCTTCTTCCCTGTTACCAGTTGATCTATTTAACTGGTAAGATCCCGGAATCATGGTTGACTGCTATAATTATTCCCATACACAAAAAGGGTATGCTAAACAACCCCTCAAATTTCAGGCCTATTGCCCTTATAGATACTGCTGCGAAAATTTTTGCACGTTTGCTTTTAGTGGAATTGGAACGCTGTATACATGAGCTAAAAATTCTTTCCAAATCACAGGTCGGTTTCCGCAGAGCAATGGGCACCCAATTAAATGCTACGATCTTAGCCCATTTGCTTCGGAATGCTCACATCGAAACAAATGGAACTATATACATGGCTGCCTTGGATCTCTCGGCTGCTTTTGATAACGTACTCCGTACACGGCTTTGGCAGAAGATGTTGGCTTATGGCGTTCCTTCTCCACTTGTTGCATTAATCGCAGCACTACATCAGAGGACTTCTTACCGAGTCCGCATTAATGCGGAAGGGCTCCTGTCTGACAATATACCGACGTTCATTGGTGTTAAACAGGGCTGCAACTTGGCAGCAGTCCTGTTTAATCTTTACCTTGCCGACGTCGAGGAGATCTGGCAGGGTTCTAACTCTTTTCCGGTTATACTGGGTTCTATGCGGCTTCATTGGCTAGCTTTTGCCGACGACATTATAATATTTGACAGAGTGCCGTTTGGACTCCAAAACAAATTAAATCTGTTTGGAGATTATTGTAAGCTCAACAACATGACTATTAATTCAATTAAATCGCATATACTGGTTTTCACTGCCAAAAAAAAGCTTCCGAGATTCAATTTTACTATAAATGCTCAGGTGATCTTGAGAAAAGAAGAGATCAAGTATTTGGGCTACCATATATCGAATGGAATGTCAGCTAATAAGTGGCGCTCCGTATTGATTGCAAAGTTTAATCCCCTTTTGGCCCAAATGAGAATCATCTTCACCAAATATTGTCGTTACTCTCTTTTGCCTCTGATACAATATTACACCATGAAGATAGAGCCCATCCTTCTCTATGCACTAGACATCTGCCTGTTGAATTTGGGGCCCCTTCTAAACATCTTACAGGGTAAACTTTGGAAGAACATCTTGGGGTTGCCCGGTTACCTACCGAACGCTTTAATTATTCACGAATTGGGTCTATATCCATTAGAAGACAGACTTATTTGGCGGACGGTATCTGCCTTTTCCAAAATGATTTCCCCCCCCCCCTAACTCACTCTATGAGGATTTCCAGGAAATGATAGCCGGAAAGTGTCCCAGTTCGATCACTAGCGTGAAAGATAAGATACAAGCGGTTCTAATCTCTCTGAATATGACGCAGAATGACCTGGTAAATAACCCTGCCAAAGTCAAAAGGCGCTTTTTTAAAAATTCTTGGGCCCAAAATTGCGATCGGATTGGACGCTACTCTTCCTTCACTATATATGCCTCCTTTAGACATGCAGTCGCACCTCGGCTGCCTTATATTCTAGCTTTTCCAGACAAAGGAGCAAGAAGGCATTATATGCGCTTCCGCATGGATCTCATCCAGACGGGTGCTCGCATCAGAAATTGGAATGGCTATAGGACACTGGCAAAATGGGAGGGTTGCAGATTTTGTCTAATTACATCCGAGCCTGAAACCCTGTCTCATCTTTTCATGTACTGTAATTTTTTTTCCAGGCAGAGACAACGCTGTTTGGCTGCATACCTTACTTCGTTTTCGCTGTTTGAATGTCATCTAGTATGGCTGCGATGTATGCAGGGAAATTCCAACTCTATTATATTAGCAACCGTTAGACTCGTTGCAATAATCGAAGAACATCTGTTGCCACTCAATAGGACCTTCTGGAGTGGGTAAACTTTTAAATCTGTGAGATTTTGCATACTCGATGATTAGTGGTCTTTGCCGTCTGTTTGTGGCAAGTCCTATGTTGGTGGAGGCCTGCGATGCCCTAGTACCACCACCATGTTGGGTAGGTTAGGATGGGTTAGGTTTGATATTTAGCACCATTGATCTTTACTGTGACTTTGTGATTCTGTGTCATCGTGACTCTGTGATGTGGTGATTCTGCGATTCAGCGATGGTTATGTGACCTTGTGACTTTGTGAGTTGGCGACTTTGAGGATTCTTGCTGATGCATTAGGAAATGTTTTAATGAGCTATTGATTTTAGTATTGTTTGGTTGTACAATCACTTGTGTGTTAGTATGTTTGTTTCATGAGATTTTATATGTTTTACATGTGTTATGTATAATTTGTAAAGGTGTAAATTTATTTTTGCTACCAAAACAAATAAACAAAAAAAAAATAAAAAGCAAAAAAAAATAAAAAAAATTGTGGGTTTAATTAGCAGACTCCCCTTTCAGAAACAGAATTAGGAGCATCATCTCATTACTTAATAAAAAATTTAAAAAACAGAGTGTTCACATCCTCTACAGATGGCAATCGATCACTGTTATTATTTCAGTTCTATTGCAATTTTCAATGGCTAAAAATATTTCTTTTTATGGTGGCAGAGGTTTCTTTATAGCAAATAAACTAAAGCAAGGGAAAAGGAAAGGGATTACAAAAAACAGAAAAGAAAGGGAGCATGTTGCAAAAAAAGTAAGAAAAAAAATGTCCCTTTAAAATGTTTTTTTTAATGTAGATAAAAAGACTGCAGACAGATTAGGTACTGACATAATGGCTTAGATCTGTGGGAACATGCCATCTTCTCAGGAGGCAGCGGGTTAGACCCACCTTGGTATAAGGGCTGACTGTAGTTATAAGCAGCCTTGGTGACCATCTACACTCCATCCAGCAAAGTAGGTTATTAGATTGCCCCCATCAAGAAGAAGCCTTTGCCATTATGTTCAAAGGAGCAGCAATAGGCCCCTTTCCATAAAGGAGTGAATACTGCAAAGCTTTGTTTTAAGGAGTAGATCCTTATACCGCCATCACTGACAGCACCTGTGAATCCACTGGAGTCATCACGGATTTCCCATGGGATTCTCCTTCCATGTGGCATGGGGAAGGCAGCCGCTACCTGATCTGACACATTGGAAATGATGATGGTCCTTTCATAAGAGGCAGAGAAAATGCACACGTTTGTGTTTGTGGATGGAGTAAAGGTTAGCCCATGGTAATGCCACAATCCTTGAAGAAGACAAGAGATGCTCGCATAAGCCAGTGTCCAAAGTGTCATTTGAGGAGTCAGAAATGAGAGCCGGACACAAGGTAGTTATTTTTTCAAACAAAGACATGTATTGAAATAAAAGTGGGTTGGGAAAATGCCAATCTAGCCCTTTTCTAAAGAGGAATTGCCCTACCTACCAATTAAAACTAAGGATTAGTCTGTGTCAGCAAGTCAATAACTTAAAGGCTGCCCTTGTGTCAAAAATGTCCTATCCTGACCCTCACACTAGCTTCGAGAAGCATCAGAGCGCTTCACAGAGGTATACAACAATAGAGATACATAACGGAGCGCTTTACAGAGATGTGCAACATTACAGATGCATAACGGAGCACTTTTGAGTGGTAACAACAGAACAGATATACAGTGGGGGTAGGATACAGAGGGGCACAAAGGAGGGGCACAGTTGTACCGGGTGGCGGGGAGGAGAGGGACGGGCGGTGTCTAGCGAGTCAGGTGGCGCAAGGGGAACGTGATGGCCTAAGTGTTGAGGAAGAGCGATTCCTTGAAGAAGTGGGTCTTGAGTTCTTTTCTGAATTGTAGGAGCGTGGGGGCAAGTCTGATATCGATGGGGAGGTGGTTGCATAGTTTTGGGGTACCAGCAGAGAAGGCTTGTTTTCTGGTTCTTTCCTTTATGCAGCAGCAGATTTCAAGCCTGCACTTGTTCTGGTTTCTGGAGGTGCGCTGTCTGCCGGAGATGATGAGTTTCTCAGTGAGGTAGCTGGGTGACTTGAGGGCGACTGCCTTATAGAGGATGCAGCAAGACTTGAAGGTGATTTGTGCATGCAGTGGGAGCCAGTGAAGTTGAATGAGGGGCGGGGTAATGTGGTCGTATCTGCGAGACCCTTAATGAGGTGTGCGGCCACGTTTATGACACTTCTCGGGGGCACAAGGGAGGATGACGGGAGGCCTGCAAGGAGAGAATTTTCCCCATCCAGGTGGCAAAGGACCAATGCTTGAACGGTGGATATAAAGCTGTCCGGAGGAGGAAGGGCTTAACTTTTCACAGCAGGGAGAGCTGATACCAAGTTGTCTGAGTTTTCTTAGCTATGTGTGTCTTGAAGGAGCAGTATTTGTCGATCCTCCTCTCTTATAAAGATGGCTGTTCCCCTCCCCATCTTTCCAATATCCACTTGAATGTCCTTCCAAGGACATTAATGCCATCCCCACAATGGAACTGCTACAAAGTCAAGCTCTACCTTCTGGACAGCAATTGGGCCTCACTCTCCCCTCCCCCGTCTGGTCCCTACCAACTCTCCACTTTTCACACCCCACTCTGATGTGCCAAATTTTCTAATTTGTGATTATGTAATTACCAGCTGCCATGTCCTTAGGCCAGTAGTGTATGTTTGCTCACTTGTAGAAGTCTAGAGTCTACGTCCTATAACCCTATCCCGCCACCAACTGGCTACTCCAACTGGACCAGCCTCTGTCTCTTCTATCGATTCCTTTGTGTGACACATTTCTGTTTGAAATGTCACCCTATATTCAATCAACATAAATACAAATGTCAGCATGGATCATTCAGTTCAGGAGCTGCTAATCAAGGGCTGCCTTATCTTTGCATTCTGGGACTTGTAGTCCAAGTGATTATTGGGGGTAACGCAGCACTAGCATTCTCCAATAGGACTAAACATTTTGGCATGCTCGAATATGAGAAAAAAACAAATATACTTGAAGAGAAAGCAACGCTTTAGAGCACTAGTACTCAGGTCTCAGGCAGGAGAAAGGAAAGGGGTTGAAAGAAATGTTTCTGCTGAAAGGTCATCAGAAAAATGTGATTAGATCGGGCACCCCTAAAACACGTCTCAATTAACTATTTGGCAAAGCAAAGTTTTTCATACGTTCACCCTGTCAACATAGGAGGTAGTTCTTTCCCTGAGTTTCTGATGAGAAATTACCAAATGCAAGTCTCTGATGAACTTTGCTGTTGATTTTTTGTTTTTTTTTAACGTTGTTCTACTATTTGATTACGTCAGGGATCATCTGGATTCTACAACTTAATTAACACAGTGTGCTGGTTGCCATCTGGCACCAGACGAGAGGGCTTCTAGATGAGGTCATCGCGAGAGGCCTCATCTCCGGGCGGACAGGAGGCTGTTTGCTAGAGGGGGAAGTCCTGCGGGCGTTGCTGGCTCGTGGGCGAGACTCGAATATGAACTAGGCGTGACACATGTGCGAGTTCATTCAGAACTGAGATTTGGGTACAATGTGTCATGCACCCGCCGCACATCTGTCTTAGCTGGCACTGGCAGCCTGCAGTGTCTTTGCAGTGCTAGCTGAACGCTGACTCGCAGCCCGCTGGTGTGATAAAACGTGTGATCAACGCGAGTGTTTGGGTGAATGCTGCACCCCCAGGCCCCACCACCATACCACCCCCTCCCACCCCTCGTGTGTGATTCCTCCCAACCATCTGCGCGTTATGTCTTCCAGACCTCGTTTACGCTAGTCCTGGGACTGGAGGCTGTTTTGGGCCAGAAGCCTTTTGAAAGGACTTGGAGGGAAGCAGCTCACCCCACGCATTTATAAAGTAGAATATCAGCACTTTGGAAGATTTAAACTCGCTAAACATATCACCCCCCTCCACCCAGGTGTGGACAAACTGATGCTACTGTGTGGGAGACGCACCATATCTTAAGACGCATGCTAACATAAGCAAGGTACACATGAAGAGGCGGTCTTTCCCTGCTGCTAACAGCCCTCCTTCGCTCATTAACCAAGTACCTCCAATATTAGCAGCCCCTTCTCAGGTGTGTATAGATTTTAGCAGCCTTGGCATGCACAACAGGATGTTAATTACTTTTTCAAAATGGCTTCAGGTGGATCGTGATTGCGCAATTCCCCTAAAGAAACTACACACCAAGATGGCCACCACAGACACTGAAACGCAATCCCTTTTCTATGTCCAGGGGGACTGCCCAGCGAAGGATGGGCCAATGAGAGAGAAGAATGGAGACTAGATGTTTGTTGGGGGGATATGTAATGCAAACAGACAGCGCTGGTCTTTGGGCCGGCTCTCGCCGGATCCGAGATCCCGCACCAGATGTGTAACCGGATCTCGGGATCAGGCCAGAGTCAGCTGCCCCAAACCACTGCTCTGCTCTGCGCTGAGAAGGGGGAAAAAAAGCACCCACGTGCAAACTGTAACTTCCTCTGGTGACCCCATGCAAGAGGTCTTCCAGTCCTCAGCCACAACCCAGTTTATTTATTTATGCAATGTTTGTCGGATACATGGACCCCAGATTATTTATTTATTCATGCAAAGTTTGTCGGATACCCGACAAACGTTGCATAGATAAATAAATAAATATACAGGTATCCGACAAACATTGCATAAATAAATACCCCTATTAAAACGATCACAAAAGATACAGCCACCCAACTGCTTTCAGAGGGGAGCTGCAGGAGCTGTTTAAGTAAAAGAAAACGTTGCTTATGGCGAACAGAAATCACCCTATTTGAATAGTACCCAAGGGGATTTTAAAAAAAAAATGGGATGCAAATTGTGCATTTTAAAGAATATTTGCTCAGCAACACTGGTTAAGTAACTCATCGCAGTGCAGTGGAAGTGGTTTAAAGTGGAATTGTTATACAGTTTGGCAAAGAACCTGCATGAAAGAGATTGGGCCGTTTTAAACTATTATTTTGGACATTCCCTTTGATCGGAGGTCAACTGCCAGTTCCCCCCTTTTAACCCTGCCTCCTCTGGCACTGCCCCCCCGGAACTCTGCCCCCACCTCGGCCCTTGTGAGATCCCCACCATTTTTTTTCCATTTCCACCACTGCAAACAGATGGTCACCGAGGAGATGGGTTAGAGAAGGGTGTGTGGGGAGGGAGAGGCGACCGGTCCGGGGCACAGCACAGTAAAAAAAGGCAGGTTTTACCCCATGCTATGAGTATACTAAAGCTGGGGAATGGTAATGAGGAAAGGTGCCTTTATTAATGCAATGATCCACCTGCATATCGTTCTAAATGTCAAATGCCTGTTTTCGGATGGTTTATTTTGGGACTGGAAGCCATTATGGGCATGTTAATCATGTTGGGGGTCTTAGAACTGCTAATACCACCAAACAGATTTAACGTTGCCGCTGTAGGGAACAGTGGTACATCTCCGGATTGTGAGTTGCGGTTACTCCTCATTTTTAAGTCCCATAGCACCTCATTGCAGATTGTAGCTATTACCACTGGAGGTCATTCCACTGGTGGGAATCCCACCATTTTCCTGGAGGAAAAGCCAGCAAGCAAGTGCTGGAGACACTTCCTCCTTCTGGGAACATAGCTCATCAATTGGCAGACTGAAAAAACAGGCACTAATCCATTACCCCCTCTATTATCACTTAATGCCAAACTTCTAAGGAGGGCATCGTATTCTTTGCCTTCAGATATATGATACATGCACGATATAAATATGTTTCTTTAGAAAACTGAGCTCACTGACCATGTATGCTTTTTTACCAGAAAGCATTATGAACTTTTCTGGTTCTAACACCCAGAAAAGCTGCCCCGGCCTCAGCGGCGCCGATAGCTTCTGCAAAGGAAGAGACTGTTGGGTTGGTTTTGAAGGAACATGGGAGCTGGCGGTGGGAGTGCATCTTTATTTAGTCAATGCTTCATTTCATATGCTGCCACTGGGATCTCCAAGAGGGACCACATCTCCCAGGTGCGCAAGGAAGTTCATTGGCTCCCAGTAAAAGAGAGAATTGCTTTTAAAACCCCTGCCCTCACACACAAATGCCTTCATGCATTGGCATCACCCTACCTGGTCCAAAGAATAGTTAAGTCCACCTCAACCAGGCTCACCAGGACTGCCTACGCCAACAGGATCTCCCTGCCTAAAACCTGAAGAGTGCGTGCAGGCAGGACAGGTTTCCCCTCCCTTGCGCCTTACCAATGGAATGCTCTGCCACCACTCGTCAGGCTCATTGATTTGCACTTTGCCTTCCGAAAAGCAATCAAAACCTTTCTATTTGTCTGACTCTGGATCCGCCTGCATCTTGACCCCACGGTTTAGCTTGATCCCCAAGCCTGTTACAACTCTGGGGCCAGCCTTCTGTTGTTTCTGCCTCTTGATAACTGTTTGCACACTCTGTTAATATCTTGTAACTAAGCAACCTGGGCAGCTTTTTTGTAACCGTTAATGAAGCTCTCGTTCATCTGCCTGTGACAGCGCCTCGATGACCCCGGGCTGTAGTGCGCTATACAAATCCAAATAAAATAAAAAATAAATATCTACGCTACCCTGTGAGCTTCACGGGGAGCAATGGATCCCCACATGTACCCACACTTTCCATACACAAATAAAAGATCAAAGGCACTTGTGCTGCCCTATGCCAATCCGAAGCTGCCCTAGTCCCTTCATGTGGATGCCAGCCTGCATGGTCTAAGGGGTGTAAGTGCATCAAGGGAAGCAAAGGAGCACGAGACCAGTTACAGCTGTCAACAGAGGGCTGAGACCAGTTGAGAGAAACACTTCTCTGCACAATCTTGATTTTGTGGCTTTGAAGTGGTCTGTTCCTGAGGCATTATCTTGTGTGACTTGCTCAGGGGCTTATCCTTGGCAAAGGGAGGCGGCATCACCTCCTGGCCTGGGGTAGTCGGCCTACAAGGGCAAATTCCAGAGCCCATCCTACCCCAGAGGATAGGTGAGGTATCTGGGATGCCCCCAGAGTCTAAACTCTCTCAACGTGCCCTGAATGTGGACCTTGGTGCCATTGTGAATTACCCAATGCCTTGTCTTGTTTATGGCTAGAGTCCACTTCGTGTTGTTTCAGAACTACCAGAACCCGAAGGTTGTGCGGTAACCGAAAACCACAAAGGACCTCTGGGAGAAGCCACTGCTAAACATGCAGTAGCAGAGACTCCAGCAACCATGAATGACCCTCAAAAGCAAAGGAAATGTAACTCATGGAACCCCCAGAAGAAACAGAATGCCAAATAAACAGCGCTTACCAACGCACAGATACTGCCGGAAACTCCACACATGGAAATGGTACAGGGCCCACAGTTTTTTTTAACTGAGCAATGACTGAAGCTAATGGGAAAGAATGGAAGTGGATTGGTGTAGAGATATCGCGAGAGCCGCAACTCTCGCGAGATCTCGGCCGCGGCCACTAGGGCCGCCCCCGCGCGCTCGGCGCGCATTACGGGAGCAGCAGAGGACACGGGAAGACGTCCTCTCCCAGCTCCTCCGAGAATTAGGCCCCAGGCCTAGTAGAAGACATTACAGCCTCCCAGCTGCAACCCCTTACATTAGAGGCAAGCTGCCCAAGTGGATTTATCACCCACTTATCAATATATGTTGAATGATGTCGTATGCTGAATAAAGGACATCACTATTACCAAGACCCCTCCTGTCATCCTTACAACTATTATACTGCATAAATTGGTGAAGAGGCTCACCACTACAACGCACGTGAACCATGCAAGGCGCGACACCACCTCCGCCCTTCCTACAAACTCCAGGTAAACCTGCCATCCCGTGGCCGCAATGGCAACCGTTATTTACGACATACTTAGAGGCAGTGGGCGGTGCAGGATTCTCGGCGGCACGGCGCAGGGCAATGTTACTTAACGCCCTAGGAGTAGAAGGACAGAGGGTGTTTGAAAGTCTCACCCCGGGCCAGGTGGTTGGTGACAACGATGAGGTATTCAAGGAAGCGGTAAGAAGAATCGTAAAAAGGTTTGCCAGCAAAGAGAACACGGTTCTGCACAGAATACATTTCTATAGCCGCAGACAGGAAGCCTCAGAACCCGTTGACGACTACGTCACAAAGCTACGCGAATTGGCAGCGCTGTGCAACTTTGGCAACAATGCCGAGAGCCTCATCTGCGACATGCTGGTAGTTCACACCAACAGCAGGAAAGTGCAAGATAAATTCATTATGGAGAAGGAACTGCTGCTAGAGAAAGCAATGGAGATTGCCAGAGCAGTCGAAGAAACAGCTGGGAGACGAAAAGAACTCACGGGAAGCCATAGCTCCACTGAAATACAAGCAGTGGCGTTTCGCCCGAAGAAAGAGAGACAAGTATCGAACACGAAAGAAGAAAAAGGGAGCACGAGAGAACCACTGAAATGCCACAGGTGTACAAGCACGAAACATTTGGCGTTTGACAGGGAGTGCCCAGCCAGAGATAAGGAGTGCTCTATCTGCAAACGCATTGGCCATTTCTCGATTGTGTGTCGGTGGAGAAACAAGAAAGTCACAAACCATAGAAAAGGAAATGTTAGCGTGTGCATGGGCGGTAGAACATTTCAGAACATACGTGTGGGGCACAAAATTTAGGTTGGTAACCGACCATAAACCCCTCATCCACATGGTCAGCCCAGGAGGCACCAAAGCGTCAACACCCAGGTTGGCACGCATAGCAGCCAAACTGCAGGAGTACACATTTGAAGTACAGCACATCTCAGGATGGAAGAATTCGCATGCAGACTGCATGTCAAGATTACCTGAGGGTAAAGACAAGGCCACCGCGTTTTTGCAAGAGGAATGCATCGTGGCATCCATCACAGATCTCAAAGCACCGGACTACTTGGAACTCAGTGAGAAGCATTGGTTGGAAGAAGACGGAAAGGACCCAACCATGGGGGGAATACGAGAGTGGATCAGGGAAGGGTGGCCGGATGAAAAAGCAATGCCAGAAGGCATGAGGCCCTATTGGAAGGTGGCAGATGAGATATCAGAAACAGATGGAATAATATTGAAAACGGACCAGATAATCCCACCCGTAGGTATGAGAAGGACCATTCTCTGCAGAGCCCACGCGGGCCACCTAGGGAACACCATGACCCGTCGCAGAGTGAGAGAGGCCTACTGGTGGCCGTCCATGGATCAAGAGATTCGCACCATGATAGAGAGATGTCATGAATGCCTCAACAGCGACAAGCGCTTATAGGTCAGACAGGCGCCTCTGATTCCCACAGAAGTACCAGAAGCGGTGTGGTCAAAAGTAGGTATAGACTTTATAGGACCCTTGGAGGCGATGGCGCCCGAACATCGCTATGGCATAGTACTAGTGGACTACTTATCAAAGTGGGTTGAGGCTGAGTTTGTCCCAAACATCACCACAGTGACATTAATTGAAGTCCTCACTGAAATTTTTCAAAGGGAAGGACTCCCCAACGAAGTGGTAACGGACAATGGGGTACAACTAGTTTCAAGGGACATGGAACAATTCCTGAGGAAGCACCACATACACCAGAAGAAAGCAGCGTTGTATCATCCTCAAGCCAATGGACGGGTAGAGAGAGCCAACAGGTTTATAAAAGGTGCTATCCAGCTAGCAACCGCTTCCGGAATGGACCCGCTCAAGACAACCAAAGAGGCCATAGCGGCCCACAGACTTACTCCCAACGGGATCACTCAAATATCCCCGTTTCGAATGTTAAGAGGGAGAAGAGCAGCTTCGACGCTTATAGCACAATGGCTGACCAAAGTAAGAGAAGATGAAGAAGTAGACATGTCAGAGGTGGTGCGGAGAATTGAAAACAGTAAAACACGCATGAAAACGTGGAGTGACAGAAGAAGAAGAACCAAACAAGCGTCAGACGTTAAAGAGGGAGATTGGATCAAAATACGACTACCGACAAAGGATCAAATCACGGGCTCTCGATACAGCAGACCAATAAAAGTGATCCACAGAGGAACCAACCACGTCCGCACCGAAGACGGGCGCACTTGGAACCTGGAAAGAGTAGCCCTTTTCCAGAAGAGACAAGAGAGAGCAAGGACCCCGGAGAGATCAGAAGCGGAAGGAGGAATGGACTGCGAGAGAGAAGAAGAACGTGAGCCGGAGAATGATGACGGAGAAAGGGAGGAAACAGAGATGGAACCGGATACACCCACAGCAGAACGAGAACTGGAACACAAGGATGCCCACAGCGAGAAAGGTGACCGGCCAAGAAGAGAACACAGAAGACCGGTGAGATACAATTAATTAGGCTTTTTAATTAGGCTTTTTTATATAGCGCTACAAACCCTCAGGTATCTGAGCGCTGCTTATTATTACCCACGGTGTGTGGTGCTCATTTATCGACCTCGGAAGGATGAAAGGCTGAGTTTGGCCCCGCCGGGATTCGAACCTGCGTTAACAGGCTCTGCACGGGTGTCAAAGCGGGCGCTCTACTCGCTGTGCCACTTGACCAGTTGTGGAGGTTGGATACAGGTGAGAATGACTATGTATTGCAATGAACTGCCTTTGCATTATCAGGGGGAGGTGTGTAGAGATATCGCGAGAGCCGCAACTCTCGCGAGATCTCGGCCGCGGCCACTACGGCCACCCCCGCGCGCTCGGCGCGCATTACGGGAGCAGCAGAGGACGCGGGAAGACATCCTCTCCCAGCTCCTCCAAGAATTAGGCCCCAGGCCTAGTAGAAGACATTACAGCCTCCCAGCTGCAACCCCTTACATTAGAGGCAAGCTGCCCTAGTGGATTTATCACCCACTTATCAATATATGTTGAATGATGTCGTATGCTGAATAAAGGACATCACTATTACCAAGACGCCTCCTGTCATCCTTACAACTATTATACTACAATTGGCCCCTAGAGTCAGGTGAGCTACAGAGCCAATGGAGCGGAGAGGACCAGGAAGAACCAGGAAGTCACAGGTATAAAAGGCCAGTATTAGAGAGCCAGAGTGCAAGATGTTTGTGGAAGGTCAGGAGGTGTGGAGGTGGACTGAGAGACCAATCGGAGGATGTAAGGCGGAGCAGAGTGCTGAGGAGTTTATTGTGGTGATGGATGCAGGTGCAAGTAAGGATTGACTGTGAGATTGGGTAGTATCAAGAAGAGAGAGTGAGGCTATCGCTGTGAGAGTGTGTGTGGGAGTGCGTGTGAGAGAAGAGGGGATGTGGAAGAGAGAGAAGAGCAAATAAAGGTGTGAGGGAAGGTGAGAGTAGAGATAGTCGGGAGTAGGGATAGTCGGGAGTTTGGAAACAGGAAGCAGTGAGAGAGAGAAAGAGTGTATTCGGATAGTTGTGGAGGTTGGATACAGGTGAGAATAGTTGGTATAGGAGTAAAGAGAGAGATAAAGAGGGAGTTGAAAAAAGTGAGAAGATCAGAAGGACAGACCAAGCAAGAAAGGGGAGCAGAGAGAGAGAACAGAGGTGGGAGTAGGAAGAGGGGATAGAGAGATTAAGAAAAGGTAGACCTAGAAGACCAGAGGTAGGAAGAGAGAGAGAGACAAGGAGGGTATAGTAGAAGAACAGGGGGTGGAACTATGGGGTATATGATTAGGGAGGAGAGAGCGAGAGAGAGAGAGAGAGAGAGAGAGAGAGGGAGAGAGAGAGAGAGAGAGAGAGAGACATGAGAACGAGAGACAGTGTATGTGAAGACACAAAACTAGTCTTGAACAATCCGGACACGATTCCAGGGAATGATAGGATACACCTAGATTGCCCCGGAGTGGGTAAGATAGATAGGGCCTTGGAGTCAAGGTTACTGGCTGCACAGATGTAAGGAGATAGGGCCTTGGAGTCAAGGTTACTGGCTGCACAGATGTAAGGAGATAGGGCCTTGGAGTCAAGGTTACTGGCTGCACAGATGTAAGGAGATAGGGCCTTGGAGTCAAGGTTACTGGCTGCACAGATGTAAGGAGATAGGGCCTTGGAGTCAAGGTTACTGGCTGCACAGATGTAAGGAGAAAGGGCCTTGGAGTCAAGGTTACTGGCTGCACAGATGTAAGGAGAAAGGGCCTTGGAGTCAAGGTTACTGGCTGCACAGATGTAAGGAGATAGGGCCTTGGAGTCAAGGTTACTGGCTGCACAGATGTAAGGAGAAAGGGCCTTGGAGTTAAGGTTACTGGCTGCACAGATATAACGAGAAAGGGCCTTGGAGTCAAGGTTAGCAGCTCCGTCTGCGTTCGACTTTCAGCTGATTTATCAACTGGGAGGGAATATTGTTGCTGCACACACACTCTCGCTGAGAGAGGTAACCTCAGTGGAAGTGGGATCCCGCTGCGTAGACACGATAAAGCCAACCCTATAACAAATAAGAGTGCTGCATAACCTGGGCAGAAACCCAGAAGGAATACCAGGGGGTTAGTACAATGTTATCAGTCTGAAGATGCCTTAACTGTCCCGGCTGAACCAACGTGAGATCTAGGTTACCCATTTGGAATGTTCCAGATTAGCCAGCTTCACTCAAAACTATGTAGGAATTCACTATTATTTGTATTCTGTACATCCAAAGCACACATTAGGTTTTTACTGAGCACACATTATGGGGTTAGGGTTATCCTAATTACCAGTCTGGCTTTCTCTAGGGCTGTTGTCCTACATTTTTGATCTTTGGCAGAAAGACCTCACGAGTTTACCCTCTGTACTTTTTCTTGCTTTTTTGGATTTTGGACTTTAGTTTTCCTCCCAGTCAGGCTTAAGACATAGCTTGCCTGATAGCGTGGCTCTACTTCTGTGTTCCCTGCCATAAGAGTATGACTCCTAAGGCAGAGGGACCCCAAAGATACCCCATAGCACCCCAGAGTGGGTACCCTCTCTCTGTTAGTTATGTGGTTAGGATAATAGATTATTTGCCAACTGTGCAATATGGGTCCACAGGGTGGAATCCATTTGATTTGGGTGGGTCCTATTTGACAACTTCATCCCCCGTCAATTCACAAATTGTTAGTTATATCTGTTTACCTTAACGACCTGAGGGTCGCATCACTATAACTCGTTCCTCTTTGTGTATGTGAGGGGAGGCAGCATACTTTGACACTTGGGTGCCTGTATCCAAGGTCTAAGAGCTGTAGTAAGACTGAACCAGTTCTGAATGGGAATGCAGATGCCTGTCTGGAGTAGTGTGAATTCCGTGTGTGTGTGTGCGTGCATGCGTGTGTGCGCGCACGCGCATTTGTGTGTGTTCGTGCGTGCCTTCGTGGGTGCATATGTGTAGTTGGAGGAGTGGCTTGCCATTGGCTGACCTTCTTTCTCTTTGATTTATGCTTGGTGTGTGATTTGGTGCAGTGTTCACTCACTGCCTTCCGGGAGGGGGGGAGAAGCAGATCCCCTCACCCACTTATCTTGTCTGCTTATTAAGCTCTGCATCTGCATTCCTGGAAGGCCTGTTACCAAGAGGAAGCACTGATGCTCTGTAGCAGTATATTTTGATGGTCCACCAAGTCCAACAGCAAAGCTCTACCTCTCCAGAAGACCCAAAGGAACCCACTGCAGCTCTCCTTCAGCGTGATCCAATGGGGACAACTGGATCACAGCTCCCGCCGAAAGGCCTCATCCCTCTGAAGTGCCTGACCATGTCTTGCCAGATCCAGAAGTGGGAGCCCCTTCCCTGCAAGGACCCTGATGACACTGTGTCAAACAGACCTATGTTTTGTCATTACAAGACATCAGGCAAGAAGCCTGCTTCAATCGCCCCCAATCTCAGAAGCGCAATGGCCCAGTGCTGCCTTTGATCCTGAAACTGCACCCCTAAATTCTCTTCCCAGACTGTCTCCATGGCTGTCCCCTACCTGGGTATCACTGGTCAGGCTCTGGTGTGGCAGACTTCTTTCCTCTCCAACCGACCCTCCCAGGTCCAACTTGGGTCCTTCCTCTCCGATATCTTTTTCTCTACCTGGGGTGTCCCCCAGGGATCTAACCTCTCTCCCTGGCTGTTCAACCAATACCTGGCACTCCTTGCCGACTGCATCGCCGCTCTCTGCCGCAACTTTCAGTGCTATGCGGATGTACCCAGCTAATTTTTAGGCTACCCCCGGCCTCCTCCTCTCCTTCCCTCATCTCTGACTGCCATCCAGGAGTGGTGTGCCGCCAATGACTTCTGCCTTAATGCCAGTAAGATTGAGATTCTACTCATCGGCACACCCACTCCTTCCTTCCCTGCAGCTCTCTGGCCGGCCTCTCTTGGCCCTCTTCCTGCGCCCACCTGCAAGGCTAAAAACCTCAGGGTCATCTTCGACTCTACACTCTCCTTCTCTCCTCACATCTCTGATGTCTCTAAGAAGTCAAGCTACCAGTTGCACCTCCTCAGAGGTATTCTTCCTTTCCTCTCCTTACCCCAGAAGCTCACTGTCTCCAGAGCCCTGCTTCCCTCTAGGCTGAACTTTTGTAACAGCCTCTATACTGTGCCCCACTTTAGAGAATCGTAAAGATGGTTCTCTCCCCTCCCCCAAACTTGGGAAGGACTTGTGCTTTTGGAGGGGTGTCGGTCCCTGGTCACCTGAACTGAAAAATTGTTTTCACTACAGCTACCAGAATCTTTTGAGTCTAATCAGTAACACCTGTTCAAGAAACACAGCCTCCCTGATGATTATTTGAGATAAGAAAGCGCTTGGAGGAGAACAACTACAGACAACAGAACTGCAGCTGATGGGATCTAACCCTGTTAATACTGAGCAACTGAATTGTAGTAGAAGGGCTCTAACCCTGTTAATACTGGTTCATCTTTGGGATTTGCAGCAGATGGGATTTAACCCTGGTGAATACTTGTCCATTTTGGGATTTAACCCAGATATATATCTTTTGCAACAGGTTTAATTGACCAGGACCTGGAGTGCGCGCCTCGCCCTCCTTCATTTTTTCACTCTATCTAAATCTGCCTGCCTCTACTCTCCGTCCTCTGCAATTTATCCAGAACAGGCATGCAAGACTTGTCCTTGGCCTCAAGCCCAGGGATCGTATCTCTCCAGGACTGAAATCTCTGCACTGGCACCCAGTGGCTACGAGGATTAAGTTCAAAACCCTCTGCATTGTCCACAAGGCCTTTGACAACTGGGGCCGCAATACCTTTAACTCTCTCTTCCGAAATATCTTCCTTCTCGAGCTCTTCGCTCATCTGCATCCAACTCCCTCAGAGTCAGTCGCTTCTCCAAGCAACAAGTTGGTGGTAGATCTCTCTCTTCAGCAGGGGCCTCCCTCTGGAACAGCCTTCCTGCCTCCCTGAAACTTGAGGAGAACTATCTCCGGTTCCGGAAGCACCTCAAAACCTTCCTCTTTGCTTCTGCTTTCTCTCCGTCTCTCCCCTGCTGAATTCCTGGCAGAAACTGCACTGGTTACCTGGCCACCCTTTCTGTTCTCGGGCCCAGGCCCCGCCAGTTGCCCACCTGCACTGCCTCCCTGGCAACCCCTGCACCTGGGAGCTGCTTTCTGTATCCCTACAGTCCCTCTACCAGCACTTATGTCTGCACTTACCTTGCACTTGCCACCAGCTGGCCGTTTTTATTTTTTCTTATTTATTCTATTATCCCATGTACTGCACTTTCCCCTCTCCCTTCCCCCATGCACTTTTCCCTTTCCCCCTCCCCATGCACTTTTGCAAACTGAATGACACCTAGTAGGATCGCTGTCTCTCTTCCCTTTGTTCCCCCTCCCTTGCCTAGTCGCGCCTTGAAACACTTGTGTATAGGCGCGTTATAAATGCCATATCATATCATATCATATCATATCATTTCTTCTCTGTGGTCTTCTCAAGCGTATCCCAACCTTGGAAGCTGAATTCTGCTCCCGAGGATGATGGAGGAACCCTGCAACACAGACTACCACTGACCACATCGTCTTTCACTCTCAGCACATCTGGCTCAGACATTCAACTTGTGCACCTCAGAATCTTCACTAATCATCCTTCTCAAGAGTTTTGGAGGTCCCTGCTGCACCAGCGTGTAGTCACCGGTACCCAAGATTGTCATCAAGCAATGTGCACAGTCACCACCACTGGAAACCACAAAAAGCCTGCTGCAGAACTGCTTTTCTCGACCCAGCGAATTGTTCTGCTGATGGTCTGGTGCTGCTGGTGAGTCCTTTCTTTGCTTGAATCATTATTTCTTGGTTCAATCCTTATCATCAAATATCTCCTGTTGGTTTCACAGAACCAGAACACTAAAACTATGTATTGGGACACTTTTGCAAAAGGTAAAAGACTGCCAGAAATCCACAAACCTGTCCTCCCTTGGTCTCTTGTAAAATTTTCTGGCCAAGATATGAAAAATGTTTTTCTTACCTTTGATTGCATTTTCTCTCGTAATCTTTTGAAACTTTTACTACGTACCCGTTACATGTATTTTAAAAAGTTTGCGTAACTGCAGCTATTGTGTTTCCTCGCTTGCTTTGTTTTCTTATATGAATATTATATTTTTATTAACAGATACTGTAGGTGGACATTCTCTTATTTTGGTATTAATGAAAAGTGTGTACTGCACATGTTAACCAGCCCACTCTGCGTCCTGAGAGTTAGGCCAGGGCTGCTTGGACACACTGCCCCTTAGAGAGCCTGAAGATCTGGACTCCACGTCCGGAAAGTTAGGGCAGGGCTGCTTGGACACACTGCACTTAGAGAGAATGAAGATCCGGAAATAATCATTGGTGCCCCCAAGTCCGGAAGCCCTACCTAAAGACCGTGACCCCAGGGCTTAACAAAACTCTTCAAAAGACTTCCCTTCCTCCCAGCTTTGAGAAGGACCATGTGCTCGGTGGGCAATCACTCTCAGTCTCTGAGATTTATACTGTCCTCTCTTTCTTTCTTGGCCTTTCTTGGACAATGCTGTAATCCTCTTTGTCTCACATACACTCCTAGACACTCCTGCTAGGCACCCCTCGGTGTTCCAACAGAGACCAGGCAGCTCTGAAGCTAATTTGACACCACAGTGCTATCAGCTTTCCCTGCTTTAGGCAAGCTTCTCTCTCAAATTATTTCAGGCTTTATTTACACTTATTAGATTCTAGTCAGTCCTTAACTTGGTTCCTCCTCCTCCACTTCAGGAATCTTCCTTTAACCCAGGTTTTAAATGGTGTCACCCCCTCTACGTTTCATCCGCTTGTCCTCCTCTTCTCCACCCTTCCCCCAGATGTTCTCCTACTCCAACTCTGTTGTCTTCAGAGGCGTTGCTGGGGGGCGGGGGATGGGGCTGAGGGAGCTATAGCCCCTGGTCTTTTGGTTCTAGCCCCAGATAGATTCTCAGGGACTACAACCAAAAGGCTAGCTAGCCCCGAGTCTCAAAAATCCCGACATTAGCATATCCCGGATCTTTTCCAGACCTAGCAACACCCCTGGTTGTCTTTCATTCTCCTTTCTTTCTCCTTCCTCCTCTCTCCTCTGCTCCTCCGCACTCTTTGTTTTATCTCCACCGCCACCGCTCCGCTCCCTCTCCTCTTTTCCATGCTCCCTCTACACTCCTCCACCTTTTCAACTCCTCCTCTCGGCTCTGCCCTTCTTTCGTCCAGCTCCTAACCATTCTGCCTTTTTTCTTTTCTGCAGCCATCTCTCTGCCAGCTCTGCACTCCGACTTGTGACACCCACTCTTCCCCACTACTTGTGCTCTGCTTTTAAACGTCAGTAGGGCTGGAGCCGGAGCATGTAATTGTGTGATTGATTTCAGTTTGGTGAATGGTGTGAGGGCACTGGATGATTGAGTAATCCTCGGGTGACCTACCATTTCCCAGGAGGTTTGTGTTGCTTGTAATGCGCAACACGTTTTCCAGCAGCTCCAGTCACTGGAATGGGCCTCATTACAGGTTTGGCGGTATCCACCTGTTACCAGCACCTTGTCTGGCCGGAATTACCGCCACATTCCAAGTGCGGTAAATCTCCATTACATGGAGCACCATAGGACTTGATGGGGGAAATTCTGGTATTGCCGGCACCGGGCACAACGTGGTCCTCATGCCTACCTCCAGTTTCCAGTACATAACACTCGGGACTGAATGAAGTTTCAAAGAAAATCCAACCAGATTATGTATACAATTTAAATTCATGTAAGAGAGGTTAAGGGCCCGATTTACAGGATATCCGTGATTTTACAGAGTGTCAACATTTGGATTTTTACTGATTTAAATCAACTTGTTTGGGGCCGGGGTGACATTTTTCTATTCATTTTTCCCAAATATTTTTTTAAAGATATTTAATATGAATTTGTATTTAATGATGGTTTGTCATGAAATTCTTTGTGAGGATTAATGTGTAGTTGTGTAAGTACACACAAATGAGTTTTATATTTGTATGTATTGTTTCGTTAGTTTCCAGAATGTTATCTTTTTGGATCTGATTGATGATAATTTACCTTCCATTTATTGTTGCAATACATTTTGATTAAGTAATATTGATAATGTATCCAGTGGATAATAATGCTTCTGTATTTGTGTTTATGTCCCCCATGTGTCCCTTTTTTGGAATGCAAAGTACAGGCGAGCCAGCAGAGCTGCTATACCTGTAATGGTACAGTACTGGGGCTTCTCAGCAGAACCGACTTGCTTGTAATGTAACACGCCTGGCATTTCGCATTGTTAAGAACAGGGTCCTATATTTACATTCCAAGCACTGTCTATGCTCTGGCAACAATGCTGGCCTTTGTGGGGACTATTTGCAGAGTTAGAAAATGAAAAAATATGCATCAGCGCCCACTCTTTTAACAGTGGTCTTGGAGGGTGGTGTTTAATATATTTTAGAATTTTATTTTAGACAATAACATGAATGACCACAATAGCTGACCCAGATGGGCATATCTTATTTTCCCCCACATTAGTTCCGGGTGATGGTTAGTAAAGTGTATGTCCCTGTCTTTTGGAAAAGGTTGGGTTGAGTGCAGGGAATAGGCCGGAACAGGACGGAGCACGCTCTGACAAAACATTTCTTGCGACGCCCAGACACAGGGACCAGCACATGATTCTTCTAGGCTCTAGTGCCTCAATGAGCAGACAGCTTTCAGAAGACACTGGTAGGGAGCGAAAACAGTCTGCTCGTTACATTGCACACACAGGTAACTGTTTTCAGAAAACTCAGCACTGCCGGCAGAAACAGCTAAAACCTCACATATAGTGTTGCAGCTCTCAGACTAGTAGATATGTCCTGCAATTTACAGACATATCTTTATTAGGGTGAATTTTGTGACCAATCAAAACAGAAGAATCTGTTATTCACTCTAAAGGGCTTATTACTGAATCACTATAAGACATGTTTAACATTTAAAATTATGGCCATTAGGATGTTGCCATAATGCTCTTGCCTGTTATGCAAATTGCTAGGATTGGGTTCTATGAAGAGATACTCAACGTGTGGGAAATGGTTCTGGAAATGATATCCCAAATTTTCCACAAGTTGGGCAAACCGGATACGAAGCTTTAGTTAAAAATGAGATAAGACTTCTATCCTGGAACATACGAGGATACAATTCATTTTGTGAGGACTCTAGAAAACTCTATATTTTTCAGAATTGTGACCTCATGGTGTTCCAAGAAACTTTGATATCAGAATCCATTGGTGTAGATGGCTTTACCCTACATCAGCAGAATGCAGCCAACTCTGGAAAGGGCCGCCCGAGTGGTGGATTGTTAATTGCATGTAAAAAAGATGTCTTTAAATTCTCTAGTATGTTGTCAAATGATATCCAGGGTATTTTGGTGGTCAGACTACAGGGCAGAGCCAATGTGTCTGGGTCATATTGGATTGTGGACAATATTTACTGGTACCATGCCTTATTCCGGCAGCTACATTTCCAACATAGCCTCTCAGAACTATTGGTTGAGTTTTCTTCAAAATTTCCTTCAGATGACTTATTTATATAGGGGGATTTCAATTCACAATGCACTACAACTAAATCAATCACCTCTCAATATAAACATAAAAACATAAATGGGCAGGTTTGGTGCAACTTTATGTGGGAATGGGATCTCATGATGCTCAATGGTAACATTAAGGGTGATATCCCTAGTGCCCCCACCTGGCAAAGAGGAGTGGCTTTCTCGACTATCGACTGTATTTTTACATCAAAATCACTTTTCGAGAACTGTATTGAATTTATAGTGACTGAAGGAAATTTAAATGATCAGTCTATCCTGGAAGTGATTCATAGCTTTGAACGCAATCTTGAGTCTCTTTTTGATACTCACGATTTGTGCGTAAATAGTGGGAGAAATCATTTGGTCAAGTTTAAGAGGGGTGGTCAAATACTTACAAGTAAATTGGAAACCACTATAAATGAACTCTCTGCTCCACAATTAGCGACATATTGTCACCCAAGTACCTTTACTTTCTTTCTTTCTTTCACATTATCGAATGCGTGCGCAGACCCACGCAGGCACTTCCCCATCCAAAAGGATGACGTGCACCTACCCCACCAATCTTACACACAGCCCTCACATTCTCATAACTCCTCCCACCGCCCCGTCTGCTCCACAAAATCTAGCAGCACACTGCTCCTCTCCCTGCCTCTCACCCTGACTCCTCCCAGCAAAGCCTTCCCACTCAGTTCAGCCACTCCCAGCGCAGACAACCTTACCCTCATCAACTCTCTCTCCTCAACATGCCTCTCACACGCAAGCAAAAAATGTCCCACAGTCTCAGGCACCCCACACACTGCACAGTCCCTCGACTCACGTTTGTGCGATCTAAACTCCCCCAGCACTCGCCTTTTGAAGCCATGTAAGAAACATAAAAAAATGTTTGATCCATTAATTAAGAGAAGAAAAGGCACCACAGAAGTCAGAGGTCCATATTAAAAAAAATATATAAAAGATCATAATGAGTTTGAAGAAAAGGTGAGAGTCCTTCGCAACTCCCATAGAAACTGGATGAGGTCTCACAAGTTTATGATAAAGCAAAGAGAGGGGGAGGAGATGGTAAAAGCTATCTGCCTGAGGAATTCTAGAAACTTCTGGTCCATTGCAGGTTCCATGAAGTATTCTAATATCCACATGCAAGGCTCTGTAATTCAGGAAAGTTGCTGGATAGAACATTTTTACAAGGTGTATGGCCCATCAGCCATCCAAGGTCCCAAAATATAAATCAACTCAAATTGGTCCCAAATCTACACAGCTGAAGATGTGGAAGATCTGATAAAAACAATTGTCAGTATCTAGGGCGGCGGGGCCAAGTGGACTTAGCAACTCTATTCTAAAGTTAAATCCAACCTTGTGGGCCAGAGTTCTAAAAATTATTTTTAATAACATACTTACCAACAGGATCATCCCTGAGTCATGGAGAAAATCCATCATAATCCCCATTTATAAAAAAGGGGACAGGCTGGCTGCAACAAATTACAGACCTACCTCATTTCTTAATGCGGATGGCAAAATCTTTTCAGGATTAATTTTGGGGGAGTTAGAGAAATGGGCAGAGAGTGAAGTAATAGTCCCTAAACAACAGACAGGGTTTAGGAGGAGATTTTTGACCACTTTGAATACCCTAATCCTTACCTGTTTTGGCACAGAGTCCCTAGCAAAGGGGGGGGGGGTGCCTCTTTTCGGAGACTGGGTGGACCTTTCCCAGACTTTCGACACTATCAACAGAAACCTGCTTTGGCAAAAGCTGAAAAACTGGGGCCTCCGGATAATCTTTTGTCTATCTTAATTGGACTGCACCAAAGGTCTTCATTAAGAGTAAGAATTTCCAAATCAGACTCTCTGTCCCGGCCGGTGGCCATTGAGAGAGGAGTGTGTCAGGGATGTCTGAATGCCCCTTTCTCTTTATCCTTTACCTATCAGATTTGTCTCAGTGGTTGCGAGAGAGTGGCTTGGCTAGCCCTAAGATTGGTTGTATGAAAATAAATTGGTTAGCCTATGCGGATGATATTGTAGTCTTAGACTACACACAAGTTGGACTTCAGCGGCTAATAACCGCCCTTTCGGAATATGCAGTAATAAACAATTTGAAAATAAATCCAAACAAATCAAAAATAACAATCTTTAAACATCTGCTAAGAAAATGTAAACCTTTCTTATGGCAGCTGGACAAATCACCAATGTGTGTCGCCAAAGAAGTCACCTACTTGGGGAGTCAGCTTGCTGCCTTTCCAACTAAAGTCCATCTACTCAATACCATTGACTTAATAGCTATGAATCTAGGCTCCCAAAATCAAGAAGATCTACTTGCAATACTGCAATTTCTCAATTCTCCCAGTCTTGAAATGTTATATCGGTAAGGTGCTTCCGATTATCATCTGTGGTCTGAAATCCAATTTCCAAGCATTTGAGATTGACTGGGAAAAAGTAGAACCATTAACAAGAGAGACTACTTAGGTCGGATTGGCAACAAGTAGTGCATTTAATTTGGTTTTCATTGATGCACTTTTAGCTTGTTAGATCATTGTAAATTCAATTTGCAATTGGGGACAACAACTTAATTTCACAGGAAATATTGACTGTCCTTATTCCTGTGATGTTGTGTCTCCTACCTTTTTCTTATTCTTTTTTTCATTTTCCCTTATTTTCTTTTGGTTTCCTTTTTTCCTTTTCCTTTCTCTTGGTTGTATAAGTCTGTTGGAATTTATAATAATTTCTATTACTTTTGAGATTGGAATTTGGTTTTGTGCAATATGTTTGTGATTTATAATTGTATTATGCACTTTATGTTCACTTTATCTTACAGTATGCTTACTAGATCAATATGCACTTTAATTGGAGTTATCCAAGATTGATTGTCCGATTTTATGCTGTTTTATCACGATCTCACCATTATGTTTAATGTTATTAGATATATATATAATAAAGATTGACTGATTTTATATGATCCTTGGCCTGGCCTATCCCCTCATTGAGCTCCTACATTGAGAGCAATGTATCCCGCTTGATTCTTCAGCGGTTGGATTCATGTGACCCTTTTTTCTCTTTTGTCAATGGTTCTGTTACTCCCCTGGGTCTACGTGGTTGGGGACGCCTATTCTTGTTTACATGGGAAAAAGTAGAAGGCAAAATGTGGCGAAGAACCTTTGCTCTACCGAACTGCCTGCCCATCGCGTGTATAAAATATGAGCTAGGTCTTACCTTTCTGTTAGCATCGATGGAGTGGAAATGGGTTACCACATAAAGGTTAATATTAGACCCTCCCAAACTATTTCTATATGAGGAACTGAAAGTTTCTATGAATAACTCGAACAATCTATTCTTGAATACGTTAAGATCAAAATGTGAGGCCATACTATCTGACTCAGACAGCTCCATATAGACTTTGCTGCAAAATCCCTTGAAAGTAAAGGAGAGAATGAAATGCATGGACTGGATCAGGACGATAGGGAAAACGAGAATGGCTAAGCTATCCTCGTCTCTCAATGTAACAGACAAACCCAGGTCCTTCTTACCAACCTATCTAAAGAAGTTTCCTGATCCCTTTATGCAGACACTTTTCTTGAGACTCTGATTAAACATCCTACCAACATTGGAAATTCAGCATATGAGAGACAAAGAAAAGTGTCAAATATATGTGATAAATGTGACAAATTGGAAATACAGTCATTCTACCATCTCTTATCTGAGGGTACGGGGACATTAAACCAGAGATTGTCGCGATTTACCTATGATGTTCGATCATTAGATTCATCTATGTTCTGGCAAAGACCCTCCTCAGGAAATTACATTTTCTCATGACAGAGGTGGTGTGCCTCCTTAAAGAACTGAATTTATTTGGGAGAAAGGAGATGGTGCCTGATGAAATTTGAAAAGTGTTTGAGACTTTGATTCTTATATTTCTTGTTATTGCTTCTGGTTTCTGGTTTTTATTTGTTTCCCTTATGTGTTCTATTTTTTCTTCTTTTTTCCCTTTTTTTCTGATCCTTTTTTTGGAATCGTGTTTCTTTTCCACCTTTCCATTTTAAATTTCTTTTTTTTCTTCTTTTCTTTTATAATTCTTAAATTGATTTTCGTTGAAATGTATTTGTTTTTGTTCTAAATGTTATCATTGAGTCTTAATGGTATGTGGAAAAGTGCCGTTTTCTTTTGGCTAATACACAATAAAAATAAATTTAAAAAAACATAGGGGTCGATTCATGGAATTAATGTGCGCCGAAAATTCCCGCGCAGAGGTGCCAAAACGTGCGAATTGCAGGAAAAGTGCGAAAATCGCAGTGCAAGTGCGAAAATCGCAGGAAAACCAGCGCACAGCGATTCATGGAAGTCCGTGCGCGAGAAAAACATTGGATGTGCGCTAAAAATGTGCGCCGCACACGCCGGTGCACTGGTCATCCAACAGCGTGCGCCACGGCCACTGCGAAATCGCACATAGCGCGGCGCACATCACAAAAGTAGGCGGAACACGGGGCATAACACTCGGAATGCGGAACAACGCGTGAAAATATGGGCGTCACGGGGGAAGTAGAGGAGGCAAGTGCGCGGAACGCACAGACGCTCGCCTACAACCCGTATTCATGGAATCGAATAGGGCAAACCAGCGCACGGTCAAAGATGCGCACAGGGCCAAACAAGTACGCCACAAGAAATCAGGCGGTAGCGCCCCTACGACTGAAAAAAATGTGCGCCAAAATGTGCGCTAACAAAAAGCACCCATATACAGTCATGATGAATGGCCTCTAGGACAAATGAGGTGCAAAGGGGCACCGACAAACACGGACACCCGCTGTGTGAAAAATAGCGTGTGCGCGTGTTCCTGGGTGCGCGGGAAGTTCCACACGCGATTAGCCTGGGTACGTGTACTTCGGGGTGTGCGGGAAGTTCCACACGCGATTAGCCTGGGTACGTGTACTACGGGGTGCGCGGGAAGTTCCACACGCGATTGGCCTGGGTAGGTGGGGGTGCGTGGGAAGTTCCACACGCGATTGGCCTGGGTACGTGTACTACGGGGTGCGCGGGAAGTTCCACACGCGATTGGCCTGGCTAGGTGGGGGTGCGCGGGAAGTTCCACACGCGATTGGCCTGGGTATGTGTACTTCGGGGTGCGCGGGAAGTTCCACACGCGATTGGCATGGGTACGTGTATTCCGATGTGCGCGGAAGATTCACACGCGATTTCTGCAGGGTACGTGTATTTCGGTGGTGCCGGGGAATGCTACACGTGATTTGGCCATGTGGGTCCCCCCAGGTGTTCCCTCTACACCCTCCACGGCCCTTGCAGGCAGCCCACACCACAGGGTACTACCCTGCACCCCTGCTCATGTCCCACAGGCAACCCATCCACCATGGCCATGCCCACCAGCCAACCCACATGTCACCTTGCACTACTGATCACCAACACATGTCTCCCACCACCCCCACCCCCCAGCCACCAGGGGCAGCCTCCACCAGGCCCCCACTCATGTCCCCTATTACCCCCACCCCACAGCACTGCAGGGGCAGCCTCCACCAGGCCCCCACTCATGTCTCCCACCAGCCCCACCCCCCAGCAGTGCAGGGGCAGCCTCCACCAGGCCCCCACTCATGTCTCCCACCACCCCCACCCCCCAGCCACCAGGGGCAGCCTCCACCAGGCCCCCACTCATGTCTCCCACCACCCTCACACCCAGCAGTGCAGGGGCAGCCTCCACCAGGCCCCCACTCATGTCTACCACCACCCCCACCCCCCAGCCACCAGGGGCAGCCTCCACCAGGCCCTCACTCATGTATCCCACCACCCCCAACCCCCAGCAGTGCAGGGGCAGCCTCCACCAGGCCCCCACTCATGTCTACCACCACCCACACCCCCCAGCCACCAGGGGCAGCCTGCACCAGGCCCCCACTCATGTCTCCCACCACCCCCACCCCCCAGCAGTGCAGGGGCAGCCTCCACCAGGCCCCCACTCATGTCTACCACCACCCCCACCCCCCAGCAGTGCAGGGGCACCGTCCACAAGGCCCCCACTCATGTCTCCCACCACCCCCACCCCCCAGCCACCAGGGGCACCCTCCACCAGGCCCCCACTCATGTCCAACTCATGTCTCCCACCACCCTCACCCCCCAGCCACCAGGGGCAGCCTCCACCAGGCCCCCACTCATGTCTCCCGCCACCCCCACCCCCCAGCCACCAGGGGCAGCCTCCACCAGGCCCACACTCATGTCTCCCACCACCCCCACCCCCCAGCCACCAGGGGCAGCCTCCACCAGGCCCCCACTCATGTCTCCCACCACCCCCACCCCCCAGCAGTGCAGGGGCAGTCTCCACCAGCCCCCCACTCATGTCTACAACCACCCCCAGCCACCAGGGGCAGCCTCCACCAGGCCCCCACTCATATCTCGCACCATCCCACCCCCCAGCAGTGCAGGGGTAGCCTCCACCAGGCCCCCACTCATGTCTCCCACCACCCCCACCCCCCAGCCACCAGGGGCAGCCTCCACCAGGCCCCCACTCATGTCTCCCACCACCCCCAGCCCCCAGCAGTGCAGGGGCAGCCTCCACCAGGCCCACACTCATGTCTACCACCACCCCCATCCCCCAGCCACCAGGGGTAGCCACCAACAGGCCCCCACTCATGTCTCCCACCACCCCAACCCCCCAGCAGTGCAGGGGCAGCCTCCACCAGGCCCCCACTCATGTCTCCCACCACCCCCACCCCCAGCCACCAGGGGCAGCCTCCACCAGGCCCCCACTCATGTCTCCCACCACCCCCACCCCCCAGCAGTGCAGGGGCAGCCTCCACCAGGCCCCCACTCATGTCTACCACCACCCCCACCCCCCAGCCACCAGGGGCAGCCTCCACCAGGCCCCCACTCATGTCTCCCACCACCCCCACCCCCCAGCAGTGCAGGGGCAGCCTCCACCAGGCCCCCACTCATGTCTACCACCACCCCCACCCCCCAGCCACCAGGGGCAGCCGCCACCAGGCCCCCACTCATGTCTCCCACCACCCCCACACCCCAGCAGTGCAGGGGCAGCCTCCACCAGGCCCCCACTCATGTCTACCACCACCCCCACCCCCCAGCCACGAGGGGCAGACTCCACCAGGCCCCCACTCATGTCAACCACCCCCCCACCCCCCAGCAGTGCAGGGGCAGCCTCCACCAGGCCCCCACCAATGTCCCCTATTACCCCCACCCCCCAGCAGTGCAGGGGCAGCCTCCACCAGGCCCCCACTCATGTCTACCACCACCCCCACCCCCCAGCCACCAGGGGCAGCCTCCACCAGGCCCCCACTCATGTCTCCCACCACCCCCACCCCTCAGCAGTGCAGGGGCAGCCTCCACCAGGCCCCCACTCATGTCTACCACCACCCCCACCCCCCAGCAGTGCAGGGGCACCCTCCACCAGGCCCCCACTCATGTCTCCCACTACTCCCACCCCCCAGCCACCAGGGGCACCCTCCACCAGGCCCCCACTCATGTCCAACTCATGTCTCCCACCACCCTCACCCCCCAGCCACCAGGGGCAGTTCCACCAGGCCCCCACCCATGTCTCCCACCACACCCACCCCCAGCCACCAGGGGCAGCCTCCACCAGGCCCACACTCATGTCTCCCACCCCCTCCACCCCCCAGCAGTGCAGGGGCAGCCTCCACCTGGCCCCCACTCATGTCTACCACCACCCCCACCCCCCAGCCACCAGGGGCAGCCTCCACCAGGCCCCCACTCATGTCTCCCACCCCCCCCATCCCCCAGCAGTGCAGGGGCAGCCTCCACAAGGCCCCCACTCATGTCTACCACCACCCCCACCCCCCAGCAGTGTAGGGGCACCCTCCACCAGGCCCCCACTCATGTCTCCCACCACCCCCACCCCCCAGCCACCAGGGGCACCCTCCACCAGGCCCCCACTCATGTCCAACTCATGTCTCAACCACCCTCACCCCCCAGCCACCAGGGGCAGCCTCCACCAGACCCCCACTCATGTCTCCCACCACCCCCACCCCCCAGCCACCAGGGGCAGCTTCCACCAGACCCCCACTCATGTCTCCCACCACCCCCACCCCCCAGCAGTGCAGGGGCAGCCTCCACCAGGCCCCCACTCAGGTCTACCACCACCCCCACCCCCCAACCACCAGGGGCAGCCTCCACCAGGCCCCCACTCATGTCTCCTACCACCCCCACCCCCCAGCAGTGCAGGGGCAGCCTCCACCAGGCCCCCACTCATGTCTCCCACCACCCCCACCCCCCAGCAGTGCAGGGGCAGCCCCCACCAGGCCCCGACTCATGTCCCCTATTACCCCCACCCCCAGCCACCAGGGCAGCCTCCACCAGGCCCCCACTCATGTCTCCCACCACCCCCACCCCCCAGCAGTGCAGGGGCAGCCTCCACCAGGCCCCCACTCATGTCTCCCACCACCCCCACCCCCCAGCCACCAGGCCCACACTCATGTCTCCCACCACCCCCACCCCCCAGCCACCAGGGGCAGCCTCCACCAGGCCCCCACTCATGTCTCCCACCACCCCCACCCCCCAGCAGTGCAGGGGCAGCCTCCACCAGGCCCCCACTCATGTCTACCACCACCCCCACCCCCCAACCGCCAGGGGCAGCCTCCACCAGGCCCCCACTCATGTCTCCCACCACCCCCACCCCCCAGCAGTGCAGGGGCAGCCTCCACCAGGCCCCCACTCATGTCTCCCACCACCCCCACCCCCCAGCAGTGCAGGGGCAGCCCCCACCAGTCCCCCACTCATGTCCCCTATTACCCCCACCCCCCCAGCCACCAGGGGCAGCCTCCACCAGCCCCCCACTCATCTCTCCCACCACCCCCACCCCCCAGCAGTGCAGGGGCAGGCTCCACCAGGCCCCCACTCATGTCTCCCACCACCCCCACCCCCCAGCCACCAGGGGCAGCCTCCACCAGGCCCACACTCATGTCTCCCACCACCCCCACCCCCCAGCAGTGCAAGGGCAGCCTCCACCAGGCCCCCACCCATGTCTAACACCACCCCCACCCCCCAGCCACCAGGGGCAGCCTCCACCAGGCCCCCACTCATGTCTACCACCACCCCCACCCCCCAGCAGTGCAGGGGCAGCCTCCACCAGGCCCCCACTCATGTCTACCACCACTCCCACCCCCCAGCCACCAGGGGCAGCCTCCACCTTGCCCCTACTCATGTCTTCCACCACCCCCACCCCCAGCAGTGCAGGGGCAGCCTCCACCAGGCCCCCACTCATGTCTACCACCACCCCCACCCCCCAGCCACCAGGGGCAGCTTCCACCAGGCCCCCACTCATGTCTCCCACCACCCCCACCCCCCAGTAGTGCAGGGGGAGCCTCCACAAGGCCCCCCACTCATGTCCCCTATTACCCCCACCCCCCAGCAGCGTAGGGGCAGCCTCCACCAGGCCCCCACTCATGTCTACCACCACCCCCACCCCCCAGCCACCAGGGGCAGCCTCCACCAGGCACCCACTCATGTCTCCCACCACCCCCACCCCCCAGCAGAGCAGGGGCAGCCTCCACCAGGCTCCCACTCATGTCTACCACCACCCCCAACCCCCAGCACTGCAGGGGCACCCTCCACCAGGACCCCACTCATGTCTCCCACCACCCCCACCCCCCAGCCACCAGGGGCACCCTCCACCAGGCCCCCACTCATGTCCAACTCATGTCTCCCACTACCCTCACCCCCCAGCCACCAGGGGCAGCCTCCACCAGGCCCCCACTCATGTCCCCCACCACCCCCACCCCCCAGCCACCAGGGGCAGCCTCCACCAGGCCCACACTCATGTCTCCCACCACCCCCACCCCCAAGCCACCAGGGGCAGCCTCCACCAGGCCCCCACTCATGTCTCCCACCACCCCCACCCCCCAGCAGTGCAGGGGCAGCCTCCACCAGGCCCCCACTCATGTCTACCACCACCCCACCCCCCAGCCACCAGGGGCAGCCTCCACCAGGCCCCCACTCATGTCTCCCACCACCCCCACCCCCCATCAGTGCAGGGGCAGCCTCCACCAGGCCCCCACTCATGTACTCATGTCTACCACCACCCCCACCCCCCAGCCACCAGGGGCAGCCTCCACCAGGCCCCCACTCATGTCTCCCACTACCCCCACCCCCAAGCAGTGCAGGGGCAGCCTCCACCAGGCCCCCACTCATGTCTCCCACCACCCCCACCCCCAGCAGTGCAGGGGCAGCCTCCACCAGGCCCCCACTCATGTCTCCCACCACCCCCACCCCCCAGCAGTGCAGGGGCAGCCTCCACCAGGCCCCCACTCATGTCTCCCACCACCCCCACCCCCCAGCCACCAGGGGCACCCTCCACCAGGCCCCAACTCATGTCCAACTCATGTCTCCCACCACCCTCACCCCCAAGCCACCAGGGGCAGCCTGCACCAGGCCCCCACTCATGTCTACCCCCACCCACCAGCCACCAGGGGCAGCCTCCACCAGGCCCCCACTCATGTCTCCCACCACCCCCACCCCCAGCATTGCAGGGGCAGCCTCCACCAGGCCCCCACTCATGTCTACCGCCACCCCCACCCCCCAGCCACCAGGGGCAGCCTCCACCAGGCCCCCACTCATGTCTCCCACCACCCCCACCCCCCAGCAGTGCAGGGGCAGCCTCCACCTGGCCCCCACTCATGTCTCCCACCACCCCCACCCCCCAGCAGTGCAGGGGCAGCCCCCACCAGGCCCCTACTCATGTCCGCTATTACCCCCACCCCCCAGCCACCAGGGGCAGCCTCCACCAGGCCCCCACTCATGTCTCCCACCACCCCCACCCCCCAGCAGTGCAGGGGCAGCCTCCACCAGGCCCCCACTCATGTCTACCCCCACCCCCCAGCCACCAGGGGCAGCCTCCACCAGGCCCCCACTCATGTCTCCCACCACCTCCACCCCCCAGCCACCAGGGGCAGCCTCCACCAGGCCCCTACACATGTCTCCCACCACCCCCACCCTCCAGCAGTGCAGGGGCAGCCTCCACCAGGCCCCCACTCATGTCTACCACCACCCCCACCCCCCAGCAGTGCAGGGGCACCCTCCACCAGGCTCCCACTCATGTCTCCCACTACCCCCACCCCCCAGCCACCAGGGGCACCCTCCACCAGGCCCCCACTCATGTCTCCCACCACCCCCACCCCCCAGCAGTGCAGGGGCAGCCTCCACCAGGCCCCCACTCATGTCTACCACCACCCCCACCCCCAAGCCACCAGGGGCAGCCTGCACCAGGCCCCCACTCATGTCTACCCCCACCCACCAGCCACCAGGGGCAGCCTCCACCAGGCCCCCACTCATGTCTCCCACCACCCCCACCCCCAGCATTGCAGGGGCAGCCTCCACCAGGCCCCCACTCATGTCTACCGCCACCCCCACCCCCCAGCCACCAGGGGCAGCCTCCACCAGGCCCCCACTCATGTCTCCCACCACCCCCACCCCCCAGCAGTGCAGGGGCAGCCTCCACCTGGCCCCCACTCATGTCTCCCACCACCCCCACCCCCCAGCAGTGCAGGGGCAGCCCCCACCAGGCCCCTACTCATGTCCGCTATTACCCCCACCCCCCAGCCACCAGGGGCAGCCTCCACCAGGCCCCCACTCATGTCTCCCACCACCCCCACCCCCCAGCAGTGCAGGGGCAGCCTCCACCAGGCCCCCACTCATGTCTACCCCCACCCCCCAGCCACCAGGGGCAGCCTCCACCAGGCCCCCACTCATGTCTCCCACCACCTCCACCCCCCAGCCACCAGGGGCAGCATCCACCAGGCCCCTACACATGTCTCCCACCACCCCCACCCTCCAGCAGTGCAGGGGCAGCCTCCACCAGGCCCCCACTCATGTCTACCACCACCCCCACCCCCCAGCAGTGCAGGGGCACCCTCCACCAGGCTCCCACTCATGTCTCCCACTACCCCCACCCCCCAGCCACCAGGGGCACCCTCCACCAGGCCCCCACTCATGTCTCCCACCACCCCCACCCCCCAGCAGTGCAGGGGCAGCCTCCACCAGGCCCCCACTCATGTCTACCACCACCCCCACCCCCCAGCCACCAGGGGCAGCCTCCACCAGGCCCCCACTCATGTCTCCCACCACCCCCACCCCCCAGCAGTGCAGGGGCAGCCTCCATCTGGCCCCCACTCATGTCTCCCACCACCCCCACCCCCCAGCAGTGCAGGGGCAGCCCCCACCAGGCCCCCACTCATGTCCGCTATTACCCCCACCCCCCAGCCACCAGGGGCAGCCTCCACCAGGCCCCCACTCATGTCTCCCACCACCCCAACCCCCCAGCAGTGCAGGGGCAGCCTCCACCAGGCCCCCACTCATGTCTACCACCACCCCCACCCCCCAGCCACCAGGGGCAGCCTCCACCAGGCCCCCACTCATGTCTCCCACAACCCCCACCGCCCAGCAGTGCAGGGGCAGCCTCCACCAGGCCCCCACTCATGTCTCCCACCACCCCCACCCCCCAGCCACCAGGGGCAGCCTCCACCAGGCCCCCACTCATGTCTCCCACCACCCCCACCCCCCAGCAGTGCAGGGGCAGCCTCCACCAGGCCCCCACTCATGTCTACCACCACCCCCACCCCCCAGCCACCAGGGGCAGCCTCCAGCAGGCCCCCACTCATGTCTCCCACCACCTCCACCCCCCAGCCACCAGGGGCAGCCTCCACCAGGCCCCCACACATGTCTCCCACCACCCCCACCCCCCAGCAGTGCAGGGGCAGCCTCCACCAGGCCCCCACTCATGTCTACCACCACCCCACCCCCCAGCAGTGCAGGGGCACCCTCCACCAGGCTCCCACTCATGTCTTCCACTACCCCCACCCCCCAGCCACCAGGGGCACCCTCCACCAGGCCCACACTCATGTCCAACTCATGTCTCCCACCACCCTCACCCCCCAGCCACCAGGGGCAGCCTCCACCAGGCCCCCACTCATCTCTCCCACCACCCCCTTCCACCAGTGGCAGCCTCCACCACACTCATGTCTCCCACCACCCCCACCCCCCAGCCACCAGGGGCAGCCTCCACCAGGCCCCCACTCATGTCTCTCACCACCCCCACCCCCCAGCAGTGCAGGGGCAGCCTCCACCAGGCCCCCACTCATATCTACCACCACCCCCACCCCCCAGCCACCAGGGGAAGCCTCCACCAGGCCCCCACTCATGTCTCCCACCACCCCCACCCCCCAGCAGTGCAGGGGCAGCCACCACCAGGCCCCCACTCATGTCCCCTATTACCCCACCCCCAGCAGTGCAGGGGCAGCCTCCACCAGGCCCCCACTCATGTCTACCACCACCCCCACCCCTCAGCCACCAGGGGCAGCCTCCACCAGGCCCCCACTCATGTCTCCCACCACCCCACCCACCAGCAGTGCAGGGGCACCCTCCACCAGGCCCCCACTCATGTCTCCCAGCACCCCCATCCCCCAGCCACCAGTGGCACCCTCCACCAGGCCCCCACTCATGTCCAACTCATGTCTCCCACCACCCTCACCCCCCAGCCACCAGGGGCAGCCTCCACCAGGCCCCCACTCATGTCTCTCAGCACCCCCACCCCCCAGCCACCAAGGGCAGCCTCCACCAGGCCCATACTCATGTCTCCCACCACCCCCACCCCCCAGCAACCAGGGGCAGCCTCCACCAGGCCCCCACTCATGTCTACCACCACCCCCACCCCCAGCCACCAGGGGCAGCCTCCACCAGGCCCCCACTCATGTCTCCCACCACCCCCGCCCCCAGCATTGCAGAGGCAGTCTCCACCAGGGCCCCCTCATGTCTCCCACCACCCCCACCCCCCAGCAGTGCAGGGGCAGCCTCCACCAGGCCCCCACTCATGTCTACCACCGCCCCACCCCCCAGCAGTGCAGGGGCACCCTCCACCAGGCCCCCACGCATGTCTCCCATCACCCCCACCCCCCAGCCACCAGGAGCACCCTCCACCAGGCCCCCACTCATGTCCAACTCATGTCTCCCACCACCCCCACCCCCCAGCCACCAGGGGCAGCCTCCACCAGGCCCCCACTCATGTCTACCACCACCCCCACCCCCCAGCCACCAGGGGCAGCCTCCACCAGGCCCCCACTCATGTCTCCCACCACCCCCACCCCCAGCAGTGCAGGGGCAGCCTCCACCAGGCCCCCACTCATGTCCCCTATTACCCCCACCCCCCAGCAGTGCAGGGGCAGCCTCCACCAGGCCCCCACTCATGTCTACCACCACCCCTACCCCCCAGCCACCAGGGGCAGCCTCCACCAGGCCCCCACTCATGTCTCCCACCACCCCCACCCCCCAGCAGTGCAGGGGCAGCCTCCACCAGGACCCCACTCATGTCTAACACACCCCCACCCCCCAGCAGTGCAGGGGCACCCTCCACCAGGCCCCCACTCATGTCTCCCACCCCCCCCACCTCCCAGCCACCAGGGGCACCCTCCACCAGGCCCCCACTCATGTCCAACTCATGTCTCCCACCACCCTCACCCCCCAGCCACCAGGGGCAGCCTCCACCAGGCCCCCACTCATGTCTCCCACCGCCCTCACCCCCCAGCCACCAGAGGCAGCCTCCACCAGGCCCACACACATGTCTCCCACCACCCCCACCCCCCAGCCACCAGGGGCAGCCTCCACCAGGCCCCCACTCATGTCTCCCACCACCCCCACCCCCCAGCCACCAGGGGCAGCCTCCACCAGGCCCCCACTCATGTCTACCACCACCCCCACCCCCCGCCACCAGGGGCAGCCTCCACCAGGCCCACACTCATGTCTCCCACCACCCCCACCCCCCAGCCAGCAGGGGCAGCCTCCACCAGGCCCCCACTCATGTCTCCCACCACCCCCACCCCCCAGCAGTGCAAGGGCAGCCTCCACCAGGCCCCCACTGATGTCTACCACCACCCCCACCCCCCAGCCACCAGGGGCAGCCTCCACCAGGCCCCCACTCATGTCTCCCACCACCCCCACCCCCCAGCAGTGCAGGGGCAGCCTCCACCAGGCCCCCACTCATGTCTACCACCACCCCCACCCCCCAGCAGTGCAGGGGCACCCTCCACCAGGCCCCCACTCATGTCACCCACCACCCCCACCCCCCAGCCACCAGGGGCACCCTCCACCAGGCCACCACTCATGTCCAACCCATGTCGCCCACCACCCCCACCCCCCAGCCACCAGGGGCAGCCTCCACCAGGCCCCCACTCATGTCTACCACCACCCCCACCCCCCGCCACCAGGGGCAGCCTCCACCAGGCCCACACTCATGTCTCCCACCACCCCCACCCCCCAGCCAGCAGGGGCAGCCTCCACCAGGCCCCCACTCATGTCTCCCACCACCCCCACCCCCCAGCAGTGCAAGGGCAGCCTCCACCAGGCCCCCACTGATGTCTACCACCACCCCCACCCCCCAGCCACCAGGGGCAGCCTCCACCAGGCCCCCACTCATGTCTCCCACCACCCCCACCCCCCAGCAGTGCAGGGGCAGCCTCCACCAGGCCCCCACTCATGTCTACCACCACCCCCACCCCCCAGCAGTGCAGGGGCACCCTCCACCAGGCCCCCACTCATGTCACCCACCACCCCCACCCCCCAGCCACCAGGGGCACCCTCCACCAGGCCACCACTCATGTCCAACCCATGTCGCCCACCACCCTCACCCCCTGCCACCAGGGGCAGCCTCCACCAGGCCCCCACTCATGTCTCCCACCACCCCCACCCCCCAGCCACCAGGGGCAGCCTCCACCAGGCCCACTCTCATGTCTCCCACCACCCCCACCCCCCAGCCACCAGGGGCAGCCTCCACCAGGCCCCTACTCATGTCTCCCACCACCCCCACCCCACAGCAGTGCAGGGGCAGACTCCACCAGGCCCCCACTCTTGTCTACCACCACCCCCACCCCCCAGCCACCAGGGGCAGCCTCCTCACGGCCCCCACTCATTTCTCCCACCACCCCCACCCCCAGCAGTGCAGGGGCAGCCTCCACCAGGCCCCCACTCATGACTACCACCACCCCCACCCCCCAGCCACCAGGGGCAGCCTCCACCAGGCCCCCACTCATATCTCCCACTACCCCCACCCCCCAGCAGTGCAGGGGCAGCCTCCACCAGGCCCACACTCATGTCTGATACCACCCCCACCCCCCAGCCACCAGTGGCAGCCTCCACCAGGCTCCCACTCATGTCTCCCACCACCCCCACCCCCCAGCAGTGCAGGGGCAACCTGCGCCAGGCCCCCACTCATGTCTCCCACCACCCCCACCACCCAGCAGTGCAGGGGCAGCCTCCACCAGGCCCCCACTCATGTCTACCACCACCCCCACCCCCCAGCAGTGCAGGGGCACCCTCCACCATGCCCCCACTCATGTCTCCCACCACCCCCACCACCCCCACCCCCCAGCCACCAGGGGCACCCTCCACCAGGCCCCCACTCATGTCCAACTCAAGTCTCCCACCACCCTCACCCCCCAGCCACCAGGGGCAACCTCCACCAGGCCCCCACTCATGTCTCCCACCACCCCCACCCCCCAGCCACCAGGGGCAGCCTCCACCAGGCCCATACTCATGTCTCCTACCACCCCCACCCCCCAGCCACCAGGGGCAGCCTCCACCAGGCCCCCACTCATGTCTCCCACCACCCCCACCCACCAGCAGTGCAGGGGCAGCCTCCACCAGGCCCCCACTCATGTCTACCACCACCCCCACCCCCCAGCCACCAGGGGCAGCCTCCACCAGGCCCCCACTCATGTCTCCCACCACCCCCACCCCCCCAGCAGTGCAGGGGCAGCCTCCACCAGGCCCCCACTCATGTCTACCACCACCCCAACCCCCAGCCACCAGGGGCAGCCTCCACCAGGCCCCCACTCATGTCTCCCACCACCCCCACCCCCCCAGCAGTGCAGGGGCAGCCTCCCCAGGCCCCCACTCATGTCTCCCACCACCCCACCCCCCAGCAGTGCAGGGGCAGCCCCCACCACGCCCCCACTCATGTCCCCTATTACCCCCACCCCCCAGCCACCAGGGGCAGCCTCCACCTGGCCCCCACTCATGTCTCCCACCACCCCTACCCCCCAGCAGTGCAAGGGCAGCCTCCACCAGGCCCCCACTCATGTCTACCACCACCCCCGCCCCTCAGCCACCAGGGACAGCCTCCACCAGGCCCCCACTCATGTCTCCCACCACCCCCACCCCCCAGCAGTGCAGGGGCAGCCTCCACCAGGCCCCCACTCATGTCTCCCACCACCCCCACCCCCCAGCCACCAGGGGCAGCCTCCACCAGGCCCCCACTCATGTCTCCCACCACCCCCACCCCCCAGCAGTGCAGGGGCAGCCTCCACCAGGCCCCCACTCATGTCTCCCACCACCCCCACCCCCCAGCAGTGCAGGGGCAGCCTCCACCAGGCCCCCACTCATGTCTCCCACCACCCCCACCACCCAGCAGTGCAGGGGCAGCCTCCACCAGGCCCACACTCATGTCTCCCACCACCCCCACCCCCCAGCCACCAGGGGCAGCCTCCACCAGGCCCCCACTCATGTCTCCCACCACCCCCACCCCCCAGCAGTGCAGGGGCAGCCTCCACCAGGCCCCCACTCATGTCTACCACCACCCCCACCCCCCAGCAGTGCAGGGGCACCCTCCACCAGGCCCCCGCTCATGTCTACCACCACCCCCACCCCCAGCAGTGCAGGGGCAGCCTCCACCAGGCCCCCACTCATGTCTACCACCACCCCCACCCCCCAGCCACCAGGGGCAGCCTCCACCAGGCCCCCACTCATGTCTCCCACCACCCCCACCCCCCAGCAGTGCAGGGGCAGCCTCCACCAGGCCCACACTCATGTCTGATACCACCCCCACCCCCCAGCCACCAGTGGCAGCCTCCACCAGGCTCCCACTCATGTCTCCCACCACCCCCACCCCCCAGCAGTGCAGGGGCAGCCTCCGCCAGGCCCCCACTCATGTCTCCCACCACCCCCACCCCCCAGCAGTGCAGGGGCAGCCTCCACCAGGCCCCCACTCATGTCTACCACCACCCCCACCCCCCAGCAGTGCAGGGGCACCCTCCACCATGCCCCCACCACCCCCACCCCGCAGCCACCAGGGGCACCCTCCACCAGGCCCCCACTCTTGTCCAACTCAAGTCTCCCACCACCCTCACCCCCCAGCCACCAGGGGCAACCTCCACCAGGCCCCCACTCATGTCTCCCACCACCCCCACCCCCCAGCCACCAGGGGCAGCATCCACCAGGCCCATACTCATGTCTCCTACCACCCCCACCCCCCAGCCACCAGGGGCAGCCTCCATCAGGCCCCCACTCATGTCTCCCACCACCCCCACCCACCAGCAGTGCAGGGGCAGCCTCCACCAGGCCCCCACTCATGTCTACCACCACCCCCACCCCCCAGCCACCAGGGGCAGCCTCCACTAGGCCCCCACTCATGTCTCCCACCACCCCCACCCCCCAGCAGTGCAGGGTCAGCCTCCACCAGGCCCCCACTCATGTCTACCACCACCCCCACCCCCAGCCACCAGGGGCAGCCTCCACCAGGCCCCCACTCATGTCTCCCACCACCCCCACCCCCCCCAGCAGTGCAGGGGCAGCCTCCACCAGGCCCCCACTCATGTCTCCCACCACCCCACCCCCCAGCAGTGCAGGGACAGCTCCCACCACGCCCCCACTCATGTCCCCTATTACCCCCACCCCCCAGCCACCAGGGGCAGCCTCCACCAGGCCCCCACTCATGTCTCCCACCACCCCCACCCCCCAGCAGTGCAAGGGCAGCCTCCACCAGGCCCCCACTCATGTCTACCACCACCCCCACCCCCCAGCCACCAGGGACAGCCTCCACCAGGCCCCCACTCATGTCTCCCACCACCCCCACCCCCCAGCAGTGCAGGGGCAGCCTCCACCAGGCCCCCACTCATGTCTCCCACCACCCCCACCCCCCAGCCACCAGGGGCAGCCTCCACCAGGCCCCCACTCATGTCTCCCACCACCCCCACCCCCCTGCAGTGCAGGGGCAGCCTCCACCAGGCCCCCACTCATGTCTCCCACCACCCCCACCCCCCAGCAGTGCAGGGGCAGCCTCCACCAGGCCCCCACTCATGTCTACCACCACCCCCAGCCACCAGGGGCAGCCTCCACCAGGCCCCCACTCAGGTCTCCCACCACCCCCACCACCCAGCAGTGCAGGGGCAGCCTCCACCAGGCCCACACTCATGTCTCCCACCACCCCCACCCCCCAGCCACCAGGGGCAGCCTCCACCAGGCCCCCACTCATGTCTCCCACCACCCCCACCCACCAGCAGTGCAGGGGCAGCCTCCACCAGGCCCCCACTCATGTCTACCACCACCCCCACCCCCCAGCAGTGCAGGGGCACCCTCCACCAGGCCCCCACTCATGTCTACCACCACCCCCACCCCCAAGCCACCAGGGGCACCCTCCACCAGGCCCCCACTCATGTCCAACTCATGTCTCCCACCACCCCCACCCCCCAGCCGTGCGATTTGCCTGGGTACGTGTACTTCGGGGTGCGCGGGAAGTTCCACACGCGATTGGCCTGGGTATGTGTACCTCGGGGTGCGCGGGAAGTTCCACATGTGATTATCCTGGGTACGTGTACTTCGGGGTGCGCGTGAACTTCCACACGCGATTTGCCTGATTACGTGTACTACGGGGTGCGCGGGAAGTTCCACACGCGATTAGCCTGGGTACGTGTACTTCGGGGTGCGCGTGAACTTCCATACGCGATTTGCCTGGGTACGTGTACTACGGGGTGCGTGGGACGTTCCACACGCGATTAGCCTGGGTACGTGTACTTCGGGGTGCACGGGAAGTCCCACACGCGATTGGCCTGGGTACGTGTACTTCGGGGTGCGCGTGAACTTCCACACGCGATTAGGCCTGTGAGAGTGGGGTACATGTATTCCAGGGGTGGGCGGGAATATTTACCTGCGACTGTGCCTGTGAGAGCGTGCTACGTGTATTCCTGGGGTGGGCGGGAAGATTCACATGTTCGCCTACGACGTGCCGAAAAATGGTCCAATCCTGAGACACGTACGCCAGCATGAAGCAGGCGTACGTCGACCCGCGCAGCATAAAAGTGCGCGCAAACAACAAACAAGCTCATACGCCAGGATGAATATACCATTCCTAGCAGCAGTGGCCGTGGGTTACCAAAGGAGGAGGAGGAGGATAGTGAGGGCCCGAATTTTCACTCCCAGAACCAGCCTTTTTGGGATGCCTGATGACCAGGTGTATGGGAGGTACAGGTTTCCCCCACACATAATACTGGTCCTGGTCAGTGAGTGGGAGGATGACCTCACATCATCCACCCTGTGCTCCCAAGCACTCAGCCCCCCGGAGAAGGTCCTCAATTTACTGCACTTCTTGGCCACAGGATCATTTCAGCGGACAAGTGCCATAGTGGGTGGGGTGTCACAGGCCACGCAGTCACGCTGCCTACACCAGGTCTTGAACATCATCACTGCACGTCCATCAGTCCGTAGGCACATTTACCTGCCCAGGACACCTGCAGAAAGGCAGGCTACCACCCTCGATTTCTACGGTGTGGCACAATTCCCAAAAGTGCTAGGTGCCATTGACTGCACCCATGTGGCACTACGTCCCCCCAGGGCATCTGAGCACATCTATAGGAACCGCAAGCACTGGTATTCCATCAACGTGCAGGTAGTATGTAATGCTAAGGGAATCATCACCTCAGTATATGCCAACTATCCAGGGTCCACCCACGACAGCTTCATTTACCGAATGTCTACCCTAAGCCGGGACCTAGAAGTTGGGCGGCATGGCGATACATGGCTGCTTGGTGAGTATGAATGCTACTGCACATGCATGCATGTCAGATGCAGAGTTATGTCACTACCCCACTCATGATACCCATCACCTCCTCACCAGGGGACAGTGCCTACCCTCTGAGCACCCACATGATGACGCCAATTCGGAACCCCATCACGCCTCCAGAGGTAAGATACAACACAGCCCATATTGCAACCCAGGGCATAGTGGAGCGCACATTCGGAGTGCTCAAGTCACGCTTTCGCTCCCTTGACCGTTCTGGCGGGCAGCTGTTATATGCGCCCCCAGTAGTGTGCAGGATCATAGTGGCAGTATGTGTCCTGCACAATGTTGCAACACGCCGGGGCCTGGCCGTGGACATGGTGGTGCCCCCACATCCCCAACCACATGCACGCCCGCTGCGCATGGGAGGGGAGAGGGCACGGGGTGAGGTAGCCCGTACGCAGCTGGTGGCTAATTACTTCACATAGAAATCACACCCCAGTGGAGTGCACACAGGCCTGGCACATACCATCTGATAAGCAATGATGACTCGACCTGACAATTAAGACGAACAAAGGGACTGTCAACTGTCAGAACCATAGCAGCCTGAGATTGTTCATGTGGAAGTGTCACAATGTGTGCATCCCTACCTACACAAACACCACCAATGCAGTGTCATGAAAAGACACTTCCATGCTGCAGAAATGAATACCCACTTCCAAAATACTACATGAAAACAGTGCCATGTCACCCACCCCCTCCCCGGCACGGCCACACAACACACCATGGCATGTCATGCAATGTGAGAGGAAAGAAATTAATCCCCACAACATGCCCCAAGTGTCAGCAGCTACAGTGTCCCTAATGGAAACATGTCCACACATGAAATGCTCACAGTAATGCAGGACCTACACCCACATTACCAAATACTTACCAAGAATACCAATCACCTACACAACCTCCAACCTACCTTAAACATGACATTACAGACTTAAAAATTAGCTAGCCTCACCACCTGATGATGACAGCCCTCCGAACACTTCCAAGTATACAGTGTTAGCGCCACGCAAGAGTGTAGGTGCACTGCTTACAACATGGACTCCAGTTCCAAGGTGGACCGCATTGTGAAGACATGAGGAATGGACCTGCAAATATGGAGGATGAGATGGATGCAGGGGCACATATCAATACACCACGCAGTGTACAATACAACAACAATATGCACTATGAATGTATACACAGTATTGACTACAGACTGCCCACACAGCTCATGGGAGTCCAATGTCACCATGTACGTCAATGTCACTTGGGCACACCCTTTGCAAGCCCATGGAAACGGGAAGCAGGAGGGGTGTGTGTGACAAAAACCCAAGCATCTGAACCAAATCCATGACAAGCCTGCATGTGCCCAGCCACAATGCAGCGTATGCCCACGGGAGCCACACAAGGCAACACACTGTCCCAAAAAAAAAAAAAAATCAAAAATGGCCACCCAGGAGGTCTGAGGACAGGGTGCACACCAAAACCCACCTGTGTGGATCTTGCAAAAAAAAAAACACCTCCATGGGCTCATGGCCTACGCGGCTACCCTATTGTGGGAGTATCACTGCTGTCGCTATCCTCACCCTCTGCAGCTGCATCCGGAGATGGTGGCACTATGGGAGGCAGCCCACGCAAAGCCCTAGTCTGTTCCTCCATGGCTGCAAGCATGCGGGTGTGGTAGGTCTCGTTCTGGAGGATAAGTGTGCGGAGGTCCCCATGCAACAACTCACGGGATGTCCAGACCTCCACCCTAGTTGCCTGCATCTCAGCTGAGAGCGTACGGGTGAGACACTCCAGCTGCTGTTCTGTCCTTCGGTTTGTTGAAGCCTCAAGCTCAACAAGAGTCGTCCTGAGGTGAAGGAGTTCCAGCCTCAGGGCTTCCCTGTGGCCCTGGGACTCTATGGAGATGGCTTCCTGCAGAGTCGCCAGTGCTGCCCGCTGTTAGGGAGAATTCTCTGTTTAGGCTGGATTTCCTAACTTACTGAGTCCCCCAGCAGCTTTGCTGGATTTCTGGAGTTTGTTTTTTCCATCCTGCCAAGAGTGAGACTCTTTACCTCCCACTCTTGGACATGTATGTGTGTAATTCCTTTGAATGTCAATGTGTTCTATGGGCTATGGGGTCTTTTACTCCATAGGGTCTCATATGTTTTTCTATGTGTGTTACACCGCACCCTACGTGCCGTAGCACTGGGGCGTCCTAGCGGACCTCCAACATAGACTCCATACCCGGGGACTGACTACTGTCTGCCCGGGCATGTAAAGTCACCATTGGCTTTACTAGACCTAAATTTACTAACAGAACTAGTACCAACCATCTTATTATGGACGTACTAGTAGGGGTAATTCGATTACTCCTGGATCTGTTATTCGAGGGGCACTGTCCCGTCCCCCCTCGTTGAGTTTTGGCTGGTGGCAGTGGAAACTACTTGTTATGTTCGACCCCGGACATAACCCTATGGGATTCGTCCCATTGTTGGAGATTGATCCTTTTTCTCGTTAATCTCTAACGTACCACCGACCTACTTATCTTAAATAAGTTTATCGGATGGTATTTTCTGCCAGAACTCGGTTTGTAAAATGGCGTCTGTGTTCGTCTCTGTGACTCCTAAACCAAAGGTCGAGCCCTTTGTTCCACTTTTGGCAGGCTCTGTACAGAGACCCTCCAAAGTGATGCCATTCTGTCTGGGTTATCACAGGGGTGTGGGGGGGGGGGGGGTTTAGGCACCCTGGACCGAGTTGCCTTGCCAACTCCGGTCGCACTCTGGAGTGATTGGCCCAAGTGGTGAGCCTTCCCGCTCACCACTTAGCATGTGTTGATTGACAGCTAGGCTGAATGAATGGGGTTTTTCTGCATAAAAGCAAGGCTTTTGGGACTGGATCTTGAGAAGTCGCCACAGGACATAAGAATCCGACGAGGGTAACGCTGAGCCGACCTGCACGACGACACCTCCGGTGGAGCCCTGCGGAACCGACTCACCACTTCCCGACGACAGAGGAGATCTCCCTGCCGGAGAGTCTCTTCCCCTGGCTGGTGGGAACAACCAGTCCCCTTTGCTTTTTATTCGCCTCAGGACGCAGTGGTCGAATTGCCCGTGCAGAGCACCTCGGCAACCAGATAGCCACTACCCCTATACCGCGACCAAAAGGTGGTGCCTTGTGACGGAGCACTCCGCGGCCGGTCTCTTCCCTGGTGGTGCACCGGACTTCACTTTTCTTCGACGCCGAGATCATCTCTACTCTTGGCAAAGACCCGACATGCATCCACCACCAGGAACAACTGCCCCCGCCGGAGCTGCCCTCCACAACAAGGTACCGTGTCCGCCTGGCTTCCCTTTCGATCGGTTCGAGTGAGGTGTCTTAATCCTCTCTGTTCCGTTGGGCCGCCTCCAAGCTTTTCTCATTTATTGTTCTGAACTGGTTCAATCTGCCGATAACAATTTGCTACAAAGACTTGAATGCATCTCCACTAGAGACTTTTTGGGACATCGCGCCTTGCCTCTCTCCGAATGGGCCTGGCCTCTGAACTTTATGATCTATTGTGATTCTTGCCTTCCTGCCTTGCATTTTATCCGCGAAGGATTGAACTGTGTTGATTTCATAACCTGCCTATCTTTTTCTCTCCCGTCCTAACTAATGTTCGAGTGTCATCTAGGTTGAGGTATACACCTCTGTCTGAAAATAAGTGGTACCAGTAGAACCTAGACTTGTCGAAATATTGCTAGGGGGATTGATTGTTTTCTTCTTCGTAGAGTCATTGTGTTTGATTTGTTTGCCGTGATAGTGCCACAGTGTTTTTCATAGATGTTTTGTTATAAATAAATACCTTAATATCTTTACACTAAGCCTCGTTGCGTGTTTGCTTGTCTTGCTGTGAAGAATTGCCCTATTTTGTATACTCCACATACTGCTCAACTCTTCTTGAGGGAAGTCTGACTGCTCAGCCACAGCTACCAAGTGAATCTGTGTGGTACAGACTGCTACCAAGTGGGTTCACCGCCAAACGCCTGTAGTCCTAAATCTTTTGCAGTGGTCCCAGAGGGAACTGCACAGGTTTCCGCCTAACACTGGTGTACAGCGGTGGGATTTGTATGGAGTATACAGTTTAGAGTGCTTTTCGACACTGTAGGATAACTAACCACAAAACTTTGCACAAAAAGCAACTTTCAAAAAACATGTCTACGATGGAAATTTACAGTCAAGAGTCCTTGTCAGGTGAAAATACTGAGAGTCTGCGAGCTCTCTGTAGACAAGAGAATCTTCCTGTAAGAGGCAAGAAGTTAGATCTGATAGAGAGATTGCTGGCGAACCAAAGTCTGGGTACTGGTTCAGAGGAACCAATCTCTCCAGCGACTGTAGATAACAGCGATGGTGTTGATCTGAATCGTAATTCTGATGATAGCGATGAAGAGGCTGACGAGGACGGAGAGGCTAACGAAACTGTCTCCCCTGCTCCTCTACCTGCCTTACCAGCTGTGCCTACGGGGCCCATACCAGGTCCCACAAGTAACCCTGCTTATTTTGAACTTGAAAAAATGAAGCTCGAACTAGAATACAAACGGTTCTTAGCTCAATCTGAACGAAACCAAGAGCTCGAGTTCAGACGGATGAATGCCCAGGCTGAGCAGAAGCAAGCTGAGTTAAGACTCAGGGAAATAGAACTTAATCACGAATTAGAGATGAAATAGTTGTCTATGGAAAATGCTTCTCTCTCCTCTGGTTCCTCTAGGAGCTCCAGTCCCAAAAGACCCCGGATGCCGAAGGAATTAGTGGGTATGTATGAACCGAGACTGGATGTGTTGGATTGGTTGAAACTGTTTGAATACAATCATGGGCTCCAGGACATCACCGGGAATGCTTTGCTTCCCTGGTTGTTCTCTAGGCTCCCTCCTGTTGCGACTGATGTGGTAATGGAGTTGGGGGAGGCGGATAAGACGGATTACGAAAGTGTGAAACTAGCTTTAATAGCTAGATTCGGGAAGACCCCCTCCCAGTATCTTAAGAGGTTTAGAACCCTCAAAAAGCATGATGGTACCCCTTGGGCTACCTGGGTGAGTGAAGGGTTGAAAAACCTAGAGGGATGGATTAAGGGTTACAAAGTGAACACTTATGAGGGTATGAGGAATCTTTTTATGTTGGAGTCTATTTATGATGCCTGTTCTCCTGAGCTCAGACAGCACTTGGCTGATTCGAAGGAATTGGATACCAGGGAGCTAGCTAAGGCTGCTGACTTGTGGGTTGCCAACAGGGCTACTCATAAGGATTCTTGGGCAACTCAGAAAAAGGATGAGGGAAAACAGCCTAAAAAAGACTCAAAAGAGAATTCTAATAACTCACATTCCAAAGAGGGCCCCAAACAAAACCAGAAGGGTAAGCCACAGGGAAAACCACAGCAGAATAGTGTGTCTTCTGGTGCCAAACCGGAAGGAGGTCAGAACAAGCCACCATTCCAGAAAGCATTCAGTAAATGCTTTGTTTGTGGCTCGACTGACCACGTGAAAGGAGATCCCAGATGTAAGGGTAAACCTTCAGGGGTCCAGCTTGTCTCCTTAGCCTTCGCTCCAGAGGAGGAAGTCCAAATGGCAAGTGGAAACTTTCTACTGCTAGCTGACGAACCCATTGGAGTCTCAGCCAGCATTTCTTTAGTATCTCTGGGGTTGTGGGAACAACAGAATTTAGATGTCTATAATTCTATCCCCGATAATACTAAAGAGTATTATAAGGACAGTGTCCAGGTGAATGGTCAGGAGACTCCTGCCATTAGGGACACTGGGGCCAGCATAACTGTGGTGGATAAATCGTTTTTTCAGGCTGAGGATGTTGCTAAGGCACCCAAACGCCTCACCAAGTTAGCTGGAGGGCCTGTGCAGATGCTTTCCCAATTACCAGTTCTCATCCAGTGTAACGACATGACTGTGAAGATACCTGTCAGCAGACAGAGTGAGGTACCAGGACGCGCACTGTTGGGTAACGATTTGAAAACTCTCTGAGTTGTATCGCATACTCCCAGACCTCCTAGTAAACAGTTACAGGAGCTAACCAGACCTGCAAGAGAGAGGACCATGCGAGGAACTCTCCAGGAGATGATGAAGAAAGAAATCACTCCTGCTCCACTGGAATTGTCAGCCGCTGTCTCCAAGAAATCAGAAGCGAAAGGGAAACCTAAGACTTCTAGCCCGAAACCAGCAGCCAGCATTCCAGTGCAGCCAACACGGACTTCCCCGCGGTTGTCCAAAGTTACACCCGTAACTCCACCTCCAGCCGAGGCTGAGAGGGAGGTACAGCTCCGTGTGGTAGAATTAGACTCTGAGGAAGAGCTAATGGAAGGCCAGGAACTCATTGGAGATCTGGATCCTGTTGACCATCCTGAGCTGCAGTCTTTACTGGCAGAAGGTGGACCCAGCAGGGCAGACTTCAGTAAGGGACAGAGAGAATGTCCAACTCTGGAAGGTCTTCGCCACCAGGCAGAAGCTCAGGCTGAAGGGCAAGAGCCTGGGAAATACAGGTTGCACTGGGAAGATGGCCTCTTCTACAGTGAACTGACCGAGTCTGCAGCTGGAGACTACAAGCGGCTTGTAGTACCCCAAGAGAACAGACCACAGTTCTTGCAGTTAGCCCACGAGATTCCTTTGGCTGGTCACTTGAGTTTCAAGAAGACTAAGGAAAGGCTCTCTCTCTATTTCTATTGGCCAAAGATGGGGGCCGAAGTAGAAAAACACTGCAGGAGCTGCCACACCTGCCAGACCTCTGGTAAGGTTGGCTCCAAGAATGTGGCACCGTTAGTGCCTCTCCCAGTTGTGGGAGTCCCATTTGAGAGAGTAGGGATTGACATTGTTGGTCCCCTTGATCCTCCAACCTCCTCAGGCAACAGGTTTATACTTGTTGTAGTAGACCATGCTACTAGGTATCCTGAGGCAATTCCTATGAGGACTGTTACAGCTCCGGCTGTGGCTAAGGCCCTCCTTGGTATTTTTACTAGGGTCGGGTTTCCTAAGGAAGTAATCTCTGACAGGGGGTCAAACTTTATGTCCCACTACATGAAAGCCATGTGGAAAACCTGTGGAGTTACTTACAAGTTCTCAACAGCTTACCACCCACAAACCAATGGGTTGGTAGAACGGTTCAACCGAACCATGAAGAGCATGATAGGTGCTTTAGAGGAACCCCTTAAGCATAAGTGGGATCTTCTACTGCCATGCCTTCTCTTTGCTTATAGAGAAGTCCCTCAGGAGGGCATAGGTTACTCGCCCTTCGAACTACTCTATGGTCATCCCGTCAGAGGTCCATTGGCCCTGATTAGGGAGGGGTTGGAGAGTGCTCCTTCCCCCAAGCCAGTCAGAGTGACTGACTACGTGATAGGTCTCCGGAGGAGAATGTCACACATGATGACGGAAGCAAGCGATAACTTGAAAGCTGGACAAGCATTGGTCAAGCACTGGCACGATCAAAAGGCTAACATGGTTGAGTTCGCTCAAGACCAGCTCGTTATGATCCCGACAAGGCAGAGGGCCTTGCAAGATAAGTGGATGGGACCCTTCCGAGTTGTGGGTAAACTAGGAGAGGGTAACTATCTGGTGGACTTGGGCAATCCCAAGGAGGCTCCGACAGTCTTTCACACCAACCGACTTAAAACGTATGTCTCACGACCTGATGTAGGAGCGTTGCTTCTAGCATCATCCGAGGAAGGAGAAGAGAGTGAAGCTCTTCCGGATCTCCTCAGAGGCTTGCCTTTAGATGAAAAAATTGAAGGAGTAAATCTCTCCTCCAATCTGACACCCGAGCAACAAGAAGAGTGCAAATCTATGTTGAATCAGTTTGCCTCTCTGTTCTCGCTTTCACCAGGCTTGACCCCTTGGGGCCAGCACGACATACTCACTGGTGAGTGTCTGCCAGTCAAAAGCAGAGGATACCGCATGTCAGAAAACGTACGAACCCACATCAAAGGTGAGGTCAGCAAGATGCTCGATCTCGGGATAATAGAGCCCTCTACTAGTCCATGGTCTAGCCCAGTTGTGTTAGTACCAAAGGCCGGATCTGAAGAACTTAGATTCTGCGTGGATTATAGAGCTCTTAATGCAGTCACCAAGACTGATGCCCACCCTTTGCCAAGAACAAATGAGTTGGTGGATAAACTTGGCGCCGCCAAGTTCCTCAGCACATTTGACTTGACGTCAGGCTATTGGCAAATAGCCCTGACAGACCATGCCAAGGATAAAACTGCATTTTCTACCCCCGTTGGCTTATACCAGTTTAAGGTAATGCCTTTCGGATTGAAGAATGCACCTGCTATGTTTCAACGGATGGTAAACCAGGTCTGAATGGGATGGAGGACTTCTGCATGGCATACTTGGATGACATCGCTGTGTTCAGCAATTCCTGGGAAGAACATGTAACCCACCTGAGAGATGTTTTGCAGGCTCTTGGACGAGCCAATCTGACCATAAAGGCGAGCAAATGCCAAATTGGACAGAGTAAGGTAGTCTATCTTGGGCATGAGGTAGGCGGTGGAGAAATAAGGCCTTTGCTCAGTAAAATTGAAGCTGTGCAAAATTGAACAACACCGACTACTCAAACCCAGGTGAGAGCCTTCCCAGGCCTCACTGGGTATTACAGGAATTTCATAGAAAACTATGGGACCATAGCTTCTCCACTGAATGTCATCTCCTCGCCCAAATTTCCTAAAAAGGTTAAATGGAACGAGGAGTGCAATCAGCCTTTTGAAAACCTGAAAAAGGCTCTTTGCCAAGCCCCAGTACTCAGAGCTCCTGATTACCGCCAACACTTCATTGTGCAGACAGATGCTTTGAATGTAGCAATAGGTGCCGTACTCAGTCAACTGGATGGGAAAGGTAGGGAGCACCCCGTTTGCTTCATCAGCCGCAAGCTGAAGGATCCTGAAACAAGGTGGGCAACAATCGAAAGAGAGTGCTTTGCTATCGTGTGGGCTCTGAAGAAGTTTAGGCCGTACTTTTATGGTTCTACTTTTGTCATTCAGACTGACCACCAACCCTTGAGATGGTTAATGCAAATGAAAGGGGAAAACCCAAAACTATTGAGATGGTCGATCTGCCTGCAAGGGTTTGATTTCACCATTGAGCACAGGTCAGGATGTCACCACCAAAATGCTGATGGTCTCTCTAGGATGTATGTCATCGACTAGAGGTATGAGATTTATCCAGGAGTTGATTAAATCCTCCTGTCCCTTAGTCTGGGGGGGCGAGTGTTAGGGAGAATTCTCTGTTTAGGCTGAATTTCCTAACCTAGTGAGTCCCCCAGCAGCTTTGCTGGATTTCTGGAGTTTGTTTTTCCATCCTGCCAAGAGTGAGACTCTTTACCTCCCACTCTTGGACATGTATGTGTGTAATTCCTTTGAATGTCAATGTGTTCTATGGGCTATGGGGTCTTTTACTCCATAGGGTCTCATATGTTTTTCTATGTGTGTTACACCGCACCCTACGTGCCGTAGCACTGGGGCGTCCTAGCGGACCTCCACCATAGACTCCATACCCGGGGACTGACTACTGTCTACCCGGGCATGTAAAGTCACCATTGGCTTTACTAGACCTAAATTTACTAACAGAACTAGTACCAACCATCTTATTATGGACGTACTAGTAGGGGTAATTCGATTACTCCTGTATCTGTTATTCGAGGGGGCACTGTCCCGTCCCCCCTCGTTCAGTTTTGGCTGGTGACAGTGGAAACTACTTGTTATGTTCGACCCCGGACATAACCCTATGGGATTCGTCCCATTGTTGGAGATTGATCCTTTTTCTTGTTAATCTCTAACGTACCACCGACCTACTTATCTTAAATAAGTTTATCGGATGGTATTTTCTGCCAGAACTCGGTTTGTAAAATGGCGTCTGTGTTCGTCTCTGTGACTCCTAAACCAAAGGTCGAGCCCTTTGTTCCACTTTTGGCGGGCTCTGTACAGAGACCCTCCAAAGTGGTGCCATTCTGTCTGGGTTACCACAGGGGCGTGGGGGGGGGTTTAGGCACCCTGGACCGAGTTGCCTTGCCAACTCCGGTCGCACTCTGGAGTGATTGGCCCAAGTGGTGAGCCTTCCCGCTCACCACTTAGCATGTGTTGATTGACAGCTAGGCTGAATGAATGGGGGTTTTCTGCATAAAAGCAGGGCTTTTGGGACTGGATCTTGAGAAGACGCCACAGGACATAAGAATCCGACGAGGGTAACGCTGAGCCGACCTGCACGACGACACCTCCGGTGGAGCCCTACGGAACCGACTCACCACTTCCCGACGACAGAGGAGATCTCCCTGCCGGAGAGTCTCTTCCCCTGGCTGGTGGGAACAACCAGTCCCCTTTGCTTTTTATTCGCCTCAGGACGCAGTGGTCGAATTGCCCGTGCAGAGCACCTCGGCAACCGGATAGCCACTACCCCTGTACCGCGACCAAAAGGTGGTGCCTTGTGACGGAGCACTCCGCGGCCGGTCTCTTCCCTGGTGGTGCACCGGATTTCACTTTTCTTCGACGACGAGATCATCTCTACTCTTGGCAAAGACCCGACATGCATCCACCACCAGGAACAACTGCCCCCGCCGGAGCTGCCCTCCACAACAAGGTACCGTGTCTGCCTGGCTTCCCTTTCGATCGGTTCGAGTGAGGTGTCTTAATCCTCTCCGTTCCGTTGGGCCGCCTCCAAGCTTTTCTCATTTATTGTTCTGAACTGGTTCAATCTGCCGATAACAATTTGCTACAAAGACTTGAATGCATCTCCACTAGAGACTTTTTGGGACATCGCGCCTTGCCTCTCTCCGAATGGGCCTGGCCTCTGAACTTTATGATCTATTGTGATTCTTGCCTTCCTGCCTTGCATTTTATCCGCGAAGGATTGAACTGTGTTGATTTCATAACCTGCCTATCTTTTTCTCTCCCATCCTAACTAATGTTCGAGTGTCATCTAGGTTGAGGTATACACCTCTGTCTGAAAATAAGTGGTACCAGTAGAACCTAGACTTGTCGAAATATTGCTAGGGGGATTGATCGTTTTCTTCTTCGTAGAGTCATTGTGTTTGATTTGTTTGCCGTGATAGTGCCATAGTGTTTTTCATAGATGTTTTGTTATAAATAAATACCTTAATATCTTTACACTAAGCCTCGTTGCGTGTTTGCTTGTCTTGCTGTGAAGAATTGCCCTATTTTGTATACTCCACATATTGCTCAACTCTTCTTGAGGGAAGTCTGACTGCTCAGCCACAGCTACCAAGTGAATCTGTGTGGTACAGACTGCTACCAAGTGGGTTCACCGCCAAACGCCTGTAGTCCTAAATCTTTTGCAGTGGTCCCAGAGGGAACTGCACAGGTTTCCGCCTAATACCCGCCTGTTCCTGTCGGACGCCAACATGTCCTCCCTGTGTGACTGGCAGATGGAGCCGGTTGCCTGCTGTAGTCGCTCCATCAGCCTTTCGGGGGGGACAATGGAAGTGGCCACCCTATCCATGGCCTGAGCCATCATCTCTGATGATGCTGCCTGTTGGGTTGCCATACCGTAAATGGATTGCTCCCATGCGGTATTGCCAGGTGGCGAACGGCTACCACGTCGGCGGGCACCACACCTGTCTGGGGCAAGGCGAACTGCACCTTGCTGTGCCGGCACTGCCTGAGGCTGCAGGACTGCATTCCCCCTCTGATCTGCTGGCCAAGGAACAGGATCAGATTTCGCGGAGTGTGACCCTCCATCCGTAACCACCAAAGGCGTACCTGCCAACACTGACATCCCCATTGAGGGTTCTAACCCTGGTGCAGGTGGGTCGGACAGAACAGAATCCCTCCCAGGAACACTCACCTGCGACGGCACGTAGGTCTCATCATCCGAATCAACACCTGAGTACAGCTCGGGGGAGGTGCAGCCAGAGACACCCCTTGAGAGCACGACCTGCAGCAATTGTGGGTTCTCACCCACCACCACACCACGTCCCTCACTGGTGGTCGGTCGGCCCTCAGATCCCTCCTGGGTCTGCACCATCTCCACAACCCCAGCAGTATCAAGTGCGTCTTCCCCTGCAAAGACATAAAAGAAAACAAATGGAAACAGGCATTAGCACTATGGCACACAATTAGGGCTGAGAGGCTACAGAAGCAGTACTTGATTGACACATGTCCCACATGGCTAAAACACTCCCATGCATGCACCGTCACTGCGTGTGATGGGGAGGCAGATGGCACACATTGATGACACCAAGATGGAAGATGAACACATTTGCTGCATGCTGCCTAGCAGTGGCATCACACATTGGCCAGTGATTGGCAGGTCAAATACACATGCCATCACACAGATGGCATGTACCCTAGCCATGAAGTGAAGAGGGAGAGGAGGTCACCAATTGTTCATTCAGTCCAGTTTGTTCATATGATTGATTATTTTCATTGTAATGGTTCAAATGTTTAACCTGCAGCTGCCAGTCAAAAATGGTCCTATAGCACAGGGACATGCCCAAACTAATCATGTCCACGAAACTGAGCCAGTCCACTGTACCATAGCCATGTCAGACATGTGACAATAGGACTGAGAAATCCTGAGCAAAAGTGGTGGTATGCAAACAATCTGCCTGAATAAACAGAGGTAAATTAGCAACAGTGTTGTGGCAAGATGACACTCCAAGGGCAACTGGCGTGGTGTTGGGCTGGATGTCTAATGTTGGCCGAAGGGATGCTGCTATACCCAAATGCTGTTGCCAAGAATGTATAGGAAGAGGCACATGGGTGAGCCGAACCACTCAGGCACACACACCCTCCCCTGGCACCCAAACAGAAGCCCTCCCACACACACCATGCACATGGATGACACACACATGCATGTGCACTCACCGGACAATGCCTCGTAATCTGCCACTTCTCCCACGCCTTGGATCTGTTCCTCGGTGACGTAGGTCCCAGCAACCTGCTCATGTGGAGTGAGTTCTATATCGTCTGCTGGAGACCCACCTCCAGTCACTAGAGTTGCGGCATGACTTGAGGCCAGCTTATTCTTTGCCCTGCGCTTCAGGTCATTCCAGCGCTTATAGCATTCATTAGCTGTGCGCCTCACAATTCCAAGGGCACTTATGATGTCCGCAATGGTCTGCCAGTGTGCCTGACGTTGTGCAGGTGTGGTCTTGGATCCTGCAACAATCACCATTTCGCGGTCATGTGCGGACACATACTCTACAAGTGCATTCAGTTCGGCCTCATTGAAGCTGGGCTTCCTTGACGGGCCGGACTGTGTAGCCGTGTCTGGGGCATCAGCCTCTACTGGACGAGCACTCTTCCTCTTCCGCTTGGAAGGTGGTGGGGATCCGGAGTGTCCTGCGCCGCTCTGGACACTAGGGGCAGGAGCGTGGGATTGCACACTCAGCATGGGAGTTGGTGCAGGCATTATCTCAAGTGTGATGGTGTCAGGGGGAATGTCAGCATGATGGACTTGGACCGACACTGTCCTGGATGGGTGTGTGAGAGGTGGGGTGGATGGAGCCGCAGCTGCCCCTGCAGCCTCCCCAGCCTGCCTACGCGGGGCAGCAGATGACCTAGCTGTCCCTGATCTACGTGGCCTGATGACACCAACGTTCACCGGCGCACGTGGCCTAGACCTGCTGACCTGGAAGTCAGCCATGGAGTCACCCTGTGCCAGGTCTGGTTCCACAGTGGGCTGGTCCAACAAGGGCTGAGCATGGATGGTGTCAGCCACGGTAACCTCAACCAGGGGGGGGGGCATGGGTGTCCCTGACTGCTCCTCCACACATGGTGGGCTAGGGGCACCCTGCAAGTCATGGCCACGTCCCCTACCAGATCCACCACGGCCACCACTTGGGGCTTGGCCACCTTTGCCACCCTTACGGCTTGTTCGCCTCCCAGCCATGGCACTGATGTTATTGTGCGTATGGGAGTCGATGTGAACTATTGTCCTGGGCAATTGGGGGTCAAAGGGGTTGGGTACCAGATGGTAATCGTACCCTAGTGCTCTAGCAAGGCTGTATGTCACCCCTGGGGAAAGATGACGGGTCACGCAACGCACAGGCACCCCAAAAAAGCGAAGTAAGGTGCACGCAACCCCTCCTAGACCACGTGCGTGGAAAAATAAACCTGCACTACGCTGTGGCACCCAGGAACACAAGAATGAACGTATGCGTGTCACACGCAGCCTAGAATGACCTCTGAAGGGGTACGCGACATACGGGGCAAGCACAGATGTTAAATACGTGCGCGACTCGTTCCGCCAGGAACAAAATCGTGAAAAATATGCACGTGTGCGCGTTGGCAACACCCCCGCCAAAAGAAGAATTGTACGCTGTCTGAGGAGACAGGACAACAGTAGTAGGGAACGCTGTTTGAGGAAACAGGCCCAGGAAAAAGAGGAAAAGAGAAAAAGCTGTCAGAGGTAACAGGGAGTACGAACTGGAAACGCTGTGAAGTAAATCGCGTGTGAACCGACAAGAAGTACAGATTTCACCCACTCGCTCTCCACGAAAAGCACGTACAAGGAAATGGCGTTCTACACGTACCTTTTATACACACGTCACAGACGCGCATACGCAATGAGGCCATTTCCACCAATTACGCGCTTTGACACTCGGACGTGTATCTCTTCATTTTTACACGCGCCATTCTCTACGGCCATGCGCGTGACGTCACAGCTGCGCATGGTGGCCTTTGGGCCAATGAAATCGCATATGCGAGCACACGTGGTAAAACTGCACGTCCGAGTGTCATTGCGTGTAATCGGAGGGAAGTGAGCGTACACGCGATTGGCCTGGGTACGTGTATTTCTGGGGTGCGCAGGAAGTTCGACACGCGATTGGTGGAAATCCACGTGTGCTCTGTCATCACGTGTAATGAGGGAAACACCCACGCGCCTCATGTCACAGACGCGCTCACGCGCTAAGGGCCTTTGGTCCAATGAAATCGCATATGCGTGCTGACGTGCATACGCGCTAAGGGCCTTTCCTCGATTTACACAAGGACGTGCAGGATTTTCACGTGCCAAATCACTCCATATCAAGCTGGCCACGCGTAAGCACACGGAAGACCATGCTCCTGCCCAAAAGGCCGAATTACTGCCCCTCAGATCCCCGAGCAGCCTCCCACGAGCCATCTGCTGCTGCCTGCCTGCCTGCTGCCACCGTGCCCTGCCATTCGGTGCCTGCACATCAGCCATCTGCAGGGGTCCATTTGCTGTGTCGACCCCTGCTGGAACAGAAGACTCCCGACTGGGATACCATCGCTCCACAGCCCAGCCCCAGGACCCAGTTGCCCACCCATTCTTGCCTCTGGGGTTGCCATGTCGGGCACTGCAACATCTGGCACCACTGGCAACCCCCGGCCAGAGAGGCAGAGGGGCACCAGCTTCACTGCCACCGAAGTTGGTGTCCTGTTGGAGCAAGTCCTGGGGCAGTATGATCTTCGGAAGTAAGCGCGCCAACAAGGAAGGACGGACTCGGATCTGTACGGACATTGTGACTGCCATCAACACGGAGGGGGTGGCAGTCCGCGACTACCAACATGTCAAGAAGCGCTGGGATGACTGCAGGTCCAGGACCCTCTTGAAAGCCCGGCGCCTCGTGGAGTGGGGCCGGGACCGCATGAGTACGATCCAGATGAGGGTCCTGGAACGCGTAGGCCCAGCGCTCCACGCCCAGATCCTTGAGAGGCAGACCCGTCTGGAGTTGAGCGGTAAGTGGCCAAGCATTGCTGTGTGAGACAGGGCATGTCGCAGTGTGCTGGTTGTCTGATACTTGCCTGTATGTGTGACATAGGCCATGTATGCATGTGTGTGTGCAGGGACGTCATGCATATGAGACCAGTAATGTGTGAACCACATGGTTGGTGCATGTGTTGAAATGCAACATGGGTTGCCCTATGCGGAATGGCCACATGAAAGCATGCCAGTCTCTGTTCCTGGAAATGGGTGAGGGATGGGTGCTGATGCCATGTACATGTACGCTGTCCATGTCTGTGTGTCTGACCTGCGTGTCTGTGACTTGTGAATGCCAGGGATGCATGACACATGTCTGTCGCAATGTTCAGGTTCACTGATGCAGCCTAGTCATCCTTGTTTCCACTGTGTCTGTGGTGTACGAGGCCAGATGGATGAAACTAGGGTGAAGTGTGTGCATGTGATAGGCATGGCACATGATGCATGTGAGTTCCAAAACAACAGTGTATGTTTCAAGAATCACTTGGACATGTATGCTAATGTCCATAGCATGCGCCATGCCTGTTACCGCATGTGTTTTACCTGCACTGATCCATGTGTTGTGGAGGGACATGATGGAAGTGATCTTTGACAGTGCAACTTATCTGCTATTGCTTCCTGTCTAGGGGACCATTGTACAGTACCCTGATGCTTGTGTTCTATGTCTCCCTCTACACAGTGCCACGTGAAGAAGAGGGCGGAGACGGCTCTGTGGAGCAAAGCGGCGGGGATGCCCCCACGGCTGCAGCGGAAGGGGTGGGTGAGCCCCCACAGGGGCTTGCAACAGCGGAAGATTTGGTGGAGCCATCCAGGTTGGTGGTTTCCACAGAGGAGGAGGAGGCCGCTAGTGAGGCGCACATGGGGCCTGGTGGGGGCATCCCTGCTGGTGCAAGTGTTGCAGTCCAGGGGCAGGGGCAGGAGGCAGCACAGGTCGCCGTGGAGGGGCCTGTGCATGTCACTGGCCCTGACACTGTGACTGCACCACCATGCACCAGCAGGGATGCCCCATCCCAGGCCCGTCCGCAGGTAGGGGGGATGTCCATGTCATCTGACTCCCCTCCACCTGCGTACGAGGGGACCCCTGGCCGTATGGAGAAGGTCCTGATTGGTGTCGCGTTGCGCACAGGTGCAATTCGTGATGAGGTGCGTGCTTCCCGGGAGGAGCATGCACGTCATCACGGAGAGCACCGTGCCGACGTGGCCCAGTTGGGAACGGCCATGGTCGGGGGTTTCCTACATGTGTCGGCCAATCTGGCGACCCTCTCCTCCTCTGTGGAGACTATGCACCAGTCGTTCTCCATGCCGTCTTCCGGCCCAGATGCGACCAGGGCCCTCTGTGGACCTGCCCCGACCAATGCAGCCGGCTCAGTGGGGATCCCATCCCTGCCACAGTCGGGAGTCGGAGGTCCGGCAGGGGTGGACACACCAGCAACTGGACCCCAGCAGATGGAGGATGTGACGGCATCATCGGGCAGGGCACGTGCACAACGGCCTCGGTGGATACCATCAGCCTGGATGCCGTCGTGCTGGCACAGGCAGTTGCGTCGGAGGCAGCGGCAGGCTCGACGTGGGAGGCATCATGGCTCGGGGCCATCAACATCAGGGGTGCAGGCATCGGCCGGAGGGCAGGAGAGCCCTGGAATGGGAGTGGCTTCCGTGTGGGAGCGGTTGGGCCAGCAGATAGTTGCGGAGCGGCAGCGGGCAGAGGAGGAACGGCTCACAATGGTCAGGGCAGAGAACTCCATGCGGAGGGCGCTGAGGCGGGCTGAGTGCCTCGAGGGTCTTCGCAGGGAGTTGGAGCTGGACACTGCTTTATCCCTGCGAGACCTCGGGGCCAGGGAACATGCCCGCCTCCAAGCCATTGAACAGGAGTTCGATGATGCCCTGGCCCATGACAACATCCAGTGAGCCGTTGGACTAGCCCGCTGCCCATGTAAATAGTTATGTAGTTAGTGTTAGGTTTCCTTTGTTTTTGCATTTTCTTTGGACCTTTTGGACAATGGGCCACATTTTTGTATATAGTTATTTTTTATTAGGTAGTGTTGTTAGATAGATTTCATTTCTTTTGTTGGGATCATGGACCCTGGCTTGTTCACCTGTACATAGTTCACTGTTGGATTTTCTTTTCTTTTTACAATTTACCCATGGAGCAATGGCTTTCAATTATAATTTCCAATTGGATTTTCTTTTCTGGACTGTGACTTTGAACACCATTCCTTTGGATTCTGATTTTTGGTTTTGCATTTTTTCATGGACATGCTTCTTTTTACTTTTTTTACATTCCCATTTCTGTTAGTTTATTTTTGATTCAATTCATGTTTTCTTTAATACATATTTTTTGATCAAAATTCAATGTGTAGTATCATCTCATTGGTTTCATGCATATCATGATATGGGTTTTGAGATTCACTGACACCCATTGGGTGTATGTGAGGGACATGTGTTTGTTTCCAAACTTGCAATTGCACTTCTATCATGTTATTGCCATTTCTGAGTGGGTGGATGCAATACTCGGGTGGGTGTTTTGCATTTGGAGGCTGACCATAGGGACCGGGGATCTAGATTGTGATGATATGTTGGCTGGGGAACATGAGTTGGACATGAGTGGGAGCCTGCTGGCAGGTGCCCCACAGTGATGGGGGGTGGGGGTGCAGGGGAACATGAGTTGGACATGAGTGGGGGCCTGCTGGCAGGTGCCCCACAGTGCTGGGGGGTGGGGGTGCAGGGGAACATGAGTTGGACATGAGTGGGGGCCTGCTGGCAGGTGCCCCACGGTGCTGGGGGGTGGGGGTGCAGGGGAACATGAGTTGGACATGAGTGGGGGCCTGCTGGCAGGTGCCCCATGGTGCTGGGGGGTGGGGTTGCAGGGGAACATGAGTTGGACATGAGTGGGGGCCTGCTGGCAGATGCCCCACGGTGCTGGGGGGTGGGGGTGCAGGGGAACATGAGTTGGACATGAGTGGGGGCCTGCTGGCAGGTGCCCCACAGTGCTGGGGGGTGGGGGTGCAGGGGAACATGAGTGGGGGCCTGGTGGAGGCGGCCCCTGGTGGCTGGGGGGTGAGGGTGGTGGGAGACATGAGTTGGACATGAGTGGGGGCCTGGTGGAGGCTGCCCCTGCACTGCTGGGGGGTGGGGGTTCTGGGGGACATGAGTGGGGGCCTGGTGGAGGCTGCCCCTGCACTGCTGGGGGTGGGGGTGGTGGGAGACATGAGTGGGGGCCTGGTGGAGGCTGCCCCTGCACTGCTGGGGGGGTGGGGGTGGTGAGAGACATGAGTGGGGGCCTGGTGGAGGGTGCCCCTGACTGCTAGGGGGTAGGGGGTGGTGGGAGACATGAGTGGGGGCCTGGTGGAGGCTGCCCTTGCACTGCTGGGGGGTGGGGGTCCAGGGGGACATGAGTGGTGGCCTGGTGGAGGCTGCCCCTGCACTGCTGGGGGGTGGGGGTGGTGGGAGACATGAGTGGGGGCCTGGTGGAGGCTGCCCCTGGTGGCTGGGGGGTGGGGGTGGTGGTAGACATGAGTGGGGGCCTGGTGGAGGCTGCCCCTGCACTGCTGGGGGGTGGGGGTGGTGGGAGACATGAGTGGGGGCCTGGTGGAGGCTGCCCCTGGTGGCTGGGGGTGGGGGTGGTGGTAGACATGGGTGGGGGCCTGGTGGAGGCTGCCCCTGCACTGCTGGGGGGTGGGGGTGGTGGGAGACATGGGTGGGGGCCTGGTGGAGGGTGCCCCTGACTGCTGGGGGGTAGGGGGTGGTGGGAGACATGAGTGGGGGCCTGGTGGAGGCTGCCCCTGCACTGCTGGGGGGTGGGGGTGCAGGGGGACATGAGTGGGGGCCTGGTGGAGGCTGCCCCTGCACTGCTGGGGGGTGGGGGTGGTGGGAGACATGAGTGGGTGCCTGGTGGAGGCTGCCCCTGCACTGCTGGGGGGTGGGGGTGGTGGGAGACATGAGTGGGGGCCTGGTGGAGGCTGCCCCTGCACTGCTGGGGGGTGGGGGTGGTGGGAGACATGAGTGGGGTCTTGGTGGAGGCTGCCCCTGGTGGCTGGGGGGTGAGGGTGGTGGGAGACATGAGTTGGACATGAGTGGGGGCCTGGTGGAGGGTGCCCCTGACTGCTGGGGGGTAGGTGGTGGTGGGAGACATGAGTGGGGGCCTGGTGGAGGCTGCCCCTGCACTGCTGGGGGGTGGGGGTGCAGGGGGACATGAGTGGGGGCCTGGTGTAGGCTGCCCCTGCACTGCTGGGGGGTGGGGGTGGTGGGAGACATGAGTGGGGGCCTGGTGGAGGCTGCCCCTGGTGGCTGGGGGGTGGGGGTGGTGGTAGACATGAGTGGGGGCCTGGTGGAGGCTGCCCCTGCACTGCTGGGGGGTGGGGGTGGTGGGAGACATGAGTGGGGGCCTGGTGGAGGCTGCCCCTGGTGGCTGGGGGGTGGGGGTGGTGGTAGACATGGGTGGGGGCCTGGTGGAGGCTGCCCCTGCACTGCTGGGGGGTGGGGGTGGTGGGAGACATGCATTGTTGATCAGTAGTGCAAGGTGACATGTGGGTTGGCTGGGGGGCATGCCCATGGTGGATGGGCTGCCTGCGGGACATGAGCAGGGGTGCAGGGTAGTCCCCCGTGGTGTGGGCTGCCTGCAGGGGCCGTGGAGGTTGTAGAGCGAACACCTGGGAGGACCCACACGGCCAATTCACGTGTAGTACTCCCCAGAACCCCTGAAATACACGCACCCTGCTGAAATCGCGTGTGGAACTTCCCGCGCACCCCTGAAATACACGTACCCTGCTGAAATCGCGTGTGGAACTTCCTGCGCACCCCTGAAATACACGTACCCTGCTGAAATCACGTGTGGAACTTCCCGCGCACCCCTGCAATACACGTACCCTGCTGAAATCGCGTGTGGAACTTCCCGCGCACACCTGGAATACACGTACCCTGCTCGCACTGGGCCAATCGCATGTGGAACTTCCCGCGCACCCCTGAAATACACGTACCCTGATGGAATCGCGTGTGGAACTTCCCGCGCACCCCTGAAATACACGTACCCTGCTGAAATCCCGTGTGGAACTTCCCGCGCACCCCTGAAATACACGTACCCTGCTCGCACGGGGCCAATCGCGTGTGGAACTTCCCGCGCACCCCTGAAATACACGTACCCTGCTGAAATCGCGTGTGGAACTTCCCGCGCACCCCTGAAATAGACGTACCCTGCTCGCACAGGGCCAATCGCATGTGGAACTTCCCGCACACCCCTGAAATACACGTACCCTGCTCGCACGGGGCCAATCGCGTGTGGAACTTCCCGCGCACCCCTGAAATACACGTAGCCTGCTGAAATTGCGTGTGGAACTTCCCACGCACCCCTGGAAAACACGTACCCTGCTCACACGGGGCCAATCGCGTGTGGAACTTCCCGCGCACCCATGAAATACACATACCCTGCTCACACGGGGCCAATCGCGTGTGGAAATTCCCGCGCACCCCTGAAATACACGTACCCTGCTGAAATCGCGTGTGGAACTTCCCGCGCACCCCTGTAATACACGTACCCTGCTGGAATCGCGTGTGATACTTCCCGCGCACCCCGGAAATACACGTACCCTGCTGAAATCGCGTGTGGAACTTCACGCGCACCCCTGTAATACACGTACCCTGCTGGAATCGCGTGTGATACTTCCCGCGCACCCCTAAAATACACGCTCCCTGCTGGAATTGCGTGTGATACTTCCCGCGCACCCCTGAAATACACGTACCCTGCTGATTTTGCATGTGATACTTCCCGCGCACCCCTGATGCACACGTACACAGGACAACCGCGTGTGGAACTTCCCGCGAACCACTGAAATACACGTTCCCCGCTTGGCGTTTGCTGTTTGCCAGCCCTGTGAACTGGTCCAGGGTTAGCGCAGCCCTTTGCGATTATTTGGGGATTTTGAAGACTTTTCCTTGCGCGAGGGCGTTCTTGGGGGCGTAACTGGCGCTGCTGCAGGGTCGCTGCGCCACGCTGCGCTCCGGCTCGTTTTGGATGCGAAAGTCCATGAATACGCTGTGTGCGGAAATCGTTTTTAGCGCACGCGGCTGGTGCAGACATTCGCACGGGCACGCTGTGCGCCAGTCGCGTGCGCCACTTTTGTGCGAATTTCTATGAATTACCCTGATAATCTGTTCGCCAAACCTACCCATGCCCATTTCTCCGCCCCCTCCTTCCCACAGCTATGCCCCTCCAAAGAGTTGACAGTTCCCCCAATAAAAGGTCTCCATTTCCAGCACTGGTTTGGTTGTCCATTCCTTTCACAGTTGTGTATGTTAGGCCTGTTTGGCCTTCTGATGTTCGTTTGTCCAGCTTTTCTGCCCTTTCTGTTCTTCAGCGCCATCCATGCAAGGGTGTAATCTGCGTGTGCAACTTTTTCCACACTACAGGGAGCAGCGACCGCCACTAGACCAGCATATGGGACTTTTGGTCCCTCTGCACTTACCCCACAAATGTGCTCTTATCATTTCAACGGTACCATCTGTTTAGAGCAGGACAAAAGTAGGAGGGGCTCCATTTACTCCAATGAGTACAAGTCAGATCATGCCCCCCTGAACCTAATGACCCTGAAGTGATAGAACCATCGAGGAGGAGGTGTGGGCATTAGGCCTTTCAACCTTTTCAGATTAAAATGACCACTAGCCTCGAGGGGCGGGGGGGGCGAGCAGCGGCCCCCATGTTGGCAGTCTTACTGCACAGCAATAACATATTTCTTTAATTCGTGCCATTAAACGTGCACTTTGCAACACGCACCTTACAGGCTGTCCTTTGCTGGCCGCAGTCACTTTAATTCAAGATTTTAAATGTGCTGTTTTCAAAAGTCATGTTACAGGCTGCTTTTGCTGGCGACGCCTCGCATCCAACAGCGTAATCACCCCATTGCCTTTTACTGCGATGTTTTCCGCATTAGCACATTGCTGACAAAGAGTCATCCTTGCACCAGCTGCCGGCTTTGTTTCTCAACCAGGAAGAGTTGGGTTTTGGTTGTGAATCTAACATTGCTTAGCACGCCGGCTTTCTTAGTTGACAATAATGGGTGTGCATACTTTGTGGGTACTTAGAATGCAACCACGTGAGGGGTCGGGTCCCTTCGGAAATACTTCTTCTTTGCTAGCTTCTTTGTTGTCAGTGTTCTGTCCCTTCAAGTGGTTGAGCCCCCCAGTACTTTGCACACAAGTCATCAATCGCTTTACATCCTCGCTGCATTCCTTTGTATCCATTAATATTTAAGCCACCTATGAGTGCCTCAGACTATTTTCCTGAACTGCAGATAAGATGGGCCCCAAATGTCATAATGAGCCCTGACAATCCTTCAGCTGTCCCGGCTCATAGCACATTATAGGCAAAGACAGAACATTATGGCGAGGGTTTAAAATAGTCTGCAACCAGCCCGTAATATTTGCATTAGAGGTTCAAAAATAAATAGAGGGAAAAGGCCCCTCTTAGAAGAGTATACCTGCATAAACCTGTCAACACCTGCAGACTGGGATGAACACCAACATGGTGCCACTGGGAATTCCCTTGTGGGAAGACCCACATCCCCAGCACCCTTTGTGGTAGAAGTGGGGGAAAACAAAGCAGAGATATCATGCTCATTGTGTGACATGAATCTCACCATGTCACAGGTAAGGCATGGCATGAGCGATTGCTGACTGCTGGCCTCTAGGTAAGGAGACAGAAACCTCAGGCTCTCCAGATGTTCGCCCTTCAGCTCCATTCAGGTACATCCAGCACAGCCGATGGTGGGGGATCCTGGGAGTCATAGCCCAAAACCTCCATTTCTATTAATTTTACAAGCACAAACCAAAAAACACATCTCAATAACATCAATTTCATTAACCCACAAACAATACAAACAAAGTATAACAAAAACATCCCAGTAGTTTTGAATTCATAGGCAAACTGTAGCAATCAAGAAGAACTTTTTAAGCAAAAAGATCAAGGAACCTCCTCCAAACATCTTCATATACATTCAGCTTTTTGCTTCTGCAGAGAATAATTCTCTCTATTCTGGCCACCTGTCTAAGATCTGAAACCCATTCTGCAAATTTAGGTAATTCCACATCTTTACATTTTCTGAGAATAACTTTTTTGGCAGAATTAGAGGCTTTGTAAAACTAACATATTTGAGGAAAGGTGAGATCAGACACTAATTCATCCTCACCCAGAATCACAGTTACATAGTCAAATTCAACATCAAGCATGAGAACCTCTTTCATTTTCAATGACACCTTCCTCCAGAAAGATCTCCGTTCATAGCATTCCCAAATCAAATGTTCAAATGTTCCTTTAGAATGTCTGCATCTCCAGCACGCTTCTGAATCAAGAAGACCCCTTTCATGAAGCCTTTCAGGTGTCCAAAAGACCCTATTCAATATCTTGATCTGACGACTTCTTTCACCCAGGTTTAGAGATGTTAACGCCACATTATTACAAATGTTTAGCCACCTATTTTCGCTCATCTCAGATTCTAGCACAGCTGACCATTTGTCCAACAGTTCTGAATTTGGCTTCTTGTATTGATTCAACTGTTTGTACACTCTAGAAGCCATGTGGCCTTCTGCTTTGTAGTCCTCCAGCCATGTTTGCTACCCAGTGTCCTCAGTAAGAGGTTTGTTCATTAAGGCCTTCTTCAGTTTTCTGTATTCCCCCTGAGTGCAATCCTGGAGGTCTTTACTTGTACATAATCGATTGAAGTTAAGTCACTTTTGTCCATCCATTATATCCTCTAATCAATGAATGCCCCCTAAGAGCCAGTTCGGCCAGAGGAGTACTTTCCCATTCACCTTAATGTCAGGATTCAGCCAAATTGAGGTGATGGAATTCTCCTCTATATCCTGTTTGCTCTTCCTCATGAGTGTTCTGCAACATGTTCTGATAAAAGTAGTCGGTGGAAAAGATTTGCAACCCGCTCCATCCATTGAGGTAAGAAGAGCTCTTGGAGAGAGAGGGGAGGATTTACTCATCTCCGCCTCAGTCCAAGCATCATTTGAGTTCTCGATGAATGGAACTAGATGTCTTGCACCAAATGCCAGATGATAATTCTCAAAGTCCAGGACACCCCGACCACCTCTTCCCTGAGACGGTTGCAGCTTCCAAAATTTCAATCGCGGTTGTTTTCCTTTCCATAGAAATGCTTGAATCAAACTCTCAATTCTCTTTAAGAAGCCTTTCCTGACCAGTAGTAGAATCATGTTCAACACATAATTTATTCTAGGAGTTGATGTCATTTTGAGAGCGTGCACCCTGCCCCAGAGGCTCAATTTCAGTTCATTCCATCTTTTCAGATCTGCTTCCAAATTTCGTATAATAGAGGCGAGGTAAACCTCTATCATTCTTGACACATCTTTTGTCAACCATATGCCTAAATATCGCATCCTTTCAGGACACCAATGAAAACCATAGGTATTCATACTCAAGAATGAACAGGAATTCAACGCTGGCATTGCCTCGGATTTCATCCAGTGATTTTGTAACCCGAGACTCTATGGAAGGCTTCAATTTGGTTCATCAATGCCGGAACAGAGATTTCGATGTTTTGCAAGATCAGTAACATATCATCAGTGTAAAGCCAAACTTTCTGGCAAGCCTCTCCAAACTGTACTCCTTCGACCTCCACATCTTCTCTAATTTGGATGGCAAGCAGTTCCATCGCAATCACAAACAAGAGTGGAGAGAGCGGACAGCCCTGTCTCGTGCCCCTCTCAAGACCAAACCGCTCAGAGACATATCCATTAGTCTTCACACAGGCTGTACGCAAGGTGCACAAGAGATTTATCCAGTTTATATAATTATTTCCAAATCCAAAACCATTTAGGGCTGCCAAAAGGGACTCCCACTCTATCCTGTCGAAAGCCTTCTCTGCATCCGACAACACTGCCACCTCTCACAAGATCTTTACTCTCAAACAATGTTAACAGCAGCCTTCGCATGTTTTTGGAAACATGCCTTCCCTTCACAAAGCCCGCTTGACTTTGGTCTATACTTATTGGTAAAGTTTGTTGCATTCTCAACGCCAATGTTTTAGCCAAGATTTTACTGTCTGTATTAATCATTTTAATTGGTCTATAACTACTTGTTAATACTGCCGATTTCCCTTCCTTCAGAAAAGTTTAAATTGAGGCATGCCTTGTTGTCACTGGTAATTGTCCCTCCTTAAGAGAATCCTGTAACATAGCCAACATCAGATTATAAACTTCATCTGGAAGAATTGTATACAATTCGGCCGGAAGGCCATCCGGACCTGGAAATTTTCTGGAATTTAACATACTTGCTGCTCTCATAGGTTCCTCCACACTTAAATCTTTTTCAAGTTCGTCTCTGTATTTCAAGTGAAGCCTTTCACATAAATCATCACATCCTTCTTTGTTACTTGGATCTCAGAGGAATACAACTTTGAGTAATATTCTCTGAATATAGTATCAATTTGAAAGGGGTCCCATGACACAATTCCATCTTCATTTTTTATTGACTAATCTGAACAGTGCAGTGGAGCCTCTCTGCATTTAAGCTCAAACCTTGAGTAAAGACAACTGATTTCGTCTTGACATGTAAAAAAGAGTCACACCACAGGAGTCGAGCCACTCAACTCTTTTCCAGGGAGACTGACAGATATTATCTATGCGTGCACAGATGCATTAGAAGTGTCTTTTGGAAGTAACCCAGAGGAGCCTATACACAATGTGCGCCGCTGACCTAGGAGCCTGCTTCGTTGCTGCTAGCCCTGATTCAGGAAGTATGCTAGACACGTGATAGCCCATGTGCCTGGCCAGGTGTATCATCAATGAGTTATTGAAGGTCCAGTGGAGGCGGCCTCCTTGCAACAGCTTCTAGGTGCTTTGGGGAGCTCCTAGATGAAGAATTGCCTCTCCTTAACCGCGCCGTTCAGGTTGGTGCCTGAATGGAGATCTCTTCAAAGGACTCTCAAAACTTGTAGGACTCTACGTATGGCTTAGCCCGTCATCTTGATTTAATCAAAACAGTCACAACCAAATGGTTCCTAATAACTAGTTTAGCCTTGCAGTTTCAATTGACTTTTTGGTATTTCTTGTTTACTTGGCATGCCAACAAAGATGCTAGTGAATAAAATAGATTTTGCACCCATACATTTCAACATTCAATAATTTGCTTAGAAGCAACGAAACAATAAGAAAAGCTCACCTCAGAAATGTAAATGTGAGGGTTTTCAATAATTACACAGATTTTCAGGGGGGGAGGATAGGATGGGTTTTCACTTTTCTGGTTAGCCTGTCCATTCACGCAGATGTTTAGGAGGGTGTCCTGTCCCCAGCACTCTGAAGATCACTGGCCCAATGCGCCTGAAGTCCTTTAAGGACAGACTGTTGCACCAAGAAGATGTGTCAGGACTGCCCCGTCAGTGCTTAAAGATTGGTCAGGATAGCTTGCCACTGCTCCAGGGCCTTGGTTCTTGACCTGACAGTTTCTTGATAGTAGCCCGCTTATATCAGTGGCAGACCCAGACATTTTTCACAGGGGTGGCCTGATGAGGTCACTGGGGTGGCACACCAATACAAACACATAACTGAATTTCATTCTGGTGGGGAGGCCAGCGTTTTTATAAGGGTGGCCGTGGCCCCCCTTGGATAACCTTTGGTGACGCCTCTGCTTATACTCTTACAATGCCTGTAAGGACACCCATGGGGTTGCACTTAGATATGCGGGTAGCCTGGCACTGCAACTAGAAGAAAGTGCATGATGAAGCACACATGTGGTACACTGACAGAATTTCTGCCTACGATGTTAAGCCTGCCCATGACGCTCGAAGATATATGTTGGTAACCCTCCATTGCACTTATAACTGATTAAGTTAGCCATTGTAACACACAGGGCCTCATTACGACCCAGGCGGACTTCGCGGTGCTAAATGCACCGCGAAGCATGGCGGAAAGCCGCCGATAGCGCCATGGGGGTTGGCGGATTTACCGCCCCATTCCGACCTCGGCGGAGCGGTAAATCCCCAATCCCCATTCTGCCCTTCCCCATTCCCATTTTTGCCCCATAGGGTATAATGGGAGTGGGGAAGGAGTTAATTACGCCACCGTAAAATACGGTGGCGTAATTAACAACGAGGTCCCGTAGCGCCATGGTTTTCTCCGGCTGGTAAAACCAGGCGGAGAAAACCTCCATGGCGCTACGGGAACTCGTAGTATGGCGGAGAGGTACGCCATGCACTACGCTGGCGTAATACCCTCTCCGCCAGGGTCCTAATGAGGCCCACAGTGTTTACATGCAGGCATCCTTGATATCGTGCCTATTGGACGACTTTGGTTAGCATTTGTAGAACCTGGAAGTTATGTACTAAAACTATAAAGGAAACCTGCCTATTGCACTTAGAAAATCCCATTATCCTAGTTGCTATGGCAGCCTGCCTGTGCCGCCGAAAAGATGTTCTAGCATAGCCAGTCTTTTGCACTTGGTAGACTTAAGGCTAGCCTGTATTTATTGCCTAGAAAAGTCCACAAAGGTAGCTGGCTTTTTCTTCCCCACAGCAGATCAGATGACACTGAGACATCAAAGATAAGCTCCGTCTGAGCTTAAGCTGTGTATAAATGAACCACTTCGGTGGACATCTTACGCAAGCATGGCTATCCATCCACACACTCTAGAATGCAGCTACGACTATCACTAATTCAGTCTAGCTGGTCACATAACCGATTTGCACTGAAACACCAGACTTGCCTCACCACCTCTGCCATTAGAATACAGTGACAACCTACGACAAATCTGGTCTCGCTGGGTACATATCGAGTCTCCTGCACTAGCGCTCTGTCGTGACCTCCCTCAGCATCCGCGCACATGCATAATCTCTTGGGCTGCTTACTGGAGCCTAGCCAGTACTCCTAAATCCTAACCTTGGCAAAATTCACACATGCATTTTAAGCCTCCTCTTAGAAGTTTCCCATACCTGGACTTCGGTCCCCGAGGGTGTTCCTACCACAAAGGACTTTGAGGCCATACAAATTACAAAAGGCGCTATATAAATGACTACTACAATACAATACATATGATGCTGCGGAATGATAAGCCTCGCCTGGTAAAGATTGTCTAAAAACGTCAATGGTGTGAAAACTATGAGAGTGTGTTGGTCCCTGCTGTGGTTTCATAATATTTTGCCTAGCTTCTGATGCAAGAAGACTGCAAGTGCCGGGCCACCTGCCTCAGAGGTAGGTGGCCATAACCTCTTAACATATGGATGGCCAATGTGTGCGCTAAATGTCTGCAGCGCAAAGTCCCCCACCCTGCTCTCTGGGCGCTGATTCCAATCCTCAAGCTCATATGGGCAATAACCATCCCATCATACTATTGCACCATTTTACTGCACTCCTTAATCAGGCACCACTCTGCTTACATCACAGCGAGGGTTGTGCTGTGTAAAACCCACCACATGTGTCCATACATGCATACATACATGTACATATATGGTCAACATTCTGAGCATGTAAGGCTGGACAAGGGAGGCACTCTACACTGAAAAAGGCAATCCACACCCCTGCATGTCCCAAATGTCGCTGCCCAGTACACAACGTGCAGCCAATGTGGGGGTTCCCAGCCACAGAGTTCTGTAGGGTCGCATGTTGTGTACTTGAGCTGCTCACCACAAATGATCACTTGCAAGAAATTCCCAAATGAAGTCGAATATGAAACACAAAAGGAAGCTGTTTCCCCTAATCTGAGCTGTTGAAAGGGACTTCCTTCGGGGAGTAAATTTTCAAGCAATAACAGTCATTACTTAAGCGTTTTACGATGCAAGTTCCACATTATTACAGAACGAATGTTTACAACACGTTATAATGAATACCATGGACACATTCCCCAAGAGTGAATACTTTCTGATGTGAATGTTGCTTCTAATTGCTGCTCTGAGGAACACACGTCCCGTTTATTTTCTGTGTTATTCCTCCTATCATCGCCTTCATCAGAAGTTGAAGGTGTTTTCATTTTCGGCTACTACTCAACGCGTACTTTTTTATAAGTCTGCTTACCGAAGGCTACTGTTATGATCAAAGTGGGATAAAAGTTGTCCTTTTCCAAAGACATGCAGTTGGCAAGGTGTGCAGGAGCACACTCCTTGGACCCCAGTGTTCCTTGACCCCAGTGCAGGACTACGATGGGGTGAAGGGTATGTATGGAAGGGGATGTGTGAGAGTGAGCGATTGATGACTTGTGTGCAAAGTACTGGGGGGCTCAACCACTTGAAGGGACAGAAAACGGACAACAAAGAAGCTAGCAAAGGAGAAGTATTTCCGAAGGGACCCGACCTCTCACGTGGTTGCACTCTAAGTACCCACAAAGTATGCACACCCATTATAGTCAACTAAGAAAGCCGGCGTGCTAAGCAATGTTAGATTCACAACCAAAACACAACTCTTCCTGGTTGGGAAACTCACCGTCTCCGGAGGCTGGCACGCCACCAGAAGCCACGGCATCGCCAGGCTGGAAACAAATAACTGCGAGAGGGTAAACAAAACGGCAAAGGCCTTTTCCTACTACTACCCCCCGTCTCTGGAACAAGTTACCAATGCAGATCAGACTAGCCCCCTCCAACCTAAACTCCAGGAAGGTACCAAATACCCTGCTCTTGGTATATCTCACCATTTGCTGATCGCTCCACTCAACACTAACCCTCGCCTCCCGAGGCTTCCACTTCCCTGCTCCTCTGCTACCCCCACCCCTGGGGTGCTTTCCCTGTGCATCCCAGCTCCCCTGCTACCCCCACGGCCTGGGGTGCTTTCCCTGTGCATCCCAGCTCCTCTGCTACCCCCATGCCCTGGGGTGCTTCCACTAGGTGCAGTCCCAGCTCCTCTGCTACCCCCACGCCCTGGGGTGCTTCGCTAGGTGCAGTCCCAGCTCATCTGCTACCCCCACGCCCTCCTGGGGTGCTTCTGCTAGGTGCAGTCTCAGCTCCTCTGCTACCCCCACGCCCTGGGGTGCTTCCGCTAGGTGCAGTCCCAGCTCCTCTGCTACCCCCACGTCCTGGGGTGCTTCCCCTAGGTGCAGTCCCAGCTCCTCTGCTACCCCCACGTCCTGGGGTGCTTCCGCTGGGTGCAGTCCAAGCTCCGCTGCTACCCCCACGCCCTGGGGTGCTTCCGCTGGGTGCAGTCCCAGCTCCTCTGCTACCCCCACATCCTGGGGTGCTTCCCCTAGGTGCAGTCCCAGCTCCTCTGCTACCCCCACATCCTGGGGTGCTTCCCCTAGGTGCAGTCCCAGCTCCTCTGCTACCCCCACACCCTGGGGTGCTTCCGGTAGGTGCAGTCCCAGCTCCTCTGCTACCCCCACATCCTGGGGTGCTTCCCCTAGGTGCAGTCCCAGCTCCTCTGCTACCCCCACGCCCTGGGGTGCTTCCGGTAGGTGCAGTCCCAGCTCCTCTGCTACCCCCACGCCCTGGGGTGCTTCCGCTAGGTGCAGTCCCAGCTCCTCTGCTACCCCCACGCCCTGGGGTGCTTCCGCTAGGTGCAGTCCCAGCTCCTCTGCTACCCCCACATCCTGGGGTGCTTCCCCTAGGTGCAGTCCCAGCTCCTCTGCTACCCCCACACCCTGGGGTGCTTCCGGTAGGTGCAGTCCCAGCTCCTCTGCTACCCCCACACCCTGGGGTGCTTCCCCTAGGTGCAGTGCACCATTGCGTCGGAGCAAGGCTCACACTTTACAAATCCCATAGATACACAGAAGATAACGTAGCACGCGGCACACTACAAAACCTCTGAAAAAAAGCTTGTATTGCCATTGTGTGGAGGGCAGGACCTAAGTCTGTTATCCTGTATGTTTGATGGTTTTATAATTATGGGACAGCATTCATTTTCAGTTTGGGTTATTAGATGGCACTTTAGCGCCACTTACAAGCAGAAACTACTTAAATGGAGAACAGATAGGGTGAAATACATGTGAGTAGGGACACAAAGCATGCAGCTGTTGTTTGAATACTTACCCACCTATTGACTGCCTATGACCATGCTAATCCCTATGGTCATTCCAACCCAGTTCCTGCCCCACCCCGCCCAAAATACCTCCTCATGGGAACTCTTTCAGCTCACTGAAATCAAGCCTTATAATTAAACTTTGCACTCGAAGTGCCTGCCGGTGTTTTCTCAAAGCAGCCTTCTGAGAGTTAATGACTTAATTGGAGCTGTAAACCAGCTACTGGTGTAATAACATCTCTTAACCATGTCTGCCTTCAGCCACTCGATTTATAAGTGTCCTTCACTGAAGTCCTGTTAAAATCATGCATCGGCAAAGCCAACCCTTTTGGCTTGTGCATATGTAATAGGCATTTGCCAGGCACTGCTATTGTATGCCCAGGCATTCGTATAATTTTGCACCTGCTACCATCAATAACCAGTTAAATACACTATGGCAGTGCCTAGGTAATGCTTTCCCCATGCCTACACAAAAGCCCAAACAGTTGGCATTGCAAATGCTTGTTTCATCTAGTGTGTGAGGTGTTGGATATCCATGCTGTAAAGGCCTCATACTGAAGTTAAGACCCACAAGTTGGAAGTGGATGCCAGTGGAGTAAACACTGTCTTGTAGGTAGTCTTCCCCCGCCACCCGATTTGGAGACAATGGGGGTCATTAGGAGTTTACCAGTATCCTGGTGGAATTAACGCCAGGGTATCCGGCAAATGGTACTACCGTTACTGACACCTGTTCTGGTAGAATGTCCACTGTTCCGAGTGCTAGTAACAGTGATAAATCCCAATTGGTTTGCCTGTAATACCGGCAGTTTTCTGGCAGAATGACCTCCAGCTTTTAGCTGGAGGTCACTCCAGTCACCTCACTGGCAAACGTGGGCCTTGCCGGTGCAGTAAAGTGCCGGTAAATGGAATTATCACCCCGTTATTACTGCACCGGCAAACTCCTAATTACCCCTAATATTGAAACCTTCTAAGTAGTGAATTGATACTGGTGCTGTAATAGCCAATGGAAGAGATGCAGTTAATCCCCATTCACCTGGGTTTCTGGACAGAAGGATGGGTGCAGTTGAGTTCTCATTGTGCAGGCGGCCCATTGCAACGCCCTGCCAATCCCAAGATGACTCGCACACCATGATGCTGCTTCCAAAAACAATTGACTTTCGAGAAGAGAACCATGTTCTCTCAATGTTAACGCAAAACAATCCTCACGTCAGCTGACCCTTCCAGACTTGAACCTCGTAATGAGGATGCTGTCATGGATGCAGTCAATCGGTTTGTTCCAAAAGCAGCAATATTTTACACGTCATTATCATCACCGTTTAAAAGCCAACCTATGAAGCTCATGTTTCACTGAAAGTATCATTGGTTCGATCACAACATTGGAGAAAATTGGAAACCCACGTGATGGATTCAGTCATTCTTAAACAACGAGCGATTCAACCATTCTTAAACAATAAGCGATTCAACCATTCTTAAACAATGACCGATTCAATCATTCTTAAACAATGAGAGATTCAATCATTCTTAAACAATGAGCGATTGATTCAATGATTCTTAAACAATGCGCAATTCAACCATTCTTAAACAATGCGCGATTCAATCATTCTTAAACAATGAGAGATTGAATCATTCTTAAACAATGAGCGATTGATTCAACCATTCTTAAACAATAAGCGATTCAACCATTCTTAAACAATGCGCAATTCAATCATTCTTAAACAATGCGTGATTCAATCATTCTTAAACAATGCGAGATTCAATTATTCTTAAACAATGAGCGATTCAACCATTCTTAAACAATGCGCGATTCAATCATTCTTAAACAATTAAAGATTCAATCATTCTTAAACAACGAGCGATTCAATCATTCTTAAACAATGAGCGATTCAACCATTCTTAAACAATGCGCGATTCAATCATTCTTAAACAATGAGTGATTCAATCATTCTTAAACAATGAGCAATTCAACCATTCTTAAACAATGCGCGATTCAATCATTCTTAAACAATGAGAGATTCAATAATTCTTAAACAACGAGCAATTCAATCATTCTTAAACAATGGGTGATTCAACCATTCTTAAACAATGAGCAATTCAACCATTCTTAAACAATGCGCGATTCAATCATTCTTAAACAATGAGCGATTGATTCAATCATTCTTAAACAATGCGGGATTCAACCATTTTTAAACAATGCGCGATTCAATCATTCTTAAACAATGAGAGATTCAATCATTCTTAAACAATGAGTGATTGATTCAATCATTCTTAAACAATGAGCGATTCAATCATTTTTAAACACTGAGCGATGCAACCATTCTTAAGCAAGCAGCCTTCTACATGCTTGCTCCAGAGCCAAGTTCCGTGCAAGTCAACATATTCCGATTAAACATTGTATCGTTGTTAACTGTTATTTTAAGACATGTCACATCCAGGAATGTCTTATTGTTATACTCCCAGAGTCCGCTGCTACCTGCCAGCTTTTCACCCACGTCTCTGCAGTATAATCTGTACTTAGCTGGTGATCAATTAACAAAACACATTTGCCAGCTAGTAGTAGTGTCAACCTAAATCAGCACAAAAGATGCAAGTGTGCAATGGGCACACTTCTGCAAGTAAGAGTGTGAGGGTTGTGGTGGAGTGTCCCAATGCAAGATATCCTGGATTCCAAGAGGGACGCTCTCTATGGGCCCACACACCTCATGAGTTACTTTCGCCTGTGCCTGGTTCAAGAGCAGGCTTAGGTTAAGAGCCGCGATGGGAAGCCTGAGATGGGGAGTCTAGGGGCACCGTCTAAGATGGTGATTCAGAGGGGCAGCCGGAGATGGAGAATGGAAACAACAGGCTGGAATAGAGATTTGAGATGGGCAGGATGCAATGGAGGGCCTTGAGTGGCAACCTGAAATGGTGAAACCATAAGGGTGACCTACGATTGTGAACCAGGAGGGGCTGTTTTCAATCGAGAACCAGGAGCGGAAACCTGAAATGGTGAAACCATGAGGGTGACCTACGATGGTGAACCAGAAAGTGCAATCTTCAATGGAGAACCAGGAGCGGCAACCTGAAATGGTGAAACCATGAGGGTGACCTACGATGGTGAAACAGAAAGGGCAATCTTCGATGGAGAATCAGGAGCGGCAACCTGAAATGGTGAAACCATGAGGGTGACCTACCATGGTGAACCAGGAGGGGCAGTCGTTAATAAATAACCAGGAGCGGAAACCTGAAATGGAGAAACCATGAGGGTGACTCACGATGGTGAACCAGAAGGGGCAGTATTCAATGGAGAACCAGGAGCGGCAACCTGAAATGGTGAAACCATGAGGGTGACTTACGATGGTGAACCAGAAGGGGCAGTCTTCAATGGAGAACCAGGAGCGGCAACCTGAAATGGTGAAACCATGAGGGTGATCTACGATGGTGAACCAGAAGGGGTAGTCTTCAATGGAGAACCAGGAGCAGCAACCTGAAATGGTGAATCTGTCAGGGGGACCTCAGAATGGTGAACCGAGAAGGGCAGGCTATGATCGAGGAATTTGTGATGGACAACTGACAGGTTCTGTCTGAGATGGAGAACCTGGAGATGTCCCCACGATGAAGAATAGAGGTGTGCAGCCCAAGGGGAAGAAATTAGGGGGGCAGCCTGAGTTTGGTAACTCAGAAGGGCAACCTGAGATACAAACTGGATGTGCAGCCTGGGATGAAGAGCCAAGACAGAAGGCTGTGATGGGGAACCAAAAGGGGCAACCCGAAATGGAAAACTGATATGGGCATCATGGGGTAAAGAACCCAAAACGGTAACCTGAGAGGGAGAACCCAGAGAGCCTGAGATTGCAAACCAAAGGTGGCAACCTAAGCCTAGGAACTCAGAAGAAGAAGATTGGGAACCAAGGACCGCAGCCTGAGATGCATAACCAAGTAGGGCAGCCTAATACTTTTAAGTGAGATTTACAGTCTTGCCTGGAGAACTCTGAGGCGCAGCCTGAGATGGTGGAGAGAGAGAGAGAGAACCGGGGAGAGCAGATTGATGCAAACAACCCGCAAATGCTGGTTCAGTTTAGAGAACTGGTGGGTGGAGGGGGTGCCGTTAATGTTAATAACCCAGATTAATCTCGGAGTAGCGTCCTCAGATAGAGAACATAGAGGTGCATCCTTAGGAGAAGACCATGAGTTGCCGCTTGAGAAGGAGAATCCAGAGGTTCTATTTAGGATCTGGAACCCATACAGGTGCCGGCTGACTTGAACAACCCTCAGGTGTAGAAAATGATGTAGAACTTGCTTGGTAACCTCAGCTTCAGAACCTGGAGGTGCATTCAGAGGAGAAGAACCTGGAGTTGCAGCATGTGCTGGAGAACCCAGAGGAGCATCCAGAAAAGTGGAACATGAGGTGCGGTTGTAGATGGTGCTCCCGATTGGAAAACATGGAGATTGATTTTGAATGATGTTAAGAACCCAGAAATGAAGCCTGAGATTAAGATCTCAGAGGAGCTTCCTGATATGGGGACCAAGGATGTGCAGGTGCAGATGAGGAACAAGAGGAGAAATATCAAATGAAGAATCAGAAGGGCTTCCTGAGAAAAAGAACAAGGAGGTGCAGCCTGAGAGAGAGAGCACCCTGAGGTGCTTCTTCTGATTGGCTAACACAGAGCTGATGACTGACAGAAGAGATCAGAGCTGTAGCTTGATATGGAGAACTAAGAGCAGCAGCCTGAATACCCGAGTGTGGGGGTGCAGCCACAGAAGGAGAACTCAGAACTGCTGCCCAGAAGTGATAACATGGGTCTGTAGCATGAGTTCCAGTACAGAGAGGTGCACCCTGAGACAGAGAGCTCAGAGCATGTCTTAAATAGGGATCCCAGAAACGCAGTGTGGAGCAGGCAACTTTAAGTGACAGTGAAAGAGGGAGAGCCAAGATAAGAAGCCAAGGAAAGAGAATCTGGATCTACAACTTCAGATGAGGCCCAAGACAGATAAACCCAAAGCGTCGCCTGAAATGAGGAAACCTCATGCGCAGGCATAAACTAAGTACCTCTATATCCATCAGACGTCTCAGCAAAAGACAGTGAAGCTCGAGGCACAACTTCCGATGGGTAAACCAGAGGCTTAGTCTGAGACAGGGAACCGACGCTACTGCCAGTGGTCGAGAACATACACATGCATTTTCGAGATGGAGAACCCAGAGATGCAGCCTGGTAAGGAGAACATGTCAGTGCAGCCTAGTTGGGGAACCAGATGGTGTAGCCTAGAATGGAGACCCTCCAGATTCTGCCTGAGACAGAGAACCTGGAGGTGTCCTTAATATGAGCAAGCGGACCCCCGCCGAGGCAGCCTCAGAAGGAGAATTGAGAGATGCAACTCAAGACTAGGAAAACAAGGCAGAGGAGAAGGAAGGGCTGGTGTTAGAGAATGGCATGAAGAAGCCTCTACCTATGGCACCACCCACCGGGAAGATCCAGAGTGACTCGACAAACAGAAGTAATTGCCCCTTGTCAAAGGAAGTGGCGGCAAAGCAGCACTTCACCTACAGCAACAACATCTTCTGCACTGGCCGCGGGTGACCAAAGAATTAAGAACAAGGAGGCGAGAGCCTGAAGGGAACGGGCAACTCCAGGATGGAATTCAACAAAAGGGGACAAGCCCATCTAGAAGTGAAAACCTGAAAGACTTTTAGAAAGACCCAGAAACAGAATGGTCAGGTCAGAAGCATAAAAAGAACAGATGCGGGTTATAAGGAGCAAAGAGAAAGATGTTACCATTCTGAATCGGGTGCATCGATGGACCATGAGAAGTGGAGACCTTTGAGGGAGATCACGGTGACCCCACTTCGAAGGTTCATGAAAGTGTAAGATGTTTTCCTGTAGAGCTATGCGAGGGGGAAACTGACTGACCTGGTGTTACCAGTGTCCGGATAATCCCTAGATTTGACAGCCTTAATAGAAGCTTTGCGTGTGGCTTTCATGTTCTCAGCGCCACATCTGGGGATTTACTCAGTTTGTGGTTTCAGATTATAACATGGATTCTCACTTTCATTGGCCAGTCCCTTTTTAATGCCACACCAAATCACTAATTAAAACACAGCATTCCTGACAACAACTTGTTTTAATTGGAACTTGAGTATCTAAATTGAACATTCAACTTAATTTGATGTTGCTCTGAGTCAGAGACATTACCTGCCCAAATAAGCTTGCAGAGCTGAAGGGGCTCTGGCGATGCGGCAGTAGTGGTAGAACTGGAGGCCAGACCAATATAGGGCTGGAGATTGCTCGAGAAGAGGCTCGACTCAGATACACAAAGTCAACGTTTGATCCACATTTAACTATTGATTTCTTTAAATGTTCTCCCAGTAACTATAGTGCACAATTTGCATTTAATATTCTTGCACACAGACCATATGGAATAGATTAGTCCACAAGCATGCCTTTATATTGGAAAAAGATGGCTCTCTGAGACTGCGCCAAAAGAATGGTGCCACAAAATCTTGATTCATTTGCATAAACCATTTTTTTGGCGCAGTCTCGAAGAGCCATCTTTTTCCTGTTACTATTAGCGGTTTCTGGCTACATCCGCTTCCTCTATCAAGACGTGACTAATCATCAGTTTTTATTAGAGACAAAATAAGAATTCGGTAGCTACTCAGTGCAAAAGGTCTACCAAGGAGTCGCCGTTTGACCAGCTTCCACCAAAGCCAGCCTCCCCTTTATTCCCCATGCCTTTATATTGATAAGGAGATGCTAGAAGTGCACAATGTGACTACTCAAATGCCAGGAGCCAGTGGGTGCTCACGCCAGATCTTTGCGTATTGACAGTTCGAGAGCTTCTGCGTCCTTTCCAAGCCGACTATGCAGCCCTCTAAAGTACTTTGGGGGTGATTTGAATTATTAATGTGGGTTGTGTGCATACATTTTATGACATGCTCGACCTATGTGCTCTGGTGGCTACTTCCGGTTCTGTACTTGGGCTTACATACCCCTCATCGTCTGATCTGTCCGTGGTGGCACTGGGAGCAGATACTGACCTCTCTGAAAGTGAGAATCCATGTTATAATCTGAAGCCTTCTTAAGAGCATGATTGCCCAAACAAACATCTTGTATTTGCTCCAGAACAGCAGGGGTCGTTTTTGAAGTACTACTGGTGTCTGACATGCTTTGTTCAGTGTCACTTGAATCTTGAGGAGGAAGCTGAAGAACGGACCACCAATTTTGTTTGCATTTAAATAGAAGGACCAGCAAGTGATTTACATTTAAGAAACCTTGATCTGCAGGTCACCTTCCAGGTCCCTCACTGGAAATGAAATGTCCACACTTAACAAAGGACATCTGTAAGCAAGGCTTGATAAAGCACTCTCCCACTACATGAATCCTCCTTGAAACACAGGGAACTCCACGCATCTCTCTTCCTGACAACATTTGCTCAGTAAGAGCCGTGATGAGGGCAAATGATACAATTGCCTGAAACAGGTTTAGGCAAATTTGGATTAAGAGAGATTTGCAATCAAATGAATTGCTGCAATTGGATTGTATGACAATATATTGACTCTCAGGAAACTGAATCAAAATGAATACGTTGAATTAAAAAAAAAGGCTGTAGAAGATGGGAGGACAACTGACTATGAACACTGTGGCTACAGTGCCCATATACTCTTTGCCATACTTTGGGGGTCAGAGGTATCAGTAGAAATGGTAGAGAAAAATGGTTATACATCAATGCCTGTGCAAAAGTCTCTAATATTTAAGCAGTATGTTGCTTACAGCTTTGTAAAGTAGTAAGTACACAGGTTATACCATCAAAACTTTCCTGAGCCTGGACTGGTTAAAGTGTTTAGTTAGGTGTTCCTAAGCACTTTGTATAGTAGTCAGTGAGCAGATCATATCATCACAGTATTTCCTGAGCCTTGGGTTGGGACAGGTTCCACAATCAGGTCCTTAAATCATGAGTGACCAGAATCCGGGCATCATGCCAAAAAGCTTTTTAATGTTAATCAAACAACGCATTAAGATTAGGCTGTATTTAGCCTAAATCCTATATCATTGCCAAAAGCAAACATGTGTTTCGATCAAATCTTGGTCTTCTTCAAGGCAATCTCGTGAGTTATGTATGCATATAATATTGTCAAAACCTAAATTTAGTAACCAAAACTTTGACAATGAAGTTCTGGGCCAGAGAATAACCGTCTCCAATTACAGGATTAATAATTCAGAAAAAGGTCTTATTATTAATAATGCTTGTAAGGCTCAGTATCTAAGGTAGCCTGTAACATCTCATTCCTTCTTATTCTCATGGTCTAAATGTCGGTTGTCCTGTTAGGACCAAGCACGCTGTGCTCTGCATCCCATGGTTGTGGTAATTGCCACCATATTACAGGGGGAATTTTCAACCTGAAAATATGCCAATTTTGACCCCCACGTATCCACCACCGAGGTATGTGTATGTTGTGTACAGAAGGGAAGAAAGAGCACATTGTGATGCTGGAAATGCATTGGAGGGACAGGGCCTCCGTATCCTTGTCCTTTACTGCTTTTTATCGTGTGTTCTGTCGTGTTTTCTGCACAGGAATGCATCTGGGACTCCTGGTGGTGCAGCTCTCTCTTTTGGTTTGGTGAACAGACCCATGGGATACCCTTATGGCACCCATGGGAGGGGGTACAACCCTGTGCCCCTAGTGTATGTTTTTTTGGGCACCTGTGGGTGGCCCACAGAGCAGGGTCTGGGCTGGTGACAGCTCCATGCTGAATTTGACAGGTGCCCTGAGTATCCTCCATTTTGGGATACCCAGGCCCTGTCATTGGAATCAGTTGATTCCTGATAGGAAACGAGATGGCACCTGTGGCCTCTTGCTTTCTATTGCCTATTGCCTGGGAAGCCCTGACTCTGTCCCTTCCCCCTGACCGGCTGTTGGGTGGAAGTTCCATATATGGTGTTGTTGTGAAGTCCAGACCAGACTGGCTGGATCCTTCCCAATGACTGTATGTTGTGGGTACACCATGTGGGTGGGACCTGGGTGAATGGAGTGTGTGACGAATACGCATTCTGTGTTGTGGGTGTCTAGTATCTGGTGTTTGACACAATGACTGAGACAGCCCTGCCTGAAACTGGTATGAATGCAATGTGGAGTGTTGAATGGCTGGGTACTTGTCCCAATACACATAACTTGTTGTGAGTGTCTGGAGAGGAGTGAATGGCCTGAATGCACTATGCACCAGATTGGATGCCTGCCTGTATGAATGCCCTTCTGACCAATTGGTTGCCTGAGTGTGACCCAGCAGAATGAATGGGAGATCAACTAGTATATCTGGGGGCCTCTCACAGCTAGAATTCGTGTTCAGAAGCTGAAGAGTAACTGGAGTAAACTGAAGCTTAACCTTGAAACCCGGCTGGACGAGAAGAATTGCTGTTGCTCTCTTTCACAATCTGAAAGCTGCAGTGCCTCCAAGGACTGACCCAGAGAGGACCTGGTAAGGCGCCCTCTTCCCGTGCACCAGCTGATCTTTGCCAAAGCTCCCTGGTAGACAGACCTTCGACAGGCTGCCGACCGGAGACGGGGACTGCCACGGAATCCCAAAGAGAAGCGCCCGGACTGTTGTCCGCCTCTGTCGATGACCACCATGCCGACTGGAGCCGCCGTGCTCCCGTTTGCCTAAGGACTTCATTTGATCCAAGGACACTCTCGTCTGCATCGCCACCCGCTTTATCCCACTGGAGAAGGCCCGACTGTCAACGCGGCGTGGGGCATCCGCTAGTGGGTTTCCCGCCACCCAGAGACCACAGAGACGCCGACGACTCGACGCCCTTGCTGGGCCACAGTTCTTCAAACTCTTTGCGGTCCAGAGCTATCGACACTGAGGTGCCCCGCACACCTCTTGCTTGCAGGATGTTTACGCTTCCCCATCAATGAGCACCACTAGGAACAAAGCTGCCACTTCACTGTCATAGCTCATCCTGTTCTCCATCGGATGTTCGACGACCCGTGACTCCTGCCTTAAAGGGAGGGCACTCAAGAAGGGTCATCGATTCCCCGCCGAGGAACGCTGCAACGCCAGGTACTTTGGGGTTGCAGAACTATTGGCAAGTCTATTGTGAACAATATATGGACTGGGATTGTATCTTTATTCTACAGGTTGCCCAGGTGGGGGGATCTCCACACAGAGCTGTGTTTAATGGTAGCGACCAGTATTCTGCCACTTGTTCAACCATCTTGCTTTCCTTCCTCTCTCTACTGTTGGTTTCCTCTCTATTGATCTGAGTGACATTTTGACAGTATAGTTGATGCACTTTAATGAGATCTGATAATATTTGTGGTACCACTGTAGAACTGTATATATTTACCATTGTTGATTTTCTGAGCACAAAGTGAGTTATTGTGATAGTGTACATAACCTTGAATATTAATTATATAAAGACTGTGTTTTAATCGATATAATGTGCGAACATTCCTTTGTGGGGGTTCGGGGACTACACTGTACTTAAGAACCAGCCTGCATCACCTCCTGAGAAGCTAGGCCTTCATTGCTCGACCACGTACCAATAATAGAGAATCTTGGCTGGGGTCCTCTGTGCCTCTCCTCTACCATATAGAGAGCGGAAGTACAGACATCCCCCTCCAGTCTTTACACACATACCTTCAACTCATAAAGAGCACTTTACTCATGGAGCATTGTAAATGGATGAGAATGTGGGCCCCTCTGATGCCTATAATCCCACCGCCTTTCCCAAGTATTTATAAAAAGGTAAGTATTGGCCCTTGTGTTCATTAGAAAATGTACTGTCGTGCTACTATACACTATGAGGGTGGGAATGGATAGAATTAAAAACATACATCAAGTGATAACTCTGGAATACTCTTAGAGGTATTTCAGAAGTACCACTTCCATTACCGCCGGGCTGATGGTATTTCTGCAACTTGGCAGATTTGGAGAGATGCCCTGGCGATGGTGGTAATTACCTCCACGTATTTTAGGTCGTAAATCTGCCCAGACTGTAATGAGGTCAGTTATGGCTTAAAGACACTTTGCATTACATGTACGTATTAGAGTCATAAGGGCACTAGTGCTGCAATGTTAGGGGTCAGGAGGTCAATGACAAAAGTACACCCTTACACATAGAGCCCCTTGTGTGGCAGCCCCCTTATGGGAACCCAAAGTGTGGGTGCTGTGTAGGCTACAGCCAAATAGGGTCCAACGATAAAGAAGGCTAATCCCTCTGCACCGTCCACCAGCTGGCTGCCTAGCACCCCCCTTTCAATTCATGATGACCCAACATTACCCTGGGGCCCACAAATCCCTTTTCTCTGACATGACTACCAACAAAGCCCCAGTAATACTTGTGGGTGTCAACCTCCCCAAAATCTCCCAAACTATCCACAGGCGGCCACAGCATTGCACCCTTCACCTGGTCCTATCTCTGTTCCCTTTTTAACCTCTCTCTTTCTCTTAGAATCTTTCCTTCCTGCTTCAGGGTAGCTACTATCCTACCGATCAAAAAAGACTTTGGCCGACCCTAACAATACTGGTCTTCATCTCTCCATACTTACTCTTGAAAGCCTCGTCTTGATCAGGATCTCTCCCTATCGAGATACCAGGATACCCAGCCAGCCTCTCCGGAGCCATCACTCATCTGAAGCTGCCCTCTCTCACCTCTCACCCCTTCTTACCATCATAAACGTTCCCTGTGTCCTATTACTTTTATAGCAATTTTCCACCTTTGAGACTGTCGACCGTGCCTCTCTCCTTCATGCTCTTGCTGACCCAGCATTCAGCTCTCACATGGCTTGCTCTATTTCTCCCCGTCTCATCTTCTTCACCTCAAAGACCAAGAATACCTCGGACCTGACCCCCCACCCCATCAGAGTCCTCCAAAGCTCAGTTCTCACCCCTTTACTCTGCAACCTATGCACCTCCTTCCTCGCCCAACCTCCTTGTTTGGTTTGGGTTCTCCTATCACTTCTTTGTGGGCAACACTGAAATGGTCTACCCCTTCCCCACTGTAACACCCGATCTCTCCACACACAAGTATATTCCCCCTAAGCAATCTGTCACTGAATGGCGCTTGGATTACCTCCTCGAATATTGAAGTTATCTGTCTCCTGGCTTCAAATATCCCCCACCCTTTTCCCCACCTATTGCATTTCCCCCTCCCCCTAAATTTCCCAAACCTGGGGTGCTTTTAAATTGCAATTTTCAGCAAAACACGTGTTGGAAAAACGGGTGTCGGCAAAAGGACGTGATACCTCCTGACCTGGCCCTGGTTTATGTATCTTGCATTCCCCAATATCTACTGGTCGATCGATTATTGCCATCCTCTCTTATGCAAGACACCTGTTCAGAATTGCCCGGAAACATCCGGTACAAGTGTTTCCGGTTGAAACAACTATTTCCTGAGTAAATACAAGGCACGCTCAGCGCAAGACCACCAGCCTATGCATGTACAGAGAGGGGTCGTTCCAGCTGGAAACTCTCTGGGAAGAGATGCAGTTACACAGCCACAAAATGAGAGACCACCGAAAAGGGCAGACACCCATCAATTATAATTATTGTAATAGCAATTTCGAGGGGGTAGCCAGGACGGAGACCGATAGGAGCCGCGTGTTCTGTAATTTGTGAATTGCTCGGAACTGACGTACACAAAGGAGCAGCAGAAGGCGCTGTAGGTGGTATGACATGACTGCTGCCCACTCCCTAGGGAAAGGCGACTGCCCCCGTGGGTCATATCAAACGCCAGGTTATGAGTGCATGATCATGGCGGCTGCTCCCATCGCAGACAGGCAGCCACGCTGCCAGCAAACCCACGTGTATACAGAGACGCCTGAACGACTGGGGACCACATATGGAGTTGTGACATGAGTTCTGTGCTGTGCTACACAATAGCTTGTTGCTCCAGACTTTCGTTCATTGTTGCATTCAGTCTCCAGTTGCTGCATGTTACTTTTCACTTTGTTTTACCAATAAAACACACTCGTAATATATCAGTGTGGAATAAAAGGTGGATGCTTTTAATTCTGACCCCACCCCCTTAAGATTAGCTGCCAATTCTAAAAAAACATTTTTAACTTCGAGTGATTTCCAGTAGAATGCCACGCCCCCGGGGTACTTAGGGAGTGAGCATCCGGCAATTGCCCACCTCTCCTGCACTTCCCACCTCATCTCTCGATTGATGTGGGTCCTGCCCAAGCCTATAGGTGTTATCCTCATTACATTGGGGGTCATTCTGAGTATGGCGGTAGGGGGGTTAACGGCACCGGTAAGGATGCCGGTGCCGTTAATCCCCTACCCGCCGCATTCCGAGGTCCCTCAGCGCGTCCCACCAGGGCCGGCTGGTTTTACCAGCTGGCCTTAGCGGAATCCATTAAGGGACCATGGAGCTAATAACGGGCCCGCAAATTGCGGGCCCGTTATTAGCTCCTTCCCCATTCCCATTGAGCCCTATGGGAGCTCAAATGGGAATGGGGAAGGGTTTTCGAAATGGGGACTTTCCGGGTCCGCATAGGTCGGAATGTCCCGGTAAGTCCGCATTCTGACTACCCGGACCCGGACCCGAGTTTGGAGACAGCCATGGCGCTAATAGCACCATGGCTACCTCCAAACTCGGAAAGACCCCAATTGTGTTGCCACAGTTTGTTTACCAGGGTATTGTCGTTGCCATACCAGCTCTCATTTGACACAGAGGCTGATGTGGCATCCCGGACCGCCTTACTCACACCGGCCTCCTCTGGGTTAGGTTTGGGGGTGAACAACCATTTATCCAATAGACATGGTAAACCTGTCATTTCCAGAGGAAAAACCCCACTTCTTTGTTGGCTCCTTTCACCAACCTTTCCCCATTGCCGCCTTTATTCTCCGCCTGCTGTTTCTCCTCCTGCCTCTTACGCTTCGAGTTTGATTTTTGTGACGGCTCGGTGATGGCCCTCTTCTTCTTTCTTTAAGTGCGCTTTCTCTATTTTGCTATGGCTTTAAAGTTTTTGATTTGAGTCTGGGGTGGCAGTAACGGGGCATTGGCAGCCACTAGAGTGCTAGTGATAGGATAGTCCAAATCCCGCCTCTTTTTCACATTCTTGTTCAAGTTAGAGGCTTGCTGTAGGGGGCACTAGATTTCCATGTCACTTTCCTCACTATTTTTAAGTATTATATCCATGAGCCGTGCAAATATTTTTTCAATTTTACTTGTTCCTGCACCATCGTCGAGCATAAACCAAACACTGCATCAATAGTGACTAGTGCGTGGGCTGGGGCCAGACGGGGCTGGACCCTGGCAGTCTCCAAAAAGTGAGACTGAGCCGGGGCCCTACCATGGCCCCCCAGTTGAACCAAGCCATGGCAGCTTATCATCCCCCACCATAGCCGTGACGGGAGATGAGCCCACCAGCCACCGATAAATAAGTCAGGCAACAGAGTCCAGCAACAGCTGTGACTGACAGAATTGCCAGCCAGTCACAGCGTCGCACAAACTGTTTGAGTGATGCTGTGACTGGCTGACACTTCTGCCAGTCACAGCTGCCTGCTACAGGAAGTGCATAACTTTTGCAAACTGTAACTTCCTCTGGTGACCCCTCACGCGGGTCACCAGAGGAAGTTAGAGAGTCCCAGCCTGGCCAGGCCTAATAAAAGGGTGCGCAATTTTAGAATTACTTACCTTTGGCACTGGATTCTATGCCCATGGTGCGACCGGTGATGACCACCATCCGACAAGAATGCATCCGACGAGAAGGAGAAGCCTCACATCCACGGTAGGTGATTGCTGCCACTGGCTTTGCTGTTGCTTGTTGCAGTTTCAACTGGTCAAGGCAAACATCTCACTTCAGTGTGTTCGCCTTGACCAGCTGAAACTGCAACAGACAGGTATAAGGGGTTCATTTCACGCTTTATTTTAAGTGCACCCTCGCCGCACTACTTGCTATATATGCTCCCCAAAGAACCTTTGTCTGCAGTTTTTTTAATGAAAAGTCAAGCACTGCGATATGGAAATGAGGGCCACTTTTTTCTTTATGCCCAATCATATTTTGTATTCTCAGTCGGTAATTACACCAACAGCTGTTTTCTCTGTGGCATGGTTTTGACATGTTGGGATGTTGGAAAAACAAGGTCTAGCAGTGCCTTAAACCTGTACTTGGTGGTAATGTTCTCTAGTGCCGAAGCTCATTAGTGAGTTTCACACTTAACCCTGAGACCACCTGTGACTCACTGCAGACAATTCACCCATATAATCATTAAAATCTTGGTTTTAAGGTGTTTTAATTGTGAAAGTACGGTTACCAATAAAAGTCTTTGGGGCATATTATCTCTTGCAAATTCCGTCTATACCTTACACCGCCTATTGGAAGAACCCCATGCGATAAAAAGGCTCTACCATGCCTGTTTACTGTGAAAACTCTGTGCCACACATGGCCAAATTAATGAAGCTGCCAACTTTAATTAGCGAACTCTGATGTTGAGCCAACTGTTGGCTGGGCTAGCACATTTCAGCTCTGTGGAGCTCACTTGCATTTGATGCCAAGGCAAAAAGCTCTTATTTGAACAAATCAAATTTGTGAAGTTACAAAATTTTGTATTGCATTTGAAAACTGTATATAGGGTGTCTGATTTGTGTGAAGGAGCTCAAGACTTGCCTGCCTACTTTTTCCATATTCCTGAAAGTTCTCATTGTTACAAGTGGTTCACGGTTTATGTAACTGTTGCAAATGCACATTTTAAAATGCCACCAGTCAAATACTATTGTGTCTATTGCAATGTGACTCACTAGCAATGTTTCCTTAGTGGCAATTTTAGTTTTATAAAAAATGCATGGGGATAGCATAAGGGACCAGCGTATGGGTAGCATAAAATCTGGTTCACAAATAAGATATAGTAACTTACATATTAGCTATGTTTAGTGCACTAAACCACATTTTCATTTTTTACAGATAGGAAGCCGAGAATGTTAAGCGTGCACAGGTCAGAAACAGATCCAGTAGTGATCTATCCCTCCAAGATTTTCTGCAGCCATTAACGATGTCGGCAAAGTCTGTGGTACTTCCCAAGCGCAAGTCTATGCAGACTTCGCTGTTTGACTATTTGCCATCAGCAGAAAGATGTAAGGTGTCGGAGGCTGCCACCAGTCTGAGTGGGGATGAGGAAGCTAGCCCCGTCCATTCGAGTAGCGAGGCAGCGGAAATATGCCAGGATGTTTGCGCTAAGGAGGCCAGTAGCTCCAGTGCATCTCTCACTACACTGCAGCCTGTGCCAGAAGAGCCTCTTCTAACCCCTGATTGCTGGGGCGCGCAGCAATGGCGCTATTTTAAGGAGGAATAAGAATGGACTTTTCTGGCTTCTGGTCACATTGGATGCTGTGGGTGTAGGCACGTGAAAGCAACAGTTGGCTTATCAGTGCACTACAGTGGGCAAGGGTTGCGCATAAGCATAGAATGGGCAGATGGAAAGGTGGGTCCTTCAGGTTCTGGCAAACATGCTAGGTAGAATCAGCTCCGAAAGAAGATTGTGGAGCACAAGTGAAGTGGTGCTCATAAGGCGTCATAAGACATTCTAACAGTGCGAAAAGGAATTACATGACGGAAGCCATGCAGAAAAGCAGTGGCACATATTTGGAAACACATGCAGAGTGTTTCACACTTTTTTCTACCTGGACGAAAAGAATCGGCCATTCACGGGTCACCCTGATTTGGTGGACCTTCAGGAAGTGAATGGCAGCGAAATGGGTCGTGTGTTGTACAGTGATGTTACTGCAAATGAGATAGTGATACATATTGCATCAGAAATGCAAAATAAGTTAGTGTGTTATATCAGAGAACACAAGCCAAAGATTGCTGTGTTTGTGGATGAGAGCATGACTCTCAGCAACAAATCAACATTGATTATTTATCTTCGGGGTCATTTTGGGGCTCATAGTAACCCAGTCACCATTTTCGTTGGACTAGTGGAGCTACAAGAGACAAATGCCTTGGCCATAAAGGCAGCACTGCTGGGATATTTTGAGAATGTTGGCATCACAAAGACCCTGTTGCATGCGATCTGGATTGCTATTTGTTCTGATGGTGCAGCTGTAATGTTTGGTAGCAAAGGTGGGGTGCCAACATTATTGCACCGCATCGGCCACACCCTGCTGATGTGGTGAGGGGATTTGTCCTTCCCCTACACCCCCAGCAACCCTTCAGAAGATCCAGTGATGAGAAAAGAGGGGTTGGGGCTTGCAGTTACCACAAGTAAGCAGGGATCTCACCAGATCTCTCTTTACGGTTGGGTTGGCATTGGCAATCCCTAAACCAGGGGCTGCAATGACAGTGCCAAGGGTACCAAGGGAGTGGGTCAAGGCAGCAGTTGGTATGGTGCTGCTGTCAGACCCCTAAAAGCTTTTTTTTGGTACAAAGGTTAGTTGTACCCTTGCACTAAATGGTAGCCTGAGCAAGAGACCCCTTACAGAACTAATGGGGTCCCTGATGTGCACAGGTGTACTCATGGTAGATTCTCTTCTGATGGGTAAGACCAGCTCATTTCTGGGACACGTTAATGAAGGTAAGGTTTGATATTTGTTCCCTGCTTTGATGAACTGTGTGGGACGACTCTAAAGTATATTTTAAGCAGGTGCTGTGAGGTTTTCCACCATCCGCACAGGGAGAAAGCGCTCGCCTGGGCTTTTGGAGTTTTGTTTATTTAAAAGAATGAATGATGGGAGATCAACCTTTGGAAAATATGTGGGGCCATTCCCGCACATATTTTCCACACTCACTGCACAACAGAAAAATTTACTCTGGGAGGACACAGTTTACCAGCGCCGCCCTCCCCTGTCATGTGTAACTGACACCTGACAGCTGTGGGTACATCAAAAGCCTCTGACCCTGGGCAACCTGATTAGAATTGCAAGGCTCCATGGATTTGCATCCCCATTGTTACCCTTTGCTGGTGACAGAAAATACTGAAGAATGTTAATTAGCAGGCCTCAGGGAGGCCGGGGTGTGGGAAGTGACAATGGAGACCAGAGATCAATTACCTCTTTGTAATGCAATGTGCCAACGTGGTGCTAACACACCTCCTTTGTATGAAAGGGCAGTGAATGTCCTGTCTGGAATCACTCCTTTCAGAGCAGGGAAGTATATGAATTGTAGGAGACAAACATCTGGCCGCAACCCCTACTTCAAAGAAGGCGGTTCTGTGTGTTAATATCCCCGCAAAAATATTGCAATACAAAAATATTGCCATATTTTTGCGGGGATATTGAGGCCTGGACCCTGCGGGGTGACACCCCCGCAACCTCTGCATTACATTTAAATATGCAAGGGCACCCCTGCAACCTCCAGTCCCACAAATGATCCCCCCCAAAAATATCACTTATGGCGTCCGAGACGACCATATATACAGCGATATTTTTGGTGGGGATAATATGTAGGGATACCAAGGAGGCCCATGATGTGATGAAGCACCACATAGGGCACAGTTAATTAGGGAGACACTTTGATGTACAGCAGACAAGAAGATGAGTGGGACTTAGAAGTGTATGTTGTCATCCTTCCTCTGTCTGTTGCCAAGAGCCCCGATGCTGACTTGAAGCATCACTGAATATTGTTGGTGGAGACCCGGGATTTGTTCATTAAGGGGGGGCTTAGCCTGCAACAAACATTGGGGCACGTTTGGCTTTAAAAGAGGTCTGAGCCCCTCACTTATCAGATCATCTGAAGACTTCGCAAGGAGTAAGAAGGACTCATTTGGAGCCGAACTGAAGGTACAGTCTACTTTATATCTTCCAACAGTGAAGGAAGTCCAGGGGTTCCAAGAGGGAAGTAAGATTGCTCCCCTAAACATCTCCCAGGGAACAGAGGGAGATACTGGACTCAAAGGACGTGTCCACCATCTCCAGAACTGGTACACAGCCAGCACGGAGCGTGCTCTGCTAGGTTCTGACAGCAAGCTTCCTAGGTGGGAAGCGCCAGAGAGTCTCTGGACAAAGGACAAGGCCGTTGCCTGCTAACACCCCACTGAGCTTTGCGCCGTCCGCCTTGAATGTACACAAGCCTTGCAAAGAAGCTAAGAGGAGTGCCTCTCAAGCATCATACCAGCGTCCATCTTTTTAAGGACAATTTTGAGACAGTCGGGTTCTCTAACTGCATCCGGCTGCACTGCTGTCTGTTGTTACGCCGCAGTCACCAGAACTGTCCGAGACACCTCGACCAGCATTCCAGATCCACCAACCAACACAGAGACAATGATTCTTGGCCCTGAGCCACCGCGCTGGAGAGCCTGCAGACGTCCATCCAGGTTTGCTTGCCGTACTGCCTGCCGCCTGGTAACCGCAGCTGTCTCATGCCACTAACTCTGTCTCACAGGCTGGCAAGCACCCTGGAACCGCGTCGATGCTGTTGAGCACCAAGAACTTCTTCAGCACCAAGTACATTGTGGTTCTGTCCCCCTGGTCCTTCTCCGAAGGCCCATAGAGACAGTGACGACACTTTGCCCCTTTGGTGTTGAAACCAAATAATCTTGAGCTATAAGACTGATTTCTTTACCAACTACCCTCTTGTCAGTATTCAGAGTGCATCCCGTTCCTTTGTTAAACTGCTGTCCTCTGTGTTCCTTTACAGTGTGGATTGTAATTGCAGTGTGCTCGAACTGTCTGTTGTAGTAATAATAAAGTAGATATTTGTATACAACCTTGACTGTACAGTCCCTTTTATCAGTGGTTAATAATTGTATTTTTGCTGTGCTGCAACTAATCAATGATCCATGACATTGCAGAGATAAGCCTGCCATTCCGTGCACATTACCAAAATTTGACAAGGAGGTCTTATAATTTATTTGTATTCCAATCTGTTCAGATCCCTTCTGGTGTACTAGAAGTGTGGGGTTGATCGATGGTTTAGAAACTGATATTCATCCCTGGATCACTGGTGCCCCAGAAGTGGTGTCGCCGCATTGGTGGCAAGCGGTCAGATTGGTTGTAGCCTTGGGCACAGCTTAGTCACCCAACGATAATAGTACTGTTGCAGGCAACTTTTCGTCACTTCTAGGTAATAGTAATAGTCATGGAGCGTGACATGGAGACTATAAAAGGCATGACCATGGTTGTCCTGAGCGTCTTATGTCCAGAGAGGGGACCTCCCCACAATACTAAGGTTAATAAACCTGAGTTGCTGACCAGCCTCCAAGCTTGGGTAGACGCGAGGGCGGTTGGGGAGAAGACCCCAGGGGACGGGCTAGGTCCTCTGTACCCGAACAGACAAGACCTTCCGGAGGGGGTTAATGACAAGGATGACCGCATGAGCAGCGACTCTCACCAATTATCCTGCCGGGGGGCAAGTGTGGTTTCTCTACACTCGAGAGTGTCAGTGAGGACAGGGGCTAGTGCAGCATCCCGCAGGTCCCAGGCCTCAGCACAGTCTCTAAGTGGCCCAGTAATTGTTCCGGCTGTAAATGAGGAAGCGACTAGGAAGCTCCTGCTTGTGGAGAGGAGACTAGCACTAGAGGAATAGAAACAATACGATAGAGCTGCACAAGCTGGCGCTTGAAGAGCAGAAAGAGGACAACAGGTCTGCATCTAGTGAGATCGGCAGTAGTGGCTCAAACCAGAATGGCAGGCATAAGCCCCAACGGCATATCCCCAAAGATTTAGTACAAGCTTATGAGGTGGGGAAGGATATTTTTGACTGGTGTGAAGTGTTCAAGCTGGTATTCCAGCTGCAGGAGGTGGATGAGGTACTGTGGGGCACATCCCTGTGAGTCGCTTACCGACACCAGGGACTGATGCAATTCTTCAGTTAACTCCTGAGGAAAGGCCTGTTTCTGAAAGCATGAAGGCAGCCCTCCTCAGGAAGTTCGAACACTATCTAAAGAGCTTCAGAGAGCTCGGAAAGAAGAGTGGGCAGACCTTTCAAGCGTTCACACACTTGTCGTTGAAATATCTGAGCGGGTGGGTGACTGGTAACAAAGTTGACACATTTAAAGGAATGTACAATTTGATTGGGTGTGAGCATGTGTTGAGAAATTGTGAGGTTGACCTACAGCAGCATCTTGTGGACAAGACTATCACAGATCCTAGGGAGCTTGCAAAGGCTACCAACAGGTTTGTGAGTAATCGAGTCCAGAAAAAGCCTCAGGCAAGCACACCCAAGCCGGAAGAGAAATCGGCAGACAAAACAGTAAACAAGGATGGGAAGGACAAAGGTCCAACCCAACCTTATTCAAAGGCAGGTCCCCAAAAGAGCAAAGGGAAACCCCCAAACTCTAGTTTATCCTTGTATACCGAAAAGAAGAGCGTGGGCACCCCTAACACTGGGACATCTGCGTTTTCACCACCAAAACGTTGTTTAGTGTGTAGGGAACTGGGCCATAGGAAAGGGGATACTGCTTGCAAGGGTTTACCCAGCCAAGTCATTGTAAATGTTGGTCTCATGGAAGAGGCCATCATTAGTGTGGGCCTCTCAGAGGAGGACTTCCCACTAGGCCAGGCAGTGGCCGAATGTGGATTGGTTACACTGAGTGGGAACGGTACCGGATCTCCAGAAGAGACCCAGTTCCCAATAATACTCAACTCTATCTAGAGCATGTGTACATCAATGGACACAAAACTCCTGCGATCCGAGAAACTGCAGCTGGCGACACCTCTGTCACTCAGCAGTGGGTACAGCCAGGCCAGTATATTTATGGGCCTGAGGTGTGCGTAAGTGAATTTGATAGTAAGAGTAAGTGCCCCTTGGCAATAGTAGAGTTCAGCTGGCAAGGTGTAACGACCCAGCGCCGTGTAGCAGTGAAAGACTCCATCCCTGTCTCAAGTCTGTTGGGTAATGATCATACTGATATCGAAATAGTCACAGTGGCTACACGATTGAGGGGCAAAGAGAACGCCAGATTGAATGATCTGAAAACCTTAAGGTCTGGAGTGCTTCCAGAGTGCTGCTTGTTTGAAGGACCAGTTTAGCCAGTAGCCACTAGTCCAGTTCCACAGACTACTGAGTCACCTACACCTGCGGGAGAGGGGCTACTAGCCATGGAAGACCCTACTTTGGTAGCAGAGGACCCTGTGACTTCTGAGTTGCCTGGCACAGTGTAGGAACCTGAGGTGGAGGACCAGGTGGGCACAGATCTGAAGGGTCTGCCCAAGCTGGATGAGTTCACATCAGGTGGGGCCCAGATCAGACTGACTTCTACACAGCCCAGAAAAAGTGTCCCACTCTGGCGGGTCTGCAGAAGCAGGCAGAGGAGCAGGCTAAGGGCGAGGCCCCTGGACTGTTCAGATTATACTGAGAGGATGGACTCCTGTACAGTGAGCCAAAGGATTCTGAGGGCGAGGACACCAGAAGGTTGGTGGTTCCCCAGTGCCACAGAAAGTTCCCCTTGGATTTGGCTCAGCAAATTCCTTTAGCGGATCACTTGAGAGTGACTAAGACATTGGACCGTTAGTCTGCACACTTTTACTGGCCGTAGTTTGGCTTAAAAGTTAAGGAATTTGTTCGGTCCTGTCCGACTTGTCGAGCTTCTGGCAAGTCAGGTGGTGCTGCAAAGGGCCCCTTAATTCCACTACCCAGGACTGGGTGGCCTTTCGAGAGACTAGGCATGGATATTGAGGGCCCTTTGGATCCTCAAACCAACTCAGGGAACCGATATATCTTGGTGGTGCACCACGCCACGGGATACCCTGAGGCTGTCCCTCTGAGGAGCATCAAAGCCCCTGTGGTTGTGAAGGCTTTGATTCGGATATTCTCCTGTATTGGATTCCCCAAGGGAGTCATTTCTTACAGGGGATCAAACTTCATATCAGCATATACGAAGGGTATATGGGAAGAGTGTGTAATCACCTACCGGTTCTCTACCTCCTTTAATCCACAAACCAATGGGCTTGTTGATCGGCTCAACAAAACACTGAAAGGCATGATAGGTGGGTTGGACGAGCACCTGAGAAACAAAATGGGATATTCTCATTCCATGCCTTCTGTTTGCCTACAGGGAGGGGCCACAGAACAGAGTAGGGTTTAGTCCCTTTGAGCTTATGTTTGGACACCCTGTATGATATCCCCTCAGTATAATGAAGGAGGGATGGGAAAGCAACCCCTCATCCTCATCACGAGATGTGGTGGCCTATATACTCGGCCTTTGGTCTAGAATGGTAAAGTACATGAAACAGTCAAGCAAGAATCTAAAGGTCATTCAGGAGCTGATGAAACACTAGCACGACCAAAAGGCCACAGTGACAGTCTATTCTCCAGGCCAGTGAGTGGGGATTATGGAGCCTGTCAATCCCAGTTCCCTTCAGGACAAGTGGACTGGGCCGCACTGTGTGCTGGAAAAGGTCAGTGGGGTGAATTATCTCATTGATGTGAAAGAAAATAAACAGATGTGCAGGGTCTTTCACGTCAACCGGCTAAAAGCCCATTACAGCTGGGATGACTTGGTCATGGCATTAGCAACTGACAGAGAGACAGAGGAGGAAACTGACCCCCTCCCAGAGCTCCTGCACACTGAAGCCACAGATGGGGCAGTTCATTTGTCAACCTTGCAACAGACCTGTCAGAACAGCAACTGACAGACTGTCGCTGTTTACTATGACAGTTTGCCGGTCTGCATTCACTGACTCCCGGTTGGTGCATCCATGAGGAGGACACTGGAGACAGTAAGCCGGTGAAGAGTAGAATTCACTGGATGTCCGATAAGGTCAGGGGCACCATCAAGGAAAAGTTTCCAAGATGTTGTTCCTAGGAGTAATAGAGCCATCCCACAGCCCCTGAGCTAGCCCAGTGGCACTGGTCCCTAAAAAGACCAGTGGTGGGAAGACTGAAGTATGCTTTTGTATGGACTAGAGCAGGCTCAATTCTGTCACAAAGACAGATGCTCACCCCATTCCTCAGGCAGATGAGCTCATTGACACGCTCGGTGCTGCCAAGAACATGAGTACTTTTGACCTCACAGTGGGGTATTGGCAGGTCGGCTTGACAGATGGAATGAAAGAGTGGTCGGCATTCTCAAACCCAGAAGGACATTATCAGTTCACTGTGATGCCCTTCGGTTTGAAGAATGCCCCTGCCACTTTTCAGAGGATGGTTAACCAGGTTTTGTCTGGACTGGAAAACCTCAGCGTTGCCTAAGTAGACGACATTGCTGTGTTCAGCCACACCTGGGAGGACCATGTATCCCACCTGAAACAAGTGCTTCACGTGCTGCAGAATGCATGCCTGTCTATCAAGGATATGAAGTGCCAGATAGCGCAGGGTACCGTGACTTACCCATGCCACCTGGTCGGCGGAGGTAAGACACAACCTCTTGAAGCGAAGGTACAGGCTGTGAAGGAGTGGGACATCCCCAACACACAGACACAGGTGAGAGCCTTTCTAGGTCGCACCAGGTACTACCAGTCATTCATCAGAGGGTATGGGACCATTGCCAAGCCCTTGAATGATGTAACGTCCAAAAAGATGCCAAAGAAGGTAACTTCGACCCCCGCCTGTCAAACCTCTATTTAGGATTTAAAGGATGGATTGTGCAGGGCACCAGTTCTGGAAGTGCCAGACTATGGTCAGGAATTCATTATCCAGACAGACGACTATGATTTTGGGATTGCAGCAGTGTTAGCGCAGCTGAACTCTGAAGGGGTAGAGCAACCCGTCGCCTACATTAGCAGGCGGTTGACAAAAAGGGAAAGGAACCGGGCTGTCATAGAAAAAGAGGTGTATGCAGTTGTGTGGGCTGTAAAGAAGCTGAAACCCTACATCTTTGGGTCTCACTATATGATCCAAATGGAGCACATTCCTCTGCGATGGTTAATGGCCATGCAAGGGGAGAACCCTACACTTTTGCGGTGGGCCATATCCCTACAGGGATTAGATATGGATATCCAGCAGAAGCCAGGTTCCCAGCATGGAAAGGCAAATGGCCTCAGCCAGTACTTTCACCTTGATGATGAACCAGACCCACAGTAGGGTGGTGGTTCACATGTTGAGGCTGGGCGGCATGTGTGGAATTCGACTATCTGCACAGGGAGAGTGTCTCCTTCTCTGAAGGCCCCTAGAGACAGTTACAACCCTTTGCCCCTTATATGAACTATAAGACTGATTACTTTACCAACTACCCTCCTGTCAGTATCCAGAGTGCATCCCTTTCCTTTGTGAAAATGTCTGTCCTCTGTGTTCCTTTACAGTGTGGGTTGTAATTGTAGTGTGTTAGAACTGTCTGTTGTAGCAATAATGAAGTAGATATTTTTATACAACCTTGACTGGACAGTCCCTTTTATTATTATGTAATAATGCTATTTTTACTGTGTTGCAACTAACCAAAGATCCACGACCTTGCAGAGATAAGCCTGCCGTTCCATCAACGTTACCAAATCTGGACAAGGAGGACTTATAATGTACTTGCCTTCCAATATATTTGGATCCCTTCTGTTGTACTAGAGGTGTGGGGTTGATTGATAGTTTAGAAACCAATATTCATCCCTGGACCACTGGTGCCCCGGAAGTTGATTCATCACAGGTGCATTAGCCTTCCGTACTGTTGCCTTTTCGGCTGCGCCTTTATGGTGCTGTGTGGGCTTGCGTCATGTCTGCCTGTCCCTTGGCCCTGCTGTACAGCTGAGTAACCATGGACATTGTTGAAAACTGTCCAGAACAGTTTGGCATGCACTAGCACAAACATATGTGTGTGCCAAGTGGCTATTGTATCCAGTGCTTTAAGTGGGGTGAGAAATCGAAGAAGGGCTGCAACGAGAAGGTGTGGCCTACATTATGAGCATGGGCCGACGCGCTTGGGGTTCGCCCGAGCCCTGCCTGTGACAAGCCAGTGTTGAATTGCACTGTACTGTATCATTAGTGCACGGTTAATTTTTGTTTCTTTCAATAGACTGTGTCAAGCAGTCAACTGAATGAAACCAATGGGATCCAGCTCCTACAAAATAGCACAGTGCGCTGTGACGCTGGTTTGTCATCAGCAGGGCTTGGGTTTCTATCCCCGGCATGAGGCAATACAAAAACAGCTTTTTTTTATTGTCCCATGCTAGGCATTGCAACCCCAGCCCTGAAGCTAATAAACCAGTGTTGCAGCACACTGTGCTATTTCATAGGCGCAAAATGTCTTTTGTTTTAACAGGCTTTATGTGTCAAGCAGTCTATGAATGAAACACATGAAATTCACCACTTAAGCAATAGCACAGTGCAATGTGATACTGGCTAGTCACCGACAGTGTGCGGGAGGGCACAGAAAGTACAAAAATAGTGGTTGTCTGGGGTAATGTAAGTCCGGGTTTGATCATGGTTTTTGAAGAGTGCCGGGGCCCACTTAATGCCCTGGTTGTATCTGCCCCAGCCCACTTAAAGCCCTGGTTGCAGCTGCCCGGCCCACTTAGAGCTCTGGTTGTGTCTGCCACAGCCCACTTAAAGCCCTGGTTGCAGCTGCCCCAGCCCACTTAGAGCTCTGGTTGTGTCTGCCCCAGCCCACTTAAAGCCCTTGTTGCAGCTACCCCAGACCACTTAGAGCTCTGGTTGTGTCTGCCCCAGCCCACTTAAAGCCCTGGTTGTAGCTGCCCCAGACCACTTAAAGCCCTGGTTGTATCTGCCCCAGCCCACTTAAAGCCCTGGTTGCAGCTGCCCCAGCCCACTTAGAGCTCTGATTGTGTCTGCCCCAGCCCACTTAAAGCCCTGGTTGCAGCTGCCCCAGGCCACTTAGAGCTCTGGTTGTGTCTGCCCCAGCCCACTTAAAGCCCTGGTTGCAGCTGCCCCAGGCCACTTAGAGCTCTGGTTGTGTCTGCCCCAGCCCACTTAAAGCCCTGGTTGTGTCTGCCCCAGCCCACTTAAAGCCCTGGTTGCAGCTGCCCCAGCCCACTTAGAGCTCTGATTGTGTCTGCCCCAGCCCACTTAAAGCCCTGGTTGCAGCTGCCCCAGCCCACTTAGAGCTCTGGTTGTGTCTGACCCAGACCACTTAAAGCCCTGGTTGCAGCTGCCCCAGCCCACTTAGAGCTCTGGTTGTGTCTGACCCAGACCACTTAAAGCCCTGGTTGTAGCTGCTCAACACGTTCCAGGAGAGGTGGCTTAAGTGCAGGTCTTCCGCGAGGACATGGCTGAACTACAGTGCATATATCATAGAATGTCCACCGTTGTCTTTGTAATGCACGACTTTCAGTTTCACACGCAGGTCGTTCTGTGTTGTGTTGTCTTATGCTATGGTATGCCATATTTGTATCCTCTGCCAGGTTATACTATGCTATGTTATGTCATGTTGTTATGGGGTCTAACGCTATGTAATGTCCATGTCTGTTATACCACATCATCGTATATTGTGCTGTTATTTTATGTAAAGCGACACCATTTTATTTTATGTTATAACCCTACAGTGGTGGTGATTTGGCTCAGTTTAACCGAGAAGCAAAATAAGATGCAATAGCGCCTTCTGGCTGCTTCGAAACGCTATGGATCATTTGTAATGCCGTCTCAGGCCGACAGGAGGGAGGCAAGGTAAGATGCAGCAAGAGGGAGGGAAGAAGATATATTAAGTGTGAGTCTCTATGAAGCTAGCCCAGGCTCAGTTGGCAGTTACCGTCTGCTGAGGGTCTGTGGAGGTCTGCTGGGGGCCATGCAAGCCAAACATCTGCTCAAAAAATGTGACCTATTTCAGCATCTTTCTTTATTTTCATAACTGGGCTTTATTTTGTGTTTTCTTTCCTGTCGTGTCCTCATATGCAGTTGAACAAGCAGAGATACGGAGAAATAGCACGAGATGAAAGTCAGATCTGTCCCCAGGCTCCCGCGCACACCTCTGTATTCCCGGAAATATTCCAGCTGTGGGAGAGAAATGCAGAGAGTGCATTTCCCCACCGACCAGGACACTTGCTAAAATAATATTTAAAAGTAACCAGCTCAGCTACAGACCCGGAATCAATCGCTAGAGCCAGGCTCTGCTGTGGTACTCGGCAACCTCGCGGGTCCAGCGCAGAGCTTTTCCATAATTGGGCATTTCCAAACAGGATTTCTTATGAATTAGGGGATTACATAATCCTGTAAATAAAGCACCTGTGTGTAAGCCTGTCTGGAGTGAAAGAAAACAGGTAAATGTTGATATAATCCCTTCTGGAGGAGACTACACATGGCAATCAGCGTCCATATTGAGTGTGGAAAAAGGTCTTGCATGAAAAATACTGAGGTTTGCAGAGTCAGTGGCCTGCCTGCACTGCGCGCCCTGTGGTAGTAGCTGTCTAATGCTTATTGAAAGGCGCTTTATTGAAGTGTTGGATGAAGGTCAGCACAAGCCAATCACAAGCCAATGCGGCAACATGTCAAAAAGATGTGGTGCATAAGAGGAGGACTTCTAAAGTGCTACTAGAGAGGCCACCAGTTGGTTTCCAAGCACGTGTTCTTATTCTTTCTCACTTATAAATGGTATTTGGTTTCACTCCAACTCCCCGAATTAAGCATTACCCTTCTTTTTGACACCATCATTTTTTTAAAACTCTTTTGTGATTGCAACTCCAGCTCCCAGAATGCAGCTTTTCAATCAGTCTCTTTCTCTTGTAAAGCTGATGAGATTGTTCCCCGAACTCCCACAATGCATCGCTTTCCTTAGTTCAAAAAAAGGCTTCATTACGAGTCCGGCGGTCTGGGAAAAAGCTGGTGGTAATTCTGTTAGTGCCACTTTTTTTGGCATAAATGGAAACACATCTGTTTTTTCCACACCAAGGAATTATACATTTGGAGGTAAAGTGAAGGAATTACCACCAGCAAAAATATGGACGTGAAGCCACTACTTGCCCGTCAAAATTGGTAGATTTATGGTGCAGTAATTCTACCGGCGGTAAATCTGTCAAAAGTCACTATATAGTCATATGGACTTCTAAAATGTCAATTTACCACCACTTATAATCCCTTGGTAAGTCCATGGGCCCAAGGGGCAGTAATGGTAATCGATTTTACCACAAATGACTGGCAAACTCGTAATGAGGCCCAAAGTCTCTTTCTGTTGGTTTTCAACGGTGTGGGATTGTATGGCATGGCAAAGAGGCTTCCTATTATTAATTTAAATTATTGTATTGCTCTAGATCAACAGCAGAAAAAAAAACAAAATCCCATAACCCCCTCATTCCCACATGGGAGCCTATAAAATCCTGCTCCCCTTGAAGGTGCTCCTCTTTTTTGTATTACTTCCCCATCTCAACTGAAGTGCAGGTTTTCCTTTACCTCATTCTGGGACTGTGCTGGGGGAGCCTGTGGAATTCCCAGGATTGAGTACCGGCTTTTGAGAGCCCACGCCGCGTTATCAATGTGCAGCTTTGCCTCTGTTTTCTCTTCCACCACAGACTTGGTGTTCAGCAAGGGCCCAGGTGTCCACCCTCTTTGTATTTATGTTTCATGGACCAGCTTTACGCAGGAGTGCTGCGGCAGGGAGATGTTTGTTGTTTGTCCGTCAGTGCTTCTATCCAGGCAAACCTTGAGGGTTGCACTGAGGGCTATGTCTGAAGAGGATGGGAATAGGGATGCCGTGTCCCAATTAGTGGGGTTGCGGATGTTGTTCGCGCTCCCTCTTTTGATTTGGTCAAGGTAGGTGATGGGTTTCCCTGTTGAGGGACTCTGAAGAGAGAGACCTGAATATGGTCCTCGTTGCACCAGTCCCACCCTCATCTCGACTTCACAGATATTAGAGGTTTACCTCGTTGCTGGCGCCCTCGTCCCCATCATCGATGTATCACAGATGTGAGAAACGCTATCACTCAAACAGCCATTTGGACCCTATCCTGATGATGGCACTGAATAGAGCAAGTCGACTGACTGTAACCACGAAGAAGGCTGATGACATCACGACTAACACTACGACATAGATGTGTTAGACATGAAGCTCGCACACAATCCTGCATGAAGTTACGCAGACACTTAAGCCACACTACTCTTAGACACGAAGAACATGTTTAAGAGTCACTTAGATAGAGGATGGACACAGCTTTGCTAATGCAGTAACCGCAAGTTGCACAAGAATACATATGAACCGCTTACTGACACTTAAATGCAACTAACATGAACGGCTATGTAAACAAAGATGGAAACCACAATCGCATTGAAATGAATGGAAGACGCTGGAAAGCATCGAGAACACAGAAAGAGACCGGACATGCTAACTTTACGGAGATGCACAGACCTGGCTATCAATGAAGCTATTGTGCACAGCCTTACCAAGGACACCGAGAGAGGAAACGTTTCAAGTTAATAGAAGAGATAGGACACCTGCAAGAGTAAAGGAGGACAATGCTCATAATTGCAAGCAGGAAAATTAAGTTTGTGCTCCCTGCACACCTGACCTGAAACCTGCAAAACAGAACCTATTCATTTGAGCCAGACGGAGACCATCATTCCCATCAAACTAAAGGCAGGATGATACAAAAGTAATACCAGGATGAAAGCTTAATGTTCTGTCTCAAGGCCTAGAGGATCAGAGATGGTAACCTGTTAGTTCACCACCTTGAATAGTTGCTCATGGGTTGGTACCCTCCTAAAGTGCCAATGCTGAGAAGACCCTTGCTTACCAATCCCTATCCACTGTTCACGCTCGCTCACTCTTTGTTGCGAGGCCCAACCACAGTGCACTAACCTGACATACCTGTCGTTGTAACATTTAGTAAGTGGTCACAGGAGCAGCCACCAGATATTGCCTGGCCAATAGGGATACTAACCCCTATGTACTCGGTATGTAGTTTACCTCACTAACCAAACCTTTGTTCCCTCAGGTTTTTGGCAATGTAACATGTATTCTGCAACATCACACACCCTTAAAAGACTGTGGCCAGCCTGAGAACGATGAGTAAGTCCTGGAGAATTGCTTGTTGTCCATTAACTTGATCCATGTACCGAAAGTTTTCAATAAATAGTGAATTATGTCACATAACTGGACTCTTCTGTTTTTGGCGCGGGGGAATTCCTCGGCCCAGTTCCTCTTGCTTTGAATAAGGGAGATTTACAAATTCCTTGCCTGATTTCAACTTGGATCTGGATGGCCATGGGTTACAGGATGCACTGGGCAAACCTATGTGTTCCCCTGATTTGATTGGTCACCCAAAGTTCAGCGAAGGGTGCCTGTCACAGGTTATGGGGGATCATGCTAAAACGTTTGTGAGGAACAAAAGGTCTTCGACGGGCAGAAGCAAAACAAGGGCGGAATGCACTAGATCTTCCCTTCCCAGTGAGGCTACGTCTGCCTCCTAGATGAACACAAAAATAGTCACGTTTTTCTCCAAACATGACAGGCGTGTGTCTAAGGCAGTGGACAGGGCTTGGCAGTCTTGCCGCGACAGGCTCCTTCATATGTGGGTCACCTTGTTAACATTTTGAAATTGTTGAAGGACTTCAAATCTGGAGGAGCTTCCCTTAATCCCAGGGGGAGATTAGTGGCTGGGCCTTACAAACTCTTGGTTTCCAGAGGTATGACAGGAAAGGAGGTGTCTTAAGATCAGTTCCAAATTGGGGGGCTTGTCGGAGGCCAAAGGCGGGATGGACAATGGGCCATTGAGGTTTGTGGGCAGTTTTGTCAAGGAGCATCAGAAGTATATAATACATTTCAGTGACAGCTGGTTCATTTTTTTGTGTTGCAAGGGAGCCCGAGCCAACCAAAGCAGGTTTGGGGGGGCTTTCCCCCTGAGACATTTTTTTGAATACTGGTTTACAATGGTGCATTACACAACACGTTTTCTGTGAAAAATTGGTTGAAAAGCCAGACAGTTTGCAATGGGTTTCCGAAGGATAACTCCAATCCAAGAATCCAATAGATGCAAGTCACCAACAGTGAACAGGAGCATTTCAGAACACGATTTCATGATGACTTTGCCCACACGCTGCTGTGCCTATCCATTTCTATGCTGGCTGCACCAATATGTACCAGTATCCCCACATAAGAGCATACTCCTGTTTGCTTTGCGCAAAGTGCCAGTAATGATATTGTGATTCAGTCTTGCTGTATGTCTGTTTTCTTTCTATGTAGCGCCTGGATGCCTCAGGGCCTTGGCGCTCTATAACTATATAGAAATAGGAATAGAAATGATACTGTAAGAAAACATACCCACGCTGGCAGATCGAGCCAGGTTATTTCTCGTCATACGCAGCAGACTGTGCTTTTGCTTCAGCAGCTGCGGTTCATGAAATATTTTCAGGATTTAGAAGTACAATGGGCCCAGACAAAGCAGTTTCTAGGGCATCATACCATTACTGGACCGAGTTTACTGCGCCGGCCGAAAATGCAGACTTTCTTTATTTTTTTCAACCCCCTTTTCTCAGCATATATATGTGGGCTATGGGGTACAGTAAATAATTAATTTTGGGGGCAGTAGGAGAGTTGCGCTGGGGTCTCCAGCCACATATATATGCTGTGAAAAGTGGGTCGAACATAAAAGTCGCAATTTTCAGCCGGCGCATTAAACTCGGTGGAGTAAACCGATAGATCCGTATCTAGGTTTTGTCCTAAAATGAGCATCGGCTTCTGGAGGAGAAACTGTTGGTAATGAGAAACGAGTGACGGCAGGCCTCGAGGCAGCCGGCTGTCTCGTTCAGGCACCTTGCCAGATTGATAGGAAATCTCTCATCCTGTTTTCAGGCAATCTTTCCGGGGCCCCTTCTATATAAGGGTTGGTAGCAGTTAAAGAGTCGGGCACCTTTCATCGCTGTCTGAGTTGTCCAAGCTGGGTCTCGGTTTCCACAGCCGCAAGAGGAGAAGAGCAGTGATGGCTGGTGCACATTCACGCCTGCAATGAGACGAGGGCCATTTTTGCTACTTCCACCAATCTGCTATTAGAATCTGATGCAAGTAGAAGAGGTCGGGGGCATGACCTTGACTGGAGAGCTATGGTCTCCGGAAGAGTCATCATGCCACATAAATTGACTGGAGAGCCAAGCCACTTCTTTTGCGATCCAGTGCTTTGCAGGCATGTTCTGCGATTGCATGGTGTGATATCTGATGGGCAAAAGCACAGCAGCACTCTATCCCACCAAACTGGGTGGACTCGTTCTTGCTTTCTGTTGGATATAGCAGTGAATTTCTGGAAATTTGGCATCTGCTCTCTCATCAAGTTTCTGGCAGAATATCGTCTGGGAGCTCTCAACCTGCTGTGCAACTGGTTCTCGCGCCAGTGGGTGGACAGGAGTGTTTGCTGTTCCTCTGCCTTTAGAAGTTATGGAGATCCTTTTATCTGGACCTCTTTGCATGCAAGCTCAATTCCCATCTCCCAAGATTTTTCAGCTGGAGACTGGATCCTCTCGCCCAAAGTGACGGATGTGTTTTTTCAGTTTTGGGGTAAGGCGAGAAACGACACATTTCGCCCATTCACGCTAATAGCATGCACCCTCCATTTGCAGGACAGAGCACTGGTGCTGTTAACTCCTGGCCTTCAGGGAGCTCCTCTAGAACCCCTGGTACCAGTTACATCCAGTGGTCCTGAAAGGCTTCCTTCATTTGATAGTCTTGCAATTAGGCCCTGGTAAACTGGACTGAATGCTGACTGTATGTTTGTGGCAGGAACCTGGATAGACTTCTCCGAAGAACAGGTTCAGCTTGTGTGAAGGTCCAGGATAGGTTTGTCTGAAGGAGCAGGATAGGTGTGTATGAAGGCCCAGCGTAACACTGTCTGAAGACTGAAGACCCAAGACAGTATGCGGTTGTACCTTGAAGCATCTTTTGTGCTAGATGGAATTATAGTAATGACCTCGGATAAATAATCGGACAGACTCAAAGAATATGGCAAAGTACTACTTCATTATCAATTCAATAAAGAAGGATAACTGGCAGACATCAGACTGATGCATGCACTCTCACACAGTAGCTTGATTACATAGAGGTCCTGTACCTGAAAATGAGTCATCTATAACATAATTCTATGTGCCAAAATACAAAACCTATCAAGGGAAGGGATTGGTGAAGGGAACATATATACTTATAGAACATATAAGGATTAGTCCATCATTGGCTACCCCTTGTCTGTAGGGCACGCCTTGAAGTACCTCTAACCATATATAGTACTGATAATAGTGGACATAACAGTGGATTGGTTCCTGCTACATTATATGTTAGGTTGACCCCCAACCCCACTGATTGGTTGGGATACTATCCCAACCTTGGATTTACAGCTCTTTAGCAGCACATACGTGAACCAAAACCTAGGTGTTTGAATCCCGTCAGACTACTCCCCATTTTCCCAATTAGTCCATCATCTCTCATCGGTAGTTCATCAGGCAAAGTCTACCGTTTTTAGTTACCTTTGTCTGCTCAATGTCCGGGACATTCAAGGGAGTGTGAGCACACCACTGTCTTAGTTTAAGGCTCTAATGAATAGCGTTTTCTTTCAGCTTCTGAGTCACTTGTGAAAAGACCACGAATTTGTCCATTTCATCCTTCCATTTAATGCTATTTGTTTAATTTTGCAGGATGCTGTTGCTCCTATTGGCCTCTAGAGGCTTGCTCACTCTATTTCATATGAACTTTGTACACTTTTATTTGACCAGCAGTTTGTCTCTCACAGATATTTTCGTCTTCTTCCATCTGTGAAGAATGTACCACATTCAGAGCTTATCTATGAACTCCCTGTGTGCTGTGTGCTTATCCTTTGAAAATAGCATTGTTAACTCCGGGCCAAACTTGACTCATCGTCAAATCTGCATCAACACTGTTTTCCTCGGTCTCCTGATTCTTGCAGCCTTTGCCTGTCTCTGAGGTAGCTTGGTTAAATTCAACGTGAGCCAGCGTCCATTTTCCTAATATGGCCATCCTTGCCACACCATATATTCCACTTTAGCATGCTTCTATACTTTTTCTTTCTACCTTGCTTCAGGGACGTCATTTGGGGGTTGCCAGAGGTCGCAAGTGCAACCTCTGATGTCTCCCTTGCGACCTTTGTGGTCTCCCTTGCGACCTCTAAAAAAAAAAATGTTTTTTTCTTTTTTTTGCAATGCAAGCTACTGGGCTGTGGCCAGCATCATGTGGCTCTTTAATTCTGGAGTGGCTGGCTTTCTTGTTCAAGCCCCTTAAAAAAGAAGAAAAATAAGAACATGAGGGCCACAAGTCTAACACTTTCAGCACTGAACCTAAATAAGAAAGAATAGGAATGCCAAAAAATGTGTCTTTCTGGAATTCTATACAATAATTGCTAGACTCATTAAAGGTTTATTTCAGGCACACTTCAGGGGGTGAGTCACTGATTTAGTCTGTTCTCAAACGCCTCCACTCAGCCTTTCATCCTTCTGAGGTCAATAAATGGGTACCAACACAGGTTGGTTGATATTGGGTGTATATTTCTTCTATGTAAAGCGCTTAAGCTTAAGTGCTATATAATAACACATCATTATCATGGACGTCTGCTTACAATCACAGTAATTTGGTAATATGGGCCTATACACACTGATCATAACGATGCATATGGCGATCCATTCAGGTAAGAAATGTACATCACATTATAGTGATGTCGTAACCATATTATTCGTAGTGTACAATGCTATGTGATGCCACTTCCTGTTTTGTCAACGGGTGAAAGGTCTTGTTCCATCGCTTCCTGCGATATCACTTTGGGGTGGGGTCAAATTACATCACTTCCTGTGATGTCATCAGGGGGTCAAGGGTCGTGTGGTGTCACTTCCGCTACCCCTGGCATTTTGGTGAAATGACATCCCTGCCTTGCTTTACTGCGTATATACAGTTATTGGTCAGTAAGTTACTTTATCTCCTTTCGATCCATGTTTACTTTAGCTTTAGGAACATGTTTCTCTTATTGCTCCGGTTACATCGTTACCTCTAAGTATTTTCATGTAGTTTCAGCATAGGTTAATATATGTTCTTGACAATATCACTTTGTCTTCATCAGATTTCTCTTTAACGTCCGCCCATAATATTGTCACGATCCATGCCCCTGACCCCCTCATGTATAACAGCTCCCTGGCCGCAGTGGGGCTAAAGCCCTTCACACTGGCCCCAAGGGCCATAAAACTCCATCAGAAACATACATGGCGCCAGGCTCAATATCAGGAATAAAGCAATACCAGTTTTGGACCTTAATCCAACATGGAGGCCCATTACACAGCTCAGTTCTTCAGAACCAAGCCATGCAGTCTGGAGTTTTGGTTGTGGTTGGACCTGATTCTACTTGGCCTGGAACTACTTCACCTGGGCTATTTAAACCACACCCAAACAGCAGAATGCGCTTCACGTTATTCTGAACTCCTGCAGCGTAACGCTCACCGTGTCCAGCTCCTGCTCATCTGCTTCTCTGGTGGCCCGATCATGAAGCCCTAGATCTGGATTCCCTTAATAACCTGGAAGAACAAGAACAGCATTAGCAAGCAAGAACACTTATCTGTGAAGTAACTGGTCTTGAATAAATCCTGCGCTTCGCTTACCTCGCTCATCTCCGGAGTTAGCGGCAACCTGCAAAGGTAAAGAAACAAGGACAGCATTAACAACAATTCTTACCTGGGCATGCAGCAAGTCCTGGCAGCACCCTGCGCTTCTCTTACCTCGCCCATCTCTGGGTTTCACCGCAACCTGCAAGGGAGAAGGAACAAGGTCAGCATTAAGGGAAGAGAACACAGGTTAGCAATTAACACCAAGAAACAGCGCAGCGCTCCGCGCATCAATAACTCACTGTGGTCTTTGCTATCGGCGCGGCAACTCCGAGATCGCAACCATCCCTGTGAAAACAAAAAGGGAGATTGTTAGGGAACAGCGTAGTGGAGCAAGACGCAGAGAAGACAGAGAAAATGGAGGGAAAGAAAGAGACAGAATAAAGACGGAAAAGACATTATAACTCACCTGGAAGACAGCAAGCAGAGTCGGAGTCAAAGCCGGTCTGGACCCGACATAAGGGCACACGTACCAGTGAAGCAACTAGGTCCACAGAACGCCCGCACCAACCACGCACCCCTGCACAGAGACGCAGGACGGAGAGTTCAACGCACAAAAACCTAAGGTGAGCAATAACCCCAAGGGAGGGGATTTGGACCAGAGGGAGGTGGGAGTCCACCCATCACAGAACCAGTATCTTAACCCTCCATTCTCCTGTTATAGGCGCTACCGAACGTCTGACACATAACCAAGCAGAGAGGAGTCAGGAATAGCGCTTAGACTTCCATCCAGTATCATGTGGCGCCCCCGTGGATACCAGGTGAGCGTAACAAATATTCATTGATGTATTCTGACATGTTGGGCCTTATTACGACCCTGGTGGTAGCTGTGCCCTTATTAAGGGCACGGCTGCCGCCGGTAATGCTTTTTTACCGGGTCCAAGAAAAGGGCAATAACCAGGTTATGCTGACCATGGCGGACCCGGTAATTGCCCTTTTCATCGACCCGGTAAAAATCAATCCCCATTCCCATTGATGGGAATGGGGAGGATTCTAACAACGGGCCCGTTAATGACGGGTCCGTTGTTAGCATCCTGGCCTACTAGCGGGTCCCGCTTTTCACGTCTGGTCACCTGGAATTTGAGAGTCCTGTATAGTGGGAGAGAGGCCTACACCTAACAATACAGTGTGAGTAAAAAGGCTAAGCATAGCCAGATATCAGAGTCCTGTCTTGTGGGAGAGAGGCCTACACCCATCAGTGCATGTTTGTATACAGGCAAAGGACAGCTAGAGTTGAGAGTCCTGGATGGTGGGTGGGATGCCCACTCCCAACGATTCAATTAGACTACCAGGCCATGAGAATCCACAGTTGGAGCTATGAATCCTGTACAATTGGAGGGAGGCCCACATCCAAAACGTGGAGCCTGGATAAGAAAGTAGGCACAGCCAAATCCGAGTGTCCTGCACAGTGGGAGAGGGTTTATGCCTGACAATTCAATTTGGGTGAATAACTAGACACAGCCATAACTAAGAGTCCTGCCCAGTGCGAGGAAGGGCTGAAAGTGTCAATGCGACCAGCGTACGGGGCTAAACAGAGCTGGTGCCCATGACTAGTTGATAACACAAAACCAGATTATACGACTAGACAGGGCCAGACCCTAACCTTGATAGTGCTATTTGTGTACAGGACTAAGCCAGGCTGGAAACCTTGACCAAACAGAGCTTGAGTCTAAACCCAACAGTGCAAATTGAGTACCCGTCCCAGGACAGCTAGATTCGAGAGTCCTGCACAGTGGGAGAGAGGACTGCACACCAACCGAGCAACCTGAGCACACGGCTCAACTAATACAATAGGATGAGATGGAGGCTACATCTCGAGTTGGGAGTTCTGTGGAATGGGTGCAATGCTGGAACCTGTATACAATTCTGCCCACGTGTGGCACATACCAATATTCGCCGTTATGTATAGGTTCGCCACCAGGGGGAGTGGCATGGTTTATTGGGTGATAGCTACATTTCAGTATTGCACAGGTTGAATTTGACCAGTAATTTCAGAGGACAGGGTGATTGGTGGTTTGCTTGACCAATGGACTTTTTTTAAGACCTCCAATTATAAGGTGGAAGAGCGTCTATGGCCTGTGAAAAATGCAAGCTTGCATAACTATCGGCCAGGCTATTGAAGTAACCAGGCGGTGCATGAATGTAGTAGATGCAGGTGAAGCAAAAGTTGGTGGTGAGGACGTGCATTTGTGTCTGGCAGTTAAAGTGCCATCCAACGAAAGGTGATTAAATGCAGTACCATCTGTGTTGGGAAATCATTTGAGCATTCACAGCTGGTATGCAGCACAGGAAGTGTGGGGAGAGAGATCATTATGCATGCAGCTGTAGAAAAGAGGTAAAAGGGAAGTGTGAAGGCAATGCTAATTGATTTCTGCCTGCAGGATGATAATGGAATATTGCAATTTTATTGGCAAAAGTACATCTGCATCATGGTATGGCATGATTGTTGCTGTTGCCCAAATTCCCTTGTTTTTAGATCACGATTTGCTGTACTCCATAGTCAACTGTCATGTTTGTGAAGACGTGTGGAGAAGGGGCAGTTTTGTGACTCAATGATGTCCAGCTGGCCTCCAAAGAACATCCTTCACGAGGGTGGTGATAAGTCAAAGGGAAGCTGTAGTACCAGAAAAGGAAAGTTTAGTTATGTGTGGCGGCAAAGGGTTCCAGGGCGGCAGTCTGAAAAGATGACAGAGCACTGAAATATGGACTTGCTTGCTAGAGAAGTCATCAGGAATACAGTTTTATCCAATGTATACTCTGATCTGGATACCGCCTCTAAAATGTGGAAGCTATGGAACATCTCATCAAGTCTTTGCAAGCAACAGAGTGGCTTTCTCCAATAGTGTTGACACACAAGGCGAATAGTGGGGTGAGGCTGTATGTCAATCTTAGGTAACTATTTGGTATCATGTGGGTCAAGCGGCATCATTTAAGCAACATGCTTGAGCTATTGTCAACCTTGGGTAAGTGGGAGATGGTTCATCATCCGGCTACCAACAAATCAATGTATACACTGAAGGCACCAGAGGAGCCTTCATCAGTTGTTTAGTGGCACGAGAGATATTAGCTTTAGGATGGTAGCATTGGAAATGGTGCCACAAAGGAGGAGAAGAGCTTTCTGTAAAGCTAAGCCAGGGAGATGTCTCAGATGAAGGTCATCGTGTGAGATATTTAAGCCATATCATCAGTAAAAATGGTGTTATACAGGATAAGGGTTTTGCATGTTATTATGGCAGTTGCTGCACCATCAAATTAAGAATGGATATCCAGGGGAGGGACCAACCATAAGGACATTTATAAAGGAGGTTGTGATAAGATCGCTCTGAGAACGCTCAGAGCGGTCTTTCTTAATCTTAACTGTCACGCTTCTGCCACACATGAGTGCACACAGGGGCTGACAGGCTCACCGAGATGGGCAGGGGAGGATGGGTTACAGGTAAATCTGTGTTTGCGTGCATCTGTGTTTCTGTGTGTTTTTGTATCTAAGGGGGTGCTGGGGAAAAGGTGTATCTGACTATGAGGCAGGGCTTGGTGGGGAAGAGGTTGAAGGGTGGTTTGGGGGTGAAACCCATGTTTTCAAAGGGCAGAGGGGGGAATTCAAAGTATTTTGCGAATATTAAAGGCTGCCCAAATAGGGCCCCAAAAAATCTTCCTTTTTTTTGGTGCAGCCTTTAATATTCGAGATAATGACATAGAACTATGCCTTAGGGCGGGGAAAGTGAAGCACTTAGATCTATTTGCGGGTAAGCAATGTGTTGCACTTGGATGTATTTGGGCACAGGCAATGTGTTGCACTTGGATGTATTTGGGGGCAGACAATGTGTTGCATTGCACTTAGATGTATTTGGGGGCAGGCAATGTGTTGCACTTGGATGTATTTGGGGGCAGGCAATGTGTTGCACTTAGATGTATTTGGGGGCAGGCAATGTGTTGCACTTAGATGTATTTTGGGGCAGACAGTATGTTGCACTTAGATGTATTCTGGGGCAGGACAATGTGTTGCACTTAGACGTATTTTGGGGGCAGACAGTGTGTTGCACTTAGATGTATTTTGAGGGCAGGCAATGTGTTGCACTTAGGTGTATTTACGGGGTGGATAGTGTGTTGCACTTAGATGTATTTTGGGCAAGCATTGCACTTAGATGTATTTTGATGAATATACAATTAGTCCAGTGTATACTATCAAGCTGATGGTGGAATGTAGCTGGTGCAAAGATTCTAGGTGAACACTGAGTGTAGCTAGAGAACTGGGGAACTCATTAAGTCACAGCCAATGTTAAATCTGTTGCATTCCATGCGTATGGAATTTAGCCAAAGGCACGGCCGCAGACCATCAAGCATCTGCTATCATACACCACTCAAAAACACTTTGCACAACACCTCTGCCATAAGACTGCAGCTATTGTTCAAGACAAATGTTTGAAATATAGCTGCACACATAATAACTACCCAGCACTCGCATACCCTTTCTAGACTACCTCTCACCTCCCATCCACATGCCGGCTCGACATGGCTGGCTAGCAGGGACTTGGCCTCTCCTTCATATCTTTGTGCTAGCCGTTATGCACAAACGCTCACAAGCACTTCTCGAATGTTCCCGTACCTGGACTTTGGCCTCCCGAGACCGCACAACCTATAGCGCGTTGGGACCATACCATGGTGAAAGGCGCTATACGAATGACACAATACAATAACCCAGAAACTAGAAGAACATGAGGAGGAATTTGCTGATTTCAAGGACTAGGTTGCAGGGTACACATGGTGAGTACAAAACATGTTGACTGAATGCCAATGACCATGGGTTGGGTGTGGTGTTGGCACATATTGAAGGTGGGCACAAGGGTCATTTAAGCTTGGTATCCAAAATGTTGACAGACATGGAGACGAGGTACGCTGTGATAGAAAGGAGGCTCTGATGGTATGTTGGGCATGTTACTACTGTGGCCTGCCCGACATTGAAAAGCGTAATCATAGGACTTTGGTTTACGTATTGGCAACCTGGTCCCCTAATCACCTGATGGAGGGCTGATTTGATGGTTTGCAATGTTGTTACGCAATATGTACCTGTTTGTTTGTTTGTTTATTCATTTGTAATGAGCGCCAGACCCAAGGGTATCGGGGCACAAGAGCAGCAAGGTTATTCTCAGCTTGGTTACAGTGCTGTACATTAATTACAAGTGTGTACTTAGGTCAATACAGTTTGCAGATACAAAATCAGATACAATAACAAGCAATTTACAAAATGTACATAGGGGCAAGCAAGGGTGAGGTTAGTGGTAATTTTTCTTTATCCACTTGATTTAGTTCTGCCTAAAGTGGGGGTAGGTTTGAGGTGTCCTTAAGGTTGGTGGCAGGGAGTTCCAGTGTTGGGCAGCTTTGACCTGGAAACTGTTACCACCAGTTTTGGTTTGTTTAAATCTGGGGACTGTGAGTAGGTTGGCATTGACAGTTCTGGTAGATCGGTTGGGGGTGTATCTCTTTACTCTGGCGACTAGGTAGCGAGGGGCTGCATTGTTGAGGCATTTGTGCGTCAAAGAGGCTAACTTGAGCCTGATTTTCTCGGTGGTGGTGAGCCAGTTGTGGGCTCTCCTAATGTTAGAGATGTGTTCTTTTTTGGAGATACTCAGCGCTGCTCTGAGAGCATTGTTCTGCAAAATCTGGATTTTGTCCTGCAACATATTTGTTGGCTTCTACATATAGGGCGTTACAATAATCCAGTTTTGATAGGATTGGGGCTCTGGCTAAGGTGGTGCAGCTCTTGGTTGAAAGGAAGGATTTAGCTGCTCTTATTAATTTACATGTGTGAGCTGTAGAGGAGGCCATGGAGCTAACATATTTACGGAAGGATAGGGTGGAGTCTAGATAGAATCCTAGAGTTTTTACTTCCTTGGCTACCTTAATGGGATTGCCATCTATATTGAAGCTAGCGTAGTTGTGATCCAGTTTAATTATGTTAGGGATGAACCCAAGAATGATGAGCTCGGTCTTGTCATCATTCAGGCATAGACTGTGAGAGGCCATCCATGCCTGGATGATGAGGTACACCTTGTTCACCAAGGCCAAATCCTTGTCGTAATCTCCCATCAACGGGATGAGGATCTGGGTATCATCGGCATAGTTAGTGTAGGTGATACCCAGACCGTCAGGATCATCGAACAGGGGCTTCGTGAACACGCTGTAAAATGTAAGGGGGACGCAGGATCCCTGGCGAACCCCGCATGTGATGGGGATAGGGCGGCAGAGGCAGATGTAGAGAAGACACGCATAGACCTGTTGTTGAGGAAGGATTCAATCCAACCGATGGCTTCTTGCGAGAAGTGGGCTGCTGAGTCAAGGTGGTTGCAGAGAATGTTGTGGTCTACTAAATCAAATGCTGCTGAGAGGTCAAGTAGAAGTAGTAAACCAGTTTTCCCGTTGTCTCTGAGGATGTCAATTTGAGCTTTAAGATCGATCAGAGCAGTCTCTGTCCCATGTTGGGGTCTAAAGCCTGACTGCCGCATTCCCAGGAGATGGTTTATTTCTAGGTATTGTTGTATCTGCAGATAGGCTGTCTTGTCTAGAATTTTAAGCAGGAAGGGGACAGTGGTGATGGCTCTGTAATTCGTGGGTATTAAAGGGCCTAAGGAAGGTTTTTTGAGTAAGGGGAGAACCCATGACTCTTTGAGATTACTGGGAATGGTACCTGAGGAGAAGGAGGCGTTGATGAGCTTAGTAATGAAAGGTGAGAGGTCTCTTGCCGCATCTTTGATGATTTGTGAGGGGCAGGGGTCGACCTGGCAGCTCGAGGGTTTGAGGCTGAGGATGATTTCTTCCACCTCTAGCGTGGAGACTTTGGAAAAGCTGAAGCGAGAGGGGGGGTTATGTATAGAGTTATGGGGGGAAGGAGGGGAGGTGATGTTAGCTACGAAGGCTGTGTGGTTTAAGGATTCTTTCTTGTTGTTAATTTTGGTTTGTAGGCCTGCGACTTTATTGGAGAGGGCATTTTGGACACTAGTGCACCATTGTTTGTCTTTCACACATGTGTCAGGGATAGGAAAGGGTGATTCCAGCTCCTTGATAATGGTGAGCAATTCTTTTGTGCTGGAGTTGGCTTGTGATATTCTCAGATTGTAGGACTCTTGTTTGGCGATTATAATTTCTTTTTTGTTGAGTGCAGTTATTTTAATTAGGTTCAGCTTGTTGTTATCCGAGGGTAAATGTCTCCAAGCCTGTTCACTTTTTCATTTCTAGAGTCTGAGAGATTTCAGATAGGGAGAGAACCATGTGTTAGGTGTTTATTGGGTTTGCTTTTTCTAAGCTTTAACGGTGCGATGGAGTCTGGTGCTAGTCTCATGATTTTGTTGTAGCCATCTACAAGATAGTGAGGATTGGAAGTAGTAGATAGTGAGTTCAGGGTAGGGAGAATGAGGGGGCTGAGTTTTCCGCTGTAATGTTTTTCATGTTTCTCGTTGGGATGTCTGAAGCTAGTGGGTTATTAGTGGTGGAGCTTAAAGCCTCGAGGGAGAAGGTAAGGAGATGGTGGTCAGACCACGGCTGGGGTGAGATGGCAGTGATGGAAGCTACGCAATTATGGTTCGCGACCCAGTCAAGGGTTTTCCCTTTTGTTATGGGTGAGGTGGTTCACTCTTTGGGTGAATCCTAATTCCGATAGGGTGTTGTTTATAAGGGTGGCCTGAGGGTCTTTGGGGTCTTTAAAGCCTAAGTTAAAGTCTCCTAGGAGGATGCTTCGGGACGTATTCTTTAGGTTGTTAGTGAAGAGCCTAGGGAGCCAGGGGTTCTGTAGAGTAGATGGATGGTGAGGGTTTGGGAGTTGGCAATGGGCAATTTAGCTATTAGCGATTCACAAGATGTAAGGTTGTCCGAGGTGACAAGTCTCATGTTAAGGTGAGTTTTAGCAATTATGGTGAGGCCTCCACCTCTGGATTCTGTTCTGTCTGCTCTGAGGATAATATAGTCATCTGGGATAGCTAGCATGAGGGCTGGCCCAGCAGCTGCGTGGAGCCAGGATTCAGTGATGGCTAGAAAAGCCGGTTTCTCTTCTAGTATGAGATCTGCTATGTCTGTAGTGTGGGTGACTGAGGAGTGTGCATTTATTAAGGCGCCTCTAATGGGAGGGGCAATGGTTTTGGTAGGAGTAGGTGGAGTGGCTATATTGTGAGGCTTGTGCTTGACAGCAGTGTTAGTTGGGTTGTGCTTGGGTCTGTTCATGGGTTGAGTGGTAGGAATGACTATATACTCTGGTGTAAAGTGCAGTTGGTCGGTTTAGAGTTCCTGGGCCAAGGTTCGTGTAGTTTGGGTAGCCTGGCGCGTAGCCTGATATTTCTGGTGGAGGGACTACAGGGGATAGAAGGGTGGGGCAGTGTGGATGGGTAGGTGAGTGGTGATGGTAGGTGGGTTTAAGTCATGGTATTGGGAGGTATGGTGCCTGTGGAGGTAGGGCTGGAAGTATGGCTTGAATGGCTAGATGAGTAGATAAGATGGAGAATTACTCTCAGCAGTGCTGAATAGATACCTGGTAGGTACATTCTGTTAAAAAGAGTAATACTGGCAAATCCGGACAAGAGGCCTAGCACTATATCGTGTAAGACAGTCAGTTGTAGTGCCTCAGTGCAGTGATAGTCAAGGCGGTGAAATATAGGCACTGTGATCAATAAAGTGTCAACAGGCAGGTAGAGTTGGAGTAAGTTAGGGCACAGCGCACAAATATACTGCAACCTATATTCGAAATTTAGCAAGTAGAGTCAGTTCTGCATACAGAGGCTGTCTACCAAAGGTAGCAGTTTAGGTCATAGAGAACAGGTATGTTGTAACCTAGAGTCGATAATTGATAGGCAAGGTAATCTATAGACCATGGACATGACCCAGATTTGCCCATGGGTTAAGTAAAAAAGGTGCTGTACATTAGATACAAATGCAATCATGATGAGGCAGGCATAGTGACAGTGGTGAAATAATAGGGCACTAGTACTTAGCTATTCTGAGTAGGATGCAAGGTTGGTTAGATGCGACCTGGACTCTGGGCACTAATGCATCTAGGACACAGTGTGGACGGAATAAGTTGTGACATTAGGTTACAACAAAAATCTATAAGATTATCAAGGAATGGGCTAGTTCACAGCAACGTCTGTTTGTAGTCAGGTAAAGTCAATACTAGGCACAGGCAAAGTAATCTGCCACGAGATGCTAGGACAATATGATAAGATAGGCTAGTTTGAATACAAGGTAAATTTAAGTAGAACAAGTTCAGGCGCTAAGACACAATGCAGGCAAAATAGGCTGCAACAAATGCTGAAACATTATAATGGCGTAGGCTGGTGTAGAATCAGCATCATATGATAACAGGTGAATTCAAATGCTATTCCCAATTAATCAGGATGGGCTTTCACAAGAGGCTGCCCATTATAGTCCCTGGAGGATAGCTCAGCTGCAACCTGCGCTCTTCCAAGCAAAACGACACGAAGCAACACAGGTTCGATCCCCGGGTCCGCGCTTAGAAACCTTTCGGTGTTTAAGCGCGTTATAAATACATAACAAAGACAAAAAAAAAACAATTACGCAACTAAGAAGAAAAAAAAAACACCATTCCTGTAACAGCGCCTCGATGCCCACGGGTTGTATGAGCGCTTTATAAATGTGAAAATAAATAGAATTATGCTGGAATAGGCAGACTCAGATGCACATGTTTTGTGTAGGCTGCCGTGGATGCTAAGCCATTACAGTGGAATGGGCTAGTTCGAGATACAGAGAGGGTGTGACACATAGTGGGAACAAGGTACCGGGAGAAACAAAATGCCTAGGTTCGTTTAGCCCGGTGGGTTGATTCACATTACGGGTAAAAAGGACATAGGTTTGGCTATAGTTGTTACCTTAGATGGTACAATGTTAAATGCCATCTCGAGTTTGTGAAGTTCCCGAGGCGGAATATGGTTAGTCATGCAGCGGTGCTCTGTGCGGGCGTTGGTTGCCGGTCATGATGGCTGGTGTTAATAGATGTTGGGCCCCAGTATTTGGGCACAATTACGCGCCTTGACAGCCGCAGACAGCCCGATAAGCCTTAGAAGCTGGGCCTTTGATGGGCGGGCCTTCCAGTTCTTCTGGAGGAGAAATGTGGGCTGAGATGGCCAATGGGGTTGGAGCATCTGGTTGGGAGCATGTTGCACTTGTTGCTAGGCAACGGGACGAGCAACAAGCGTGGCGGGCATCTTAATAGGCCTTAATAGGACATCAGTGTAAGCTTTTGAATGGCATTAGAAAGCATGAGTAAATAACACGGCTTGGTAGGGGTCTTCAGGTGGTGCCATCTGCACAAATCAAGTGAGACCTGAATCTCATATGCCTTACCCTCGTGGGTGGAGGGATGATGTCTGCAGCGTAATGTGGCGATCCTAGTCGACGGCCTGGGGGGAATGAGTGCTATCTAGTAGGGAGTCGCCTTTTGCATGAAGCAACGGCGGGTATGAAGCGTATTGTGGAGGTCAGTGGAGGAGTCATGGTGGCTACCATTCTCCCAGGTTTGGATAAGAAGGAGTGTTCTGAGACACGCTTCACACATTAAGAAATATCAGAAAGTGTTTGTCATATGTGTGCAAGGTTGTGGATAAGGAGTTGTGTGATTTCTTGTGCGTTAACAATCAATTCTCCAATGCAGAGTTTGGCATGCATAAAAGCTAGTACCGCCCTTAGCTCACGGACCACGATAATTGCCTTGGCTCATGAAGGGCATCATGGGCGATGCGTCACCATATGAGTTAGCTATTTTGCTTTGACCAATTAAGAATGGGAAAAGCTATCGCTGGACTTTATTTGTGGCTGTGTTGTCTTAGGTACTTTGTGTTGTTTGTGAATGACTGCTTGAAGTGGTTCGAAGCCGAACAGATAGAGTTTGTAAACTACTTGCAACATTGTGAGGTTTGTGTTAATAGTAGTTGATACAGAAGTAATTCAAGTTGAGTTAGCAATGAAAAGCGGTGTCCAGTTGTCTTCTTCTGAGATGGAGTCCTTCAAAGAGCATGCCATCAAACATAGTTACTCAGCATTTTACCACCAGAGTGCTAATGAGCTGGTGGAGAGGGTGAACCTGTTAATCAAAAATTGATTACGACTGGAAGTTCTAATTGGGACCTAAAGAAACATACTGTGCAGTGGTCTTAATTGGCAGAACATCTGCCATTTTGGCGGCCTCCTGGATGTGTTGGATAAAGGTCTTAGAGGAGCCTGTGTGGGCCTAACCATTTGACCATGCATTCAGCTACCAGTGAATCTCCATCCATCATGATGCAAGGTTGGGCTCTGGTTCCCAATTGATTCCACCATGGTTGAGCATGACGCGGGCTGTGAATGGGCACTGGATGTGGTGTAGCAGAGTATGGTTTGAATGCAGAACAACTATCAAGCAAGGTTTGATGCTAAGGAGGATCACAGAAGATGTATGCGTGTGTTTGTGTGCGGGGGTGAAGTGACTTAATGAGAGCACAAGTATCCGTGCTTTGTTGCCAATGCCCTCCCCTTTTTCAAGAAGTCATCTTGGAATGCTGTGTAGGTGGGCAACAGATGGCTGATTCTGGGTGAAGGCAGGAGGTGGCTACCAGTAGACAGGTGGGGTGAGGAAGATGAGGACTTAGATGATAACACCACTTAAGCCAAAGTCCTCCCTTTTCCTGCTACCTCTCTTCCGCCTCTATTCCTCATTTTCCTCCTCCTCTCTCTCTGCTTCCGGTTGCCCTCTCAGCTTCACATTTGACTCTTCTTTCTTTATCACTCCACATATTTCTAGCACCCTTCATACCTGTAACTTTCACCTATATAATATTCATTGTGCTTACCCTTTTCTGTTGTTCCTGGCTATATTCACTCGTCCTGACTAGCTCTGTTTAATGGGCTTCCTGCCTCCCACCCCCTTCTCTTCTGTCACTTCTTCTCTTGCTTCTGTTTTCCCATCTTCTATTTCACTTCCTTTGTCTCCCTCCACTCTGTCGCTCCTCTTTCCTCTTGCTGTATTCGCCTTCATACCCTCTCTGCTCCAACTCTCTGTCTCATTTCCCTCCCAAATCCTTCTGGACATTATCTCGGTTTCACTACTTGTGTTTTCTTCCTCCTAAACACCGGAACTCCCGCCCTCTATTCCGTCTTCACCCTTCTTATATATTTTCCACTCCCATCTCAAATGTTATCTTCTTGCTATTCTTTCTGATTTTAACATCCTCTGACCTGGATTACCATTTTCCATTTAGACTTGTTTGTTGTACCACTTTGGCAGAAAGAAATGACAAACATTAGGAACTTGGTTGGATGCAAAGTGTTATGGTGCCTCAGTTCTGTACCTTTGCATCACTCTGCCGGCAATCTCTGCATGAGCTTTCTGGATCCATCCAGCATCTTGTGGTTGTCTTCATGCATGGCTTTTCTTGCTTTCTTACCGTCTGGAGTGAGATGTGATGCAGTGTCTGTGGCAGGAGATGGCTAGCGAGGGTGCCAGAGGTGGGTGTTCTAGAGCTCGTCGAATGGGTGCTTCAGGATTTCCAGAAGGAGTCTTCGGTCTCGGTGCCCAGCTGTGCTTCCTGCTTCTCTTTACATCTGGATCCTCATGAAACGAAGCCACTTCCTTCCAGGAGATGAGTCTGGAGAAATAGGCTATGCTCGTGCGAACACTGGGACTTGTGTGGACAGCCAAGTGAAGCTTATCTGATGTGCAGAGAGCTCTTCTTCAGGGCTAGGTTTTTTCATTTGCCTTTAGAAGGAAGTAGATCGGAAAAAGCTGCAGTTTGTTTTGGCAATGGATGCTTCCTGTTGCTAGGTACTAGAGCCCACAAACTATGTCCAGGGTGTCCTCTCTGGAATGGACAAAGACCAATGCAGTCCATATAGCAGTGCAGACTGTTACCTATACCAGCCAATGTGAAGCTATCGGGCCATCCTAGTTTAGATGTCAGCGGAATAGCACCTTCAACACCTTCACCTTCAAATACAACAGAAGACTGAGTAACCGTGCCATTAACTTAGTGGCCACCTGCAGCAGACTGGCTATTAATAGCATCGGGCAAATGCTCGGCTGGCATGTAGCATTCAAGTTTGCTTAACTGGTCCAGGACTGATTTAGGGGCTGCATCCCTACATATCAATGCTTGCTTGACTGGTCCAGGACTGATTTGGGGGCTGCATGCCTACATATCAATGCTTGCTTGACTGGTCCAGGACTGATTTGGGGGCTGCATGCCTACATATCAATGCTTGCTTGACTGGTCCAGGACTGATTTGGGGCTGCATGCCTACATATCAATGCTTGCTTGACTGGTCCAGGACTGATTTGGGGCTGCATCCCTACATATCAAAGCTTGCTTGACTGGTCCAGGACTGATTCTGGGGTTGCATCCCTACATATCAATGCTTGCTTGACTGGTCCAGGACTGATTATGGGGTTGCATCTCTACATATCAAAGCTTGCTTGACTCGTCCAGGACTGATTTGGGGCTGCATGCCTACATATCAAAGCTTGCTTGACTGGTCCAGGTTGATTATGGTGTTGCATCTCTACATATCAAAGCTTGCTTGACTGGTCCAGGACTTATTTTGGGGTTGCATCCCTACATATCAAAGCTTGCTTGACTAATCCAGGACTTATTTTGGGGTTGCATCCCTACATATCAAAGCTTGCTTGACTCGTCCAGGACTTATTTTGGGGTTGCATCCCTACATATCAAAGCTTGTTTGACTGGTCCAGGACTGATTTGGGGCTGCATTCCTATATTTGCTCCCCATCCCTCCTCCATTCCAGATCAGGTGAGGGAACTGACACAGCAGATATTCAATGTGGTGATGCTTCATTAGCATGATTTTGGGGTTCTGGCTCGTACACCTGTGCTGCATTCCTTCCCACAGCCCTCTCCGTAATCAAACAATGGTGAACATTTACACAGCTCATATTCACAGCAAAGGGGAGGTGGGGAAAGAGTTCAAATGTTCATGTATCCACATCTTGCCTGGTCTGCTGATGGCATATGACAGACCACCCCCGGTGGACATAGGCATGGCACATTTATTTATTTGAATTACTTTATATAGCGCTACACCAAGGCCCGTAGGCATAGTAGCGCTAGACAAGATGGAGAAGCAATGCCTACAGTGAGGTCAGTGCCAACATCCGTAGTTGAGAAGCATCTACTGGCTACCTATTGAGGACTACAAATTATAGCCCACTCTGCTGCTCGCCCTCCTTCAAACACCAGAATAAATAACCCATTGGCTGATCAGATGATCAAGGCAGCCAACCGACACGAGGCCACCATGAAAGCGCCCACAAGGCAGACACGCCCATTGCAGGGGCCGCCAAGTGGCATGTAGTGATGAGCGAAACAGATATCCGTGATATTCACCAAATCCACTTCACTTAAAGGTGACATCTTCAAAAGGGTCTAGCGAGGGGAAGAAGGTGTATTGCTATATGTTAAAGGTTGAAAATGTGATTAACCAATAAAACATTAAAAATAAAAAAATAAAAATAAATCTTCAAAATAGTATGGCTTTGAATTGATTTTTATTATGCGGGGGGAGACCCCCGCCCCTCCCATCTACTTTATCCTATCCACTTACCCCACCACATCTATGTTTGAAAATGTACCCACTTATCAAACCAATTTGAGGAATTTTTTTTGTTGAAGATTTCTGATTAGGTGAAATTGGATTCGGTGAAATCTGTGGTATCGGACCAAAACACCAAACATAATACACAAAGAAATACCGGTGGGGCAGAGAACCGACAATCTGGGGTACACGTTTGTGGTTGCATCTTTCTGTATTTTGTGGGGGTTTATGACAACATTTTCTGTAAGTAACTTGCTGGTTCTTTTTCACAAGTGAAATTTCAAATCACTATCACAGTCGGAGGCGACTTCTGTGCAAAACGAGAAGTATTTTTAAGTTTGATAAATGCACGTTATACTTGGATATGAGCCATTTGCTACTGGCAGATAAACTATATGATGGCTTTAGGGAAAGGCCTTCGGAACAATCATGGATCACACTCCCTCACAGAGCAGTGAGTATTATCCAGCAATGGAACTCGGCTCCTGCAAGCACTCATTCCAAGCAGTCGCTTTCAGAAGCTCTAGAGACAGTCAACCCTTTCTTGGTTTAGCACGCACTCACACCCAGCAGCTGCAGCCGAAACCTGGGCCCAAGTATTTCTTAATCTTTTAAAAGCATCAAATAAACTTTGAGAACACAACTTGGGATTATGCAGAAACCTTATAAAACTTGAAGTATGAGCGAAAATTACTAAGTTGTTTTATAGGCCAACTGTGCGCAGGTGCAAAGATGTCTTTAATTGAAGAACTCTCCCATGCGCTTTATGGTCAGTGCTCAGTCAGGGCGTGCACGCCAGAACTACAGCTGTAGACGTCAAGCACACTGCCTCAGAGGGGAAAGGTCATTCATGATTCATGCTGCGCCCAGACATTGGGCACTCTCCTCCCACACAGTCTGGGCTAAATCTGAAGTGGTGGAGGCTCACCCAAATAAACTGGGACTCCACAAGGTCCTCAAAGATCTATCACTCACCTCCAACCCTCTGATTATTCCCCAACTTAAGCATGAGCCACATGGAGCCTCCATATTTCCTGTGGCCATTTCCTGTGTCCTGTGTTTCGGCAGGATAGCTCAGGGGCAACGTGCTCGCCTTGGAAGGCAACGCAGGTTCGATCTCTGGATCCTGCTTAGAAACCTCTGGGTTTTAAGAGCATTATAAATAACCAATCACAATCTTGGCCCTCCTTGTTCTGTGTTGCAGGTTTCAAAATAATGTGGAGGCATTCTACTCAGACATATCCTAGCTAAAACATGAATAAACTGGCTTTTGGGTTCCTCAAGCTTCCTTTGGGGCGTTAGAGTAGGCTAAATGAAATCCTGTTTCATTGCAAGCCTTGATGGATTTCCAGCTGGACTGCAGAATCTGCAGAAGTTGAGGCACCTAATCAGTGACTTTATGCATCCTTTGGAGATTTGAGGCTTTATTAAAAGGCCTTCTCGCAAATGACTATGATTTTCTGCTCAGACACCCAAAAAACATCATTTGTGTGTATCACACGTAAGCCATTCACTGTTGGTTTTGCTCACGCACCCACCAAGAAACGCGCATAACCTACTCAAGCTAGTCACTCTACTTTTCTGCTCCCACACCCAAAAAAGTCACGCGACGTGTGTGTATCGCACCCAAGCCAGACAGTATAATTTTCTGCCACGTCACCCCAGAAAGGTTACTTATGTTCAGTAATTTAAGGCCAATCACCGTGATTCCCTGCTCCCACATAGAAAAACATCATGTGTATTAATCACACTCAAATCAGTCAGTGGGATTTATGCTCCTGCACTCTAAAATGCTCCAGCACTCTAAATTGCTCCTGCACTCTAAAATGCTGCAGCACTCTAAATTGCTCCTGCACTCTAAAATGCTCCAGCACTCTAAATTGCTCCTGCACTCTAAAATGCTCCTGCACTCTAAAATGCTCCTGCACTCTAAAATGTCACTTATCATCAGCAAACTGAAGCCAGTCGCTGTGCTTTTCTGCTGCCAAACTCAAAAAGGTCACATGTAAGCAACACTCTCAAGGCAGTCAGAGTGATGATTTCTTTTGTATTTGTGGGTTACTGCCTAAGTTCATTTACTGAAGTTACATCAAGCTGTTTAATATGAGCCCACTGGCTCCCACCACCTAACAACCTGGATTGGAGCCTCCAGCACACCATAATCCCCTCATTCCCTCACTCCTACATCCACACTCCCACCTAACAGCATTCTCTCTGGCCTCAAGTATTCCAGGCATCCATCGAAGCACTTCACACACCTCCCTTCCTCAGGCATATACACCTGTTCATCACTTTAATGGCAGTCTTGGTGTTTTTAGTGATCCCACCCCCTAAGACAGGCACATTTAAGGGGCACGCTGGAATCTGTTCAATGTACACCTCATAAAAGATGGATGCAGTGTATCTTTCAAGCCAGTCACTATGATGGTTTGTTCCCTCATAAAGAATCACGAGTCACGTGCATCACTCAGAATGTTCAGTGTCCTCCTGAAATATGTGTTTGGTGTGTGTGCGTGCTTGTGTGTGTGTTATGTCTGTGAATACTTCTACTCTTGTCTCTTTGTTGCGGGGAGTGGTTTTACAAGATGAAGTACTAAAGGGTCTTTTTGTGACAGTAATAGAGGTTTTAGGTTAACCCCATGCCTCAGTGATAGAAGGAGACTGTTTTTACAGAAAGAGGTGGGAGAAAGTAACTTCTGACTAAACAGAAGGAAACGTTAGCGTGCCATATTGCTAGAAAAACGTGGGAAGCACGAACAGCCTACAGGTGTGGTTTGATTGCATGAGTGTCAACACTTCCTGAACAGCCATAGAACTGCCTTCCGGTACAGCTCCTCGATGAGCAAACTTGAAAGAGATCGAATGCAAGACTGCAGCTCATTACACTACGGAGATACATGTTAATGCCCATGTAATACATGTTCTGACCCGACTGTACCACAATAACTTTGCACCTTGTGATATGTAAAGACCCAAAGGAAGCACTGGGAGTAGTACCAAAACCGGAACGTCTGATATGTCAAGCCAACATTACTTATTTATTTCTTTACTTATTCATTGCATTTGTATAGCACACACAAGCCCTCAGGCTTCAGGGCGCTACGATCCAGTTACATGTGTCCCATAGCTGGGGAGGTCCTGGTACAAGAATAGAGAGTGGTACATAAATATGTATACATTTGAAACATTTAACATAGTGGTAAGGATAAGGAAATGTTTATACATAAATTCAGAGGCAGAGAGAGTACCGTTGCCATGCCGGGGACTACGGATGTAGGCGGTGATGGCTCTCGTTAATTAGTTCAGGCGCATTTAACAAGGAGGGGTTGCCGTTCATTCTAAGGCCTACTCTAATTCTATCCCAACCACAAAAAGCCATGTTCTAATTTTATTCAAATTCGAATATCATTTCATCCCAACACCCTGAGAAGCAGTGGCCTTATAGAGTCCGTGGTCCATCTGTCTCAAGTGGTCTATGCCCAAACCTCGAATAACCTTTGAGAAAGGGAATGGAATGGGGTTGAGTTCAGCAATGTTTTTTTGGTTCGGATTTTGCTTGAGCTACTTCACGCAGCACTACTCAGTGCAGGCATGGTCACCTTCCTCCTAGAAGACGTGCATGACACGGCTCCCTCTGTTCCATCAATCACGGCTCCCCTATCAAATAAATCCCTGAGGGAACTAGGTCAGAAACTTTTTTAAGAGCAACCATCTAGGTAGAGCTTGATGGAGACCCCAGGGAAAAGTGGAGCAAAGCCAGGCTCTGCAGGTCCACCTTATCCGCATCGACCAGTCTCCCGACTTTCATGGGGTCTCCGGTCAAATGGTCGAAAAGAAAAGATCTAATGACCATTTGATCGAAAGTCAAATGGTCGGAAAAAAAATGGTCGATTTTTTAAATTTATTTATTTATATATTTTTTTAGTTTTGATTGGTTAAAAAAAATTAATATAGAAAAAGGAGGGTTGGGGGGGAAGGAAATGGCATTCGATCATTTGGTTTTCGACAAAATGACCTAGAACCCTTTCATGGCATTCGTCTCAGAAAAAAGGCGGTTATGTCCAATCATGGGAGGCTAAATGGAGACAGGATTTAAGGTGTGATTTAAGTAAACATGTGGAGGGTTTCCCAGAACAATGCCAGAGGTTAAGATTCATTCTAAACCTTCCAGTCATCACCTCTTTTGCTTTGCTTAGTCACCCCAAGTGGGATGGGTATGCCCAGATGTGGGTCCTGTGCCTGCTGGTCCTAGAGGCCTAAGCTATTCCTCACAGATGAGGCCCCAACAAGCCTGAAACATGTTTGGGGATCATTGTGGTCTCGTGCAGACAGGATGTGACCTAACAGTTCAGGCTGGACTACCCTTTTGGGGTGGGACCAAGTATGGTTTGCATATGGAGGTTCTCTTTCTGTAATGGCTTGGCAGGTCAAGAATGATGGTCTTGAGGGTTGCCTAGAGCAATGGCAGAGGTTGACATTCATTCTAAACCTTCCAGCCATCACCTCGTTGTCTTTGGTTTTGCTGTGGAATAATACATGCAACCGTGCTGTTAATAGACTCATTACTTTCCAGCATAAATAATAGAAAAAGTAAATATTTTATTGCATGGCACATGAGCTTCTTATTATGCAGTCAAATCCTGCACAATGGCTTTGCAGTCAAATGCACAGCAAATCCCAAGGTTTTACCAAATTGCTGACCTCGGAATCTCCTTTAGGCTACCCTATGCTCTGGATGCCAAGGCTATCCTGGAAGAATGGGCTCCAACAGCGGGCAAATCCCAGCTGCTAGATTCATGACCCATTCAACTCATCCCAAAGAGACAAAGTATGGGAGGAAACCCGATGATGAGGTCTTCTGAAGATCACTGAGGAGGACGTCTAGAAGTCTTGATGCATAGATCGTACTGTTGAAGACAACTCCCAAGACCCAATTTTGAGAAATCCTGGGTGGTTGGATATCCTGTGATCATAGAACCAGTCGCTGTGTGGTGCAACAAAAAGGAAGTAACGCTGGAAGGTAGAGCATGTAACACCTAAAGCGCGTATGGATGATGCACGGCTGATAGAAAGCAGAAGCATGAACACGACTAACGTAGCTGACATCTCTTGGAGAGGAAGGTCTGCTTCATCTGTCCTACCATGAAGCAGATAAGCAACCATAAACAGGGGTATTTGGGGCTGGGGTGAGCCTGAAAATGTAGGATGTTTACCCACAGGTAAACCATCTGCCAGATAATGCAGTAGAAATAGACCATTCAATAGGAACACTTGCCCACCATGTCAACACAAAGTTTAACACCACTACCACACTCATGTATGCAACTAGGGAGTTTACTTCACTTTTGAGATTTGTGTTGACCATAGAAACTGTACGTTCATTAACCCATGCACTACCACACCTGTTTCCAGGCTGGGTGGGCATATGTTGGGTCTATCTTTTTGACGGTCGATGCCTTATTGAGAGGATACCCCCCTATTTTAAACCATTGGGTGTGACCCTGTTCTTGTTGGGTTTCTCAAGGATTGGTTGTGTATCTGGATGACTCCCTTGAGTGCAGGTCTCAGGGGTTTGGTCGATTAAATGGCAAGAGGTCTCCCTACTAGACCTCCAGTGCAGTTACCCAGGAAGGTGGGAGTTTGTTGTTTTCTGGGGATGGTCTTTTGGTGCTCGGTGTTGAACTCTAAAATGTGGTGTTGGGGTTGTGGCAAGGTGAATGCTGGTCAGAGAGCTTAAGGCATTTTTGGAACTGGTGTGAAGTTCTCTTTCGTGGTCTTAAGCAGAAGTCAATGTGCTCTAGAATGGTCTGGGATGTGTTCTTTGTTTGCGGAGTATTTCTCACCAGTCACCTGCCAGTGGGTAAAAGCAGTTAGAGGTTGTACCTTTGCCTATCCATACTACCTGTCCTGGCTTGCACTGACTTATCCGAGGGTTGTACAATGACAAATGGTCACTGTGGGCATCCACTTTAAGATGGCCCATCCTGTGACCTAAGGAGAAAAGGGTGAGAACTGACTACCCCTCCCTTCTGCACCATATTATCCATACCCCAGACAGACCATAGGATGCATAACCTAATGCTAAGTGCATCACTCCACGCTCATATTCCATTAAGTGAATGTTTAACCCCTTAAGTGCCATGGACGAGTATGCTCGTCCTTTTTGCATAGACTTGCATTATAGCCTGGCAGTTTTCTCTTTGCATACAAAAGCATTGACTTTAAAGACTCATGAATATCGTGCATCTACGATCTACAACACAAATGATGGTGAGGGGGTTAGTAAAAAAAGTGCTCAAATACTGGTGCATCAACAAGTACACAATGACCTGAACTCAGAAGCATACATTGATCCTATTTGATTCATAAAACAACAAAAGGTCTCCACATCTGTCAATGAACACATATATTATATAATTGATATATTATCACATGGTTCTCGTCCAATTCTTTACCATACTGCAATCTTGCACATATCTCCTGCAGCACAGGAATTGGCCCGGCTTGGTTCGGTGGAGATTGTTTACTTGGGTACCTCACCATGTAAGATCCTTCCGGGATGAGGTTCACAGATAAAGGTATGCATTTCTTTGAAGCCACATTCTCAAGGATTGGTGAACCCCTGAATCTTAGCCTGATCCGAAGGACCTCAGGCACAATGCTGGTCACAGGGCATGCAGCCAGGGGCGTTACCGGGGGCGGGAGGGGGGATTCAGGGGGATATAGCCCCGGGTCTTTTGATTGTAGCCCCAGATAGAATCTCAGGGGCTACAACCAAAAGGCTACCTAGCCCCGAGTCCCGACATTATTATAGCCCCAGAACTTTTCCAGACCTAGCAACACCCCTGGCAGCATCAAGCAAGTATGATCTGCCTTAATGAGCCTCGAGAAAAGGTCAAACACCCTGGTCTATGGAGGAAGAAAACCAAAAATGAAAACCCAGCTTATCCCAAAGAAGGTAATTCCCAGAGGAAAAGGCAGCATTGACTGTGGATTGAAGGTACACATGGGTTCCGTGAGCATCAAGCAGCGTTGTGTGGCACTTACTGCCACCCGTCATCTCTTCAAATTGTTGAAGCAGATAAGTGTTCTTCCTGCCCAAGAAAAACACATTTCCCAGTTTAGACTGGAGCATTGTATTTCCAACCTCTGTGTGCTCCATATTGAATGGGCACTCTGCGAATTACAGCTGCAACCGCCATCGTGACTCGGGTGAGATGTACCACGGGTCGAACATCAACAGTGCCATTGAAAATCCATTATCCACACTCAGAAGGCACTAAGTGGTTCCATCTCATGGCTCCACAGACAACCAGAATAAAGGATTCGGCCATCGAGAGCACCTATCCACTGAAGGGTAATGTAGGAATGGGTTTATGAGGGGGCATGCCCACTCTTTCATATTGGTAAGCAGCAGGGCACCTGGAACGGTGTATGTCAGACAGGCTTTAAATAGCTCAAGGTGATGATGAGCCAGTAGCATCATTTTAATCTTACCACGGGACACATTAAAAAATCAAAGGTGTCCTTGGGTCCTCCATTGTGTTTGCTAAATGTCCCCACATAGTCTGCAAAGGAGCGCAGGGTTTTTATTTTGGGAATGTCATGATGGTGTTTACAGGGGAAGCATTGACAAGGCAATCTGCAGAGACTTTGCGGAATTCAAATGGGGCATTCAAGAGGAAGACCTCAGTGATGTTAGCTTAATATCTACATGTCATTTGCTGAAGGTCTTTAGGTCCAAGATCATCCCAAAATGAACTAAGTAGTCTATCCTCCAATTAACATCTCACCATTTGTTGAATGTCTTTAGGTCCAAGATGGTCCAGGAATGACCTGAGGAGTCCACCCGCCAATGAACATCTCACCATTTACTGAATGTCTTCAGGTCCTATAGATGGTCCAAGAATGACCTGAGGAGTCTACCCTCCAATGAACATCTCACCATTTGAGGAATGACTTTAGTTCGTATATGGTCCAGGAATGACCTGAGGACTTGACCCTCCAATGAACATCTCACCATTTGCTGAATGTCTTTAGGTCCTAGATGGTCCAGGAATAACCTGAGGAGTCCACCCTCCAATGAGTGATTGCTTCACTCAACCCTATTTCTCTGCATCTGAAGTCCCTCGTCCCATGCTCCCCCATTGCTATCTCTGCACCCTATTTGTAAACAGGGGTGTTTGCTAGGTCTGAAAAGATCTGGGGCTACGCTAATGCCAGAACTGTTGGGACTTCGGGGCTAGCTAACCTTTTGGTTGTAGCCTCAGAGCTTCTATCTGGGGCTACAACCAAAAGACCCGGGGTTATATTCCCCTCACCCCCACCCCACCTAGCGACGCCTCTGTTTGTAAACTCTTTGGCTTTTACAGAGTTACATTGCATCCCAGCAAGATTTGCACTTCAGAAATCCCATACTTACATACATAGGTCATTGGTTACAGGTATCCATGGTTTTTGCGGAACACCTTCCTGGTGCTTGCTAATTAAAACCTATGTTATTCACTGAAAACCATTGTGGCGTTCACTGTAAACCCTCACTAAATACATGGAATAGTTGAACACATGCATTGCATCACATGAAGATCTCTATACCAGTCTTTGATGATCACATGACTTCTACCGCAGATCTACATTGTCAGAGGTCCATGGGGTGGAAACGAGAAAGGTTTATGAACTTGCAATGAAGAATGTAGAGAGGACGCGCTGAGGAATGTGGACTAGTAATCAACAGCCAGAAGTGCTCAGAAACATGTCCTTGAGTGTTGTTCATGCTCTAGATCAGGTCTTAGCCAACGTTTGAGCTCCAGATGTTTTGGACTAGAACTCCCATCAGCTGTTGCCAGCTTAGTCAAGGGTGAGGGGCCATGGGCGTCGTAGTCCATAGATGAAGACCAATGCATGTGCAGGGCATGTCTGATTAGTAGATGTGACTGAGTATGATTGACTGCTGATATTGGTAAATACATGGGAGTCTACTAAGGGTATGGATTGAGTTATTCACAGAGCAGGTGTTCCCACACAGAGACGGAGCAATGGGCTGCACTGGAGATTAGTGCAGTGAGGAGTTATGCCCGCTAACGTGTGAGTGCACTAAATGAATGGTATGCCATCCATGCATCACATCTGTAGACATTATGTGAGCAAGAACAAGCAGAAAACAGAGGTTCAGTCGTTACTTGTATCTTACCATGTGTTGTAGGGATGCAGAACTGGCAGCGGCCCGTGCAGAATACACAATGGCACATCATACCCACTCACAGCTAGTGAACACGGTTCCATGGAGTTTTTCTTTGTCATGGGGATAAAAGCAGAGTGATTCAGTGAACCCTTTGATTGTCAAAGTGGAAAGCACCCACTGGTGGGGGGGCTTCGATCATATCCTGCGTGTCTTCCCTCGTGATTCAGGTACACTTATCACACGGTAGATGAAGGCTCATGTGCAGATATGCTGCCATGTGTCATCAAACGCCACGTGCAGCCTCTTTTGCCTAGATACAACCTTGCCCATAACCCACCGCTTTTTTACCAAAAAGGGTTGGACCACCACATCAAAGGGGATGTGCAGGCGACCGGCACAGGCTAATGTGGCTGGCCATGCACTTTTCTGGAACATGCGCACACATTAAATCCATATTCAAGAGCTGGAACTCATGTTGGAGAACTCAAGTGGTCCTGTGTCAGGTGTCATTAATTCATATAGTTCTTGTCTTCTCTTTGCATTCTGGAACTTGTGTTTTTTTCCCTAGGATAAAGGCTGCCTTACACGTATTATATGATATGATATGATATGATATGATGTAGCAGTGATAATACGCCTGTACACAAGTGTTTCCAGGCGCGACAAGACAAGGGGAGAGGGGGACAAAGGGAGGACAAAATAACGATCTTACTAGGCCTTGTGTCATTCAGATCGTGCAAGTGCGGGGAAGACGGAAGGGGAGAAGTGCCAGGTGGGAGGTGAAGGGGGAAGTGCAGTTAACTCACAAGTGCAGCCAACGGGTGGCTCATAAGTGCAGAGAGAAAGCACTGTAGAGTTGCAGATACAGACCCTAAGTGCTGGGGAGCCCAGAGGGAAACTGGACATGGAGGAGCGTGGGCCCGAGTTTGCAGGGTCTCCAGGTGACCAGTGCGCTGAGCAGCCTGGTTCATCAGCGGGGGAGAGGAAGAGACAAGGTGGAAGCGAAAAGGAAGTCCTTGAGTTGCTTCCCGAACCAGAGGTGGTTCTGCTCAAGTTTGAGAGAGGCAGGGAGGCTAATGCCAGAGGGAGGCCCGAGCCGAGGAGATAAATCTGCCCCCACATCTCTGCTTGGAGAAGCGTCTGACCATCATGGATTTGGAGGTGGAGGAGCAGAGAGCTCGAGAAGGAAGATGGAGGTAGAGCGGTCCCAGGCCCCAGAAAGCCTTGTGGATGATGCAGAGGGTCTTGAAGTTGATACTTGCAGCCACAGAGAGCCAGTGAAGAGATTTCAGAGCTAGAGGGATACGATCCCTGGACTTGAGGCCAAGGACAAGTCTTGCAGTCCTGTCCTGGATAAGTTGTAAAGGTAGAAGAGTAGAGGCAGGAAGATTTAGAAAGAGGATGTTGCTATAGTCCAGCATAGAAAGGACCAGAGCTCTAGAGACAGTTAGCTTCTAGGGGAAAGTGACAAAAGGAAGAATACCTCTGATGAGGTGCAGCTGATAGTTTGACTTCTTAGAGACGTCAGAGATGTGAGGAGAGAAGGAGTCGAAGATGACACCAAGTTTCTTAGCTTCACAGGAAGAAGCAGGAAGAAGGCCCAGAGTGGGTGGCCAGAGAAAGCGAAAAGGAGAGAGTGGGTGTCCTAATGAGGATGATCTCAGTCTTACTGGCATTAGGACAGAGATCATTGGTGCCACACCATTCCTGAATTGTGGCCAGACCATCTGGTATGAGAGAAAACGCAGAGGTCAGTGCGCAGAGGTATTATTTAAATATCATTCCCTTCCCTGTTGGATATTATTTAGATGCATCAAAGAAAAAAACAGAATCAAAAACACCCTTACACAGGCTGTGTGTTATACTAGTTTCATTTCAAAATAAAATATTACCATTCTGGTTAAACAGTTCTTTCTGAAAGAGAGCTGAGTGTCATCCGCATAACATTGGAAATTGGAGCAGAAAATAGCGATGCAGTGGGCAAGAGGTGTCAGGTAGTAGCTGAAGAGCCAGGGAGAGAGGTTAGACCATTGGGGAACACCACAAGTAGAGAGAGAAATAGAAGAGAAGAAAGACCCCACTTGGACCGTAGAGGGTTGGTTGGTAAGAAAGGAGGTCAACCAGGCCAGGGCCTGATCAGTATTAACAAGGTTGTCGCGGAGGTGATTGATCAGGATGGCATGGTTGACTGTATCGAAATCAGAGGATAGATTGAGGAGAATGAGGACAGAGGGAGATTAGAGTCAAGATTGAAGAGCAAGTCTTCACAGGTGATCAGGAGAGCTGTTTCAGTGCTTCTGGCAGCTCTGAAGCCAGACTGGTGGTCATGGAAGCAACCAACAGATTCAGTATGTAGAGTAAACTGGGAGATGGACAGCTTTTCTAAGTGTCTGCCCAGGAAAGGAGTGATGGAGATCGGCGATAGTTAGCTGGAGAGGAAGGATCGACTGAGGGCTTCGTAAGAAAGGGGTGCACAAGAGAGTGCTTAAGTGGTGAAGGGAAAGTTCCAGTGGCAAAGGAGTGATTGCAGAAATCGGTCATGGCTGGAGCAAGGGTGTCAATATGATCCTTGATGGTTCTGGATGAGCAGGGGAGAACCTGCTTTGATGAGACTTTCATAGATCAGACTTGTCTAGGATCATCGTATGGGATGAACAGGGGAAAGAAAGAGAAAGGATGAGTGTAGGGTATTTTGTGTAGATTTGGGGCCTGGCGGTATCTTCTTACCGCCAAAAATAAAGGTAATTTAGCAATGGCTACTCCTTGCATTTAGATTCGGTTTGGCTTCATAGTGGTATAGTGGCTATGCATTATTTCAGTACACAAATACATTTTGTTGGTATGCATTTTGTTGGTGGTATTTTGGTGAGCATAATGTTCTGTTCTATTTGTGGCCCCAATATACAAACCCCCTTCTTTTTGCTTAGACTGTTCGTGTGATCACTAGAGGCCTCGGACCTGCATTCACGGATACCACAATTTTCACAAATAGCATTCACAAACCCCTGTGGTATTATCACTAATTTATTTACATTAGTGAGATTATGTTTCCAGAGGCCTCTCTCTGCTGATTCATGTACGCTCAGCAGGAACTATTGTATTATATTCCACTCAGAAGCCACACACACACATATACTGAGTGGAATCACGCACACAGCTATTTATAATGGCTAATGACATTGCTTCATCTGTATAGAAAACTTGGCACAGGTATTATTTAAATATCATTCCCTTCCCTGTTGGACATTATTTAGATGCATCAAAGAAAAAAACAGAAGCAAAAACACCCTTACACAGGCTGTGTGTTATAATAGTTTCATTTCAAAATAATATATTACCATTCTGGTGAAACAGTTCTTTCTGAAATAAACAGAAGAGAAACAAATGCAATAATACAACGAATTTCACTTTACATTTGCAACAATAAAAACGAAAGTTACATCAATATAACAGGATTTGGATTGCAACATTATAATGTGGCAGTTAAACACAGTGATTCCCTATCGCTATCTATCCTGCCTGAAAAAAAAAATTTCATCCACGCGGCATTCCCTCAATTTTACGTGATAATTACCAGTTATCTGTAGCTCTCTACCACACGAAAGACCTTGGCTTGCCACCTCCGAGAAGTGGCCCAGGGCTGCCCTCGTAAGCTTGCAATTTGAAGGGCATGGCAGAAACATACAGTTTTCCAGCCTGTGCCAAGTGAAACCAAAATATCCAGTCTCTGAAGGGCAGCAGTCCGGCTCCTCACAGCAGCCCAGCAAATGCGACCTCCCTGCAGTTCCGCAAAATGTCTTCTCCCTTCAATTCTGTCAGAGCTACTCCAAAAAACCTCTGTTACATCCCGTAGGCTTACGTAGCCTGTCTTCAGATATACTTCCCTCCAATCATAATAACAGAAAGTGTATTAGGTTGCCACCCCTGTTTCATAAACAATGGAATCTTCATCCTGTAATAGCTGTTTCTTTTTCTGTTTCCTGCTGCTTTTCCGTCCTTCACATCTCAGCACAGCCAGGAAAAAAAATCAGCGAATTCCATGTTTAAACTGAATCTCAGAACAAGTCTTTCCAGCCTCTTTTATCTACATGGAGAGCACATTATAATGTTATTCAGTTAGAATTAGTGTTAGTATTTGTTAATTAAGTTAGTCAATTAGATAGCTAATGTGGTCTCCTGTGAATGAGGCATTTCAAGTGAGAAAAGAAAAAGAAAAAAAGAATTCTGGTGTTTTTAAATTTGCAACCTGTCTTCATTTGCATATCCATATGTTACACTGGCAGCATATGTTGGCTATATGTGTACCATATTACAGCAGTAATGTGATCATATGCAGTGGCGCTGTACTCCAAAACATACTAAATTATACTACATACCCTCCTTTTTCTGAGAATTTGGCCATGGTCCAAGCCACAATTGGAAGTAACCCAACTTGCCCCTTTTCTTCTTTTAAATCATAACAATTCAATAACATGAATATTCACCCATTTTACAATAAATCACAGTTCATCCACTGTAATATCAACATTCATCTCTGAGTCCATCAGTTCTTATAAAATATTTTACATATTTGTTCCCAAAGGAAATGTCCACAGTCCAGTGTCTTGCTTTTGTACTTGAAGTCAATCATAAAACAATAAAATAAAATAAATAATCTAAATAAAGAATTAACATAACAGATTAAAATAATTAATTAAAATAATCAATATGTGGAACTCCATACTCCAGGACACTTGTCTGCCTCTGATATGTCTTGACCAGCAATGTCACATCACTTGGTTCATTTGGACCCTCTTCCATCTTGGCATTCTTGGGTACCTTTTCTATAGGAGTCATCTATTTTGGCATCCCAGTTACTTTGTCTTCACCTCTACCCGGAGGCAGGCATCATTTGATCTTCATCCAGGGGACTCCAGGACTCCATCGTTGCCCGTGTCCTCCGGTCCCATGACCTCCAAGCCAAAATGAGTTAATCAATAGTCTAAATGAAATAGAAAATAAACAAATTAAGTACATAGCACAATACTAACTTCACCCTTTTACCAAAAATAAAATTATATATATATCCATGCACTTCATAAATCATTTCGCCCTCTTCCTCTCGCCTTCTGAAATTAAGCACATGTTAGAGAGAAAACAAACATACATAAAATAGCATTCAACATTTAACACATTTTAATTTTGTAAAATAACTCCATTAATTTCAGCCTCCATTTTTTTAAAATATATATACATATGTCACAGTGTTTGTGTTCCATTACAATAATCAATCACCCCTATTTTATTTCTCTGCCGTTGCCCTATAACTAAACTCATTTATTTTATTTCATGTATTCAAGTGGCTTTATCTGTTTCTACACGCTCAAGTCTTCTTACCTCATGTTTGGGGTGCCATGGCTTAATTTGATTTACATGAACAAACTGTTCTGTTGCTATTTCACCCTCAGTTTTCAAAATTTTGTACACTACGGGAGATATCTTATCTATAATTCGAAATGGCCCCTGCCAGATTGACAGAAATTTGGAATTTTTCTGTTTACATTTTACAAAATGAAATTTATACACCTGATCGCCCACACAATACTCTTTCACTGATGTCTTTTTATCATAATATGACTTTGCAGTGTCAGCAGCTCTTTCTAGATTTCGCTGTACAAAAGCAAATGCATGTTGTAAATGCTTCCTCATCTCATCCATGTACTTATGAACTGTAGATGTGCTTACAAGTGTCTGCTCATGTGTTCTGTATAGTAGGTGTTGCGGTAACACCATTTTCCTACCTGTCAAAACCTCATGGAGACTAATACCTGTTGCTTTGGCAGGAGTTGATCTGATTGCCATTAGAACCAAAGGTAAACATAAATCCCAGCTGGAACCAGCTTCTGCCACAAACTTCTTTAATATGCCCACAGCAGACCTATTACAGCAGTCAACTCCGCCAGAAGAAGCAGCTCGATATGCAATGTGTAATTTTCTTTTCACTCCCAGTATTTGCCATACCATACTCATTAGAGTGCTTGTGAAATGACTTCCCCTGTCTGATTCTATTCTTTGTGGTAACCCAAATCTTGAAAACACATGATTCACCAGGCGATTGATCAGGATGGCATGGTTGACTATCAAAATCAGAGGATAGATTGAGGAGAATGAGGACAGAGGGGAGATTAGAGTCAAGATTGAAGAGCAAGTCTTCCCAGGTGATCAGGAGAGCAGTTTCAGTGCTTCTGGCAGCTCTGAAGCCAGACTGGTGGTCATGGAAGCAACCAACAGATTCAGTATGTAGAGTAAACTGGGAGATGGACAGCTTTTCTAAGTGTCTGCCCAGGAAAGGAGTGATGGAGATCGGCGATAGTTAGCTGGAGAGGAAGGATCGATTGAGGGCTTCGTAAGAAAGGGGTGCACAAGAGAGTGCTTAAGGGGTGAAGGGAAAGATCCAGTGGCAAAGGAGTGATTGCAGAAATCGGTCATGGCTTGAGCAAGGGTGTCAATGTGGTCCTTGATGGTTCTGGATGAGCAGGGGAGAACCTGCTTTGACGAGACTTTCATAGATCAGACTTGTCTAGGAACATCGTATGGGATGAACAGGGGAAAGGAAGAGAAAGGAGGAGGCGAGACAGCCTCAAACGGGCCAGGTGTGGTAGATGAGGAGGAAGAGGAGGTAGAGGAAGAGAGGGTGGACAGGATGTCCTGAGTTTTAGTAGTGAAATGAGAGGCCAAGTCCCTGCAGAGGTCATGGCAGGGAACAGGGTAAGTAGATACTGCAGCAGGATTGGCCAGCTCCTTGCAGATTTTGAAAAGTTCGGCAGAGTTGTTAGATGCCACAGAGATGCAAGCTTGGATGTAGGCTCTCTTCTTACCGAGGACAGAGAGTCTGTACTGCCTTTGGAGCAGGTGGCAGGCCAGTTTGTCAGGGGATGATCCCGATGCCCTCCACTTCCTCTCTGCCACCTTACACTTCAGTTTAGGGGCAGCAAGGTTGGATCAAGGATTTGTACAAAGAACAAATGGGGAGGAGAATACATAACTGAAAATGCTTTTTCAGCGAAAACAATAAAGTCGACAAAATATCATTTTTTATTTTGGGGGCCTCCCTACAAATCCCTTGTTTATCGATGTGCTTAAACCAACCCTAACCCCATTCCGACCCATTTTACCACCTTACCCTAAACCCCATATCTATTTCTCTGTTATCACTGGATATCAGGTTCTATGTGATCTGATTGAAAAGATTTAATCGATTTCTTTTCTACTGGTCACTTTTACCGCAAATATATGTGGGGTAGACCCCCCACAGTCCCTCTCTTAACACCCCTGCATTAATGATTTGCCGAAAACTCACCTCCCCACATATATCGGGTGCAAAATCCATTGTAAAAATGTGATGAATTCTTCTTCAACAAAATCTTTCGTGGCCAAAACTCCCTATCCAATACAAATACAAAGAAAAAAGACAGGTGCGTGTGAACTGCTCATACCCACATGGAAGAACGGGGGATTCTAACCCATATGGAAGAGCAAGGGATTCTTACCCACATGGAAGAGTGGGGATTCTTGCCCACATGGAAGAGCGGAAAGATTCTAACCCACATTGAACAGTGGGGGATTCTAACCCACATGGAAGAGCGGGAGATTCTAACCCACATGGAAGAGCGGGGGATTCTAAACCACATGGAAGAGCATGGGTTTCTAACCTGCATGGAAGAGCAGGGGATTCTAACCACATGGAAGAGCAGGAGATTCTAACCCACATGGAACAGCAGGGGATTCTAACCCACATGGAAGAGCGGGAGATTCTAACCCAAATGGAAGAGCGGGGGATTCTAAACCACATGGAAGAGCATGGGATTCTAACCCACATGGAAGAGCATGGGATTGTAACCTGCATGGAAGAGCACAGGATTCTAACCACATGGAAGAGCAGGAGATTCTAACCCACATGGAACAGCAGGGGATTCTAACCCACATGCAAGAGCGGGTGTTTCAAACCCACATGGAAGAGCAGGAGATTCTAACCCACATGGAAGAGCGGGGGATTCTAACCCACATGGAAGAGCGTGGGATTCTAACTCACATGCAAGAGCGCGGGATTCTCACCACATGGAAGAGCAGGGGTTTCCAACCCACATGGAAGAGCGGGAGATTCTAACGCACATGGAAGAGCGGGGGATTCTAACCAACATGGAAGCTTTGTTAAATCACTAGTAAAATTCCCTCCTCCAGCGTATTGCAAATGAAAAATGCAAGGCTCTGGAGGAACTTCACAGTTTCAGTTTGTTCCATATTCTGAACATGTAAGATTTTGCCCCTGGCTCTCGAAAATGAATGCAAACGAATAATGAGCTGAGGATGTGTTTTATTCAAACTTGTGTGACTTTGAGACATGTGCTGGACACCTATTTAACCAAGGGGACCTGTGCATTGCTGGGGGGGCTGGTCAGCAGTGCCAATGATGTGGTGACCAGCCCCCTTGCATACATTAGTGTTGAGAGCGTGCTCCTGATGCTAATAGATTACAGGTCCTCATCACCCACTGACTGCTGCTGGGAGTGCATTTCACTGTGATGGGCCTTTAAAGGGTCTGCCATTGTCAAACATCAAGAACAAGAAAAAAGTATTTCTATCCCTGTTTGGCAGACAAAAGTCCATGTAGGACAGCGGCAGTTTACACAAGGCTGTCTCATTAGGAAAATGCACGAACGGGTCAGACATAGCACAGGGCCTTGTCACGAGTTGGTCGGTATTCCGGTGGTAAATCTGCTGGAATACCACCCAACTGAATTACTGTTACCGCAACTTGGTCCGGTGGAATTCGAAGTGGCGGTGGTGGGGCTCTTTTGGCAGAAATACCATTGCAGGAAAAGTGATGGTAATTCCATTCACACCAATTCTTTCCCACACCGCTATATTTGTAATGAGCTAGATGTTACATCCTGTTACCAGCGCTGGTCGTTCTGGCACCGCGGCTATTTATGTCATGCTCTGCTGGTTGCTTCTCCTAAGATGTCCAAGGGGTTTCCCTATTTCACTCCTACGAATCGCATAGCTCTTGCATGCACAGAACAGACGCCTGCAGGTGATCACGTGACCGCATATAGTTGCCGGGCTACTGCGGTCCGACGTGCTGCTACTCTTCAGAAAGCCGTTCCGTAAGTCTCGCTTCCTAGGGTTTCAGATTCATCCTTCCTAAGCCCTGTCTTTAACCTTTCCCTTGCTTTCATAGATCCGGAGAACCCAGAATCCCTGTTTGCTCAACACTCTGTCAGGACTTTTCAGGCGTGTTTCTGGGAACGTCTCCTCTGTCCGACACCAAGCGCTTCCTTTCTCTGAGTCCGGGGGTTCCTTCCCTCGCCAACACTGAAGTTCTTTTGTGGCTCCTGAATCGCTGCTTTCTGTGGCATTCTTACTCCGACTTCGAAGGTAGGGAACGCTTACTCTCTGGTCCCGAGATCCTGAGACAGCTCTGTCACGAGTCATTCCTAACCAACTCTTCTTGCCAGCAGTGTCTTTGCGGCTTCTGAATCGCTGCGTTCCAATTTCTTCAATCTGCAGCCTCGTATCTCCCCTGTTGCATTCTTCGTCGGCAGCCATCTCATAATAGCTCACATAGGTGTTAGACTCTGCATAACATTCTCTCAGACTAGGATTCCCATTACTTCACTTACCGCCTGTGTCTCTCTTCCGTATAGGACGGGAACAGCACCCGCCATCCTCGAGACTACTGAGATCCTTCATAGCAACCTAGGTGAGTGGAAGCCCACTGAGAACTCCCTTCCCTTCCCTGATTCTATTTATTTCTTACCTATTCATCTCTCTTTCACAGTTGGAACCCGTCCAAGGGACTCTCCCACTGGCAGACATCCAAGCCATTCGGACCACGGATTCAAGAGACCCGTATAGAGTTCCAATACAAGATCCGAAGACCCACAGGTTGCAGAATCTCCACCAGCGTTTCCAGGTCAGGGTTCTCTACCCCAGAGGGTTTCCCTGGGAGTGTTGCCCCCTCTCATCCTGGTCTTATCCGGACAGAGGGCGGTAAATATTTTCAGGGGAATCTTCACACTCTGCAAGTCACTGCCATCTGATCAGGTTAGTGGATTTCTGCCATTTTGGTTTCAAGATCTAAAAGTCTTAACAGATAGCGATGCCCAAACTGCAGAGACAATGGAACAGCAGATGCAGCAGCTAATGGCTGCCATGCAGTCCTTGTCCCATGAGGTGCAGAACCTCAAACAAGAAAACACACAGCTACGACAACAGGTAGCTCGAGTGATCTCCAAAATGCCCCCTTCTGCCTTGCCAAAATGCAAGTACGATGGTAATCCTCACAAATTGAAGGAGTTTCTAGATAGCTGCAAAGTCCCGTTTACATTCAAGCCTTGCTATTTTCCCTCTGAAAAAGACAAGGGGGGTCATTCCGAGTTGGGAGGTAAACCCTTACCGTCCAATTCTGAGGTCCCTTAGCGGGAACCGCAAAGGACGTGTGGTAAGACCACACGTCCTTAGCGGGTCCCGCTAAGGGACCAGGGCGCTAATTACGGTACCGCAATTTGCGGTACCGTAATTAGCACCTTCCCCATTTTCATTGAGCCCTATGGGGGCTCAAATGGGAATGGGGAATGGTTTACTGAATGTGGACTTACCGGGTCCTCCAGGGTCGGAATAACTCGTTAAATCCCCATTCAGCCAGACCGGACCCGGTATTGGAGGCAGCCATGGTGCTATTAGCACCATGGCTGCCTCCGATCTCGGAATGACCCCCAAGGTCAGATTTCTATTCTCCCATCTCTCCGGGGCAGCCTTGGCCTGGGCTATGCCGTTGGTTACTTCGGGGAACCCAGTCCTAGATTCTTATCCGGCATTTGTAAACAGTCTAAAGTCCATGTTCAGTAGACATAAAATCTTAGTCGCCTCCCAAGAAAGGCTTCTTGATCTTAGGCAAGGATCACAGGACCTTATGGCGTACATTACTCAATTCAAACAGTTGTCCTCAGAAACTGCTTGGCCTGATGATGCCATTCTCACCCTGTTCTGGAGAGGACTCACCGAAGAACTAAAGGACGAGGTCTCCAGGGTACCCCGCCCAGCACATTTGGCAGACATGATCACCGTAACCATGCAGATGGACTAACGCCTTCAGGAGCGTCACCATTTATTTATTTATTTATTTGTATTTGTAAAGCGCACTTACAGCCCACAGGCATCGCAGCGCTTGCAAGTAAATGAAGGGAAGCTTAATTGTCAATACAGTGATACAATCTTAGTTACAGGCATGTTATGTAGAACAGACGATAACATGAGATTTAGGATTGACAGAGCAAACAAATAGTCTGCTTTTAATGGCTTTGAGGAATGCAAGATGGGAGTCAATCATCCTGAGGTGGGCGGGAAGGGAGTCCCAGAATGAGGCGGCCATAGATGGGAAGCTAGTGCCACCTGCGCGCACTCTCCTGCTTTTGGGAGTGGAGATCAGGTTGGTGTAAGCCACTCTGGTAGGCCTTTGAGAGGAGAGTTTCTGAATTCTGGTAGCCAGGTAGGGAGGTGCTAGGTCATGGAGGCATTTATGCGCGAGTGAGAGAGTTTTGAAGATTATCCTCTCTTTAACTGGCAGCCAGTGCACCTGCCTTCTTGCTGTGGAGATGTGGTCCCTCCTAGAGATCCCAGTGGCAGCCCTGAGGGCATTGTTCTGGACCACCTGTAGTTTGGCAATGTTTTTGCATGAGGTCCCTGCTAGGAGAGCATTGCAATAGTCAAGTCGTGAGCCGATGATTGCCCTCGCAATGGTGAGGCAATTGGGCAAGGAAAGGAAAGCTCTTGCTGCATTGAGCAGTTTGGAGAAATAGGCAGACGAGGAAACAATGGCGCTGATTTGTTTATCCATGGTCAGGTCTGAGTCAAGGTAGACGCCGAGTGTTTTGATTGTTTGGGAGACGGCAATGGGAATGTTGTTGACAGCGAATGTGCAGTATTGATTACCCAGTTTGCTTACGATGGTCATGAACCCAAGAAGGGGAGGTTGTATCGATCACGTCCAGTGGGTCTTCCACCTACAGTCAAAACAGTCCCTGTAAACAAGCTTATGCAACTCGGTATAGCAAGGGGTCCTCTCACTAAAGGAGAAAGAGATTGTTGCAAATCCCAGGGATTGTGCATGTATTGCAGTTTTTCTGCCCATGTCGCTTTGGGTCCCAGAACCCGGGAAACGACAAAACCCTGCTGTAAGGGGAACCACGGCTAGGGTATCTAGGTATGGTTCCTCAAAAACCCTAGGGCATTCACAAACCCCTCTTCCAGCTGATCTTTCCATGGTGTATATCTCGCTCAGTTTAGTCCTTCATGACCAGGTACTCCAAGGAGTGCCAGCCTTGGTGGATTGTGGAGCGGCCATAAAACTTTATTGACGACAGATGAGCAGCAATAAAGGCATTGAACGCATCGCCAAGACCGCAGTGACTCCCATCCAGGGGGTTGACGGCTGCCCCTTGAGCTCCGGCCTCATTAGGAAGCAGACGGGCCTCTCACTTGTCTAATCTCTTCACATAAGGAAACCCTTACCTTTGATTTGATCAAGGCCGCACACTTCCCCATTATACTGGGGTTACTGTGGTTGCGTCTACACAACCCCTTTATCAACTGGTCTGCAGTAACTCGCTTCCTGGGTTCCGATTATTGCGTTTCACATTGCCTGTCTCAAGAGTCGGTTGGGAGACATGTGTCCCCTCGTGCTCCCAGACCTACAACAGTAACTACTGTCGGACATGTGGGCAGTAGCCCGGCGTGTTATACCCAATACACCTCAGTAATTTCCACACAGCAATTTTCGACTCTGCCCCCGCACCAGAGGGATGACTGCCACATCGATCTGCACCCGGACCAGCCCATTCCCTTTGGGCGCATGTACTTGTTATCTCAACGGGAGAAGGCGGTACTCAAGGAATATCTACACACCAATTTGCGGAATGGCCTTATTGCTGAATCTACCTCCCCCGGGGATGCCTCCTTGTTTTTTATCCCGAAGAAGGATTTAGAGGAGTTACGTCTGTGTATAGACTACAGGGGATTAAACAAGATCACGGTGGTAGACAAATACCCTATGCCTTTGAACCCCGACATCCTGGCGCCATGCGGGGAGCCACCATCTACTCCAAGTTGGATCTCCGGGGGGCTTACCACCTTATCCACATAGCTCCTGGGGATGAATCAAAGACAGCCTTACGCACACCCTTCGGTCATTTTGAGTACCATGTAATGCCCTTTGGCTTATTCAATGCACCCGTGGTATTTCAGCGTTTCATGGACCATCTCTTTTCAGATGTATTAATACATTTTGTTATCATTTACCTTGATGACATCTTGGTCTTTTCCCCGAATGACTAATACCTGTTGCTTTGGCAGGAGTTGATCTGATTGCCATTAGAACCAAAGGTAAACGTAAATCCCAGCTGGAACCAGCTTCTGCCACAAACTTCTTTAATATGTCCACAGCAGACCTATTACAGCATTCAACTCCCCCAGAAGAAGCAGCTCAATATGCAATGTGTAATTTTCTTTTCACTCCCAGTATTTGCCATACCTTACTCATTAGATTGCTTGTGAAATTACTTCCCCTGTCTGATTCTATTCTTTGTGGTAACCCAAATCTTGAAAACACATGATTCACCAGGCAATTGATCAGGATAGCATGGTTGATGCTATCAACATCAGAGGATAGATTGAGGAGAATGAGGGCAGAAGGGAGATTAGAGTCAAGATTGAAGAGCAAGTCTTCACAGGTGATCAGGAGAGCAGTTTCAGTGCTTCTGGCAGCTCTGAAGCCAGACTGGTGGTCATGGAAGCAACCAACAGATTCAGTATGTAGAGTAAACTGGGAGATGGACAGCTTTTCTAAGTGTCTGCCCAGGAAAGGAGTGATGGAGATCGGCGATAGTTAGCTGGAGAGGAAGGATCGACTGAGGGCTTCGTAAGAAAGGGGTGCACAAGAGAGTGCTTAAGGGGTGAAGGGAAAGATCCAGTGGCAAAGGAGTGATTGCAGAAATCGGTCATGGCTGGAGCAAGGGTGTCAATGTGGTCCTTGATGGTTCTGGATGAGCAGGGGAGAACCTGCTTTGACGAGACTTTCATAGATCAGACTTGTCTAGGAACATCGTATGGGATGAACAGGGGAAAGGAAGAGAAAGGAGGAGGCGTGACAGCCTCAAACGGGCCAGGTGTGGTAGATGAGGAGGAAGAGGAGGTAGAGGAAGAGAGGGTGGACAGGATGTCCTGAGTTTTAGTAGTGAAATGAGAGGCCAAGTCCCTGCAGAGGGCATGGCAGGGAACAGGATAAGTAGATACTGCAGCAGGATTGGCCAGCTCCTTGCAGATTTTGAAAAGTTCGGCAGAGTTGTTAGATGCCACAGAGATGCAAGCTTGGATGTAGGCTCTCTTCTTACAGAGGACAGAGAGTCTGTACTGACTTTGGAGCAGGTGGCAGGCCAGTTTGTCAGAGGATGATCCCGATGCCCTCCACTTCCTCTCCGCCACCTTACACTTCAGTTTAAGGGCAGCAAGGTTGGATCAAGGGTTTGTACAAAGAACAAATGGGGAGGAAAATACATAACTGAAAATGCTTTTTCAGCAAAAACAATAAAGTCGACAAAATATCATTTTTTATTTTGGGGGCCTCCCTACAAATCCCTTGTTTATCGATGTGCTTAAACCAACCCCAACCCCATTCCTACCCATTTTACCTCCTTACCCTAAACCCCATATCTATTTCTCTATTATCACTGGATATCAGGTTCTATGTGATCTGATTGAAAAGATTTAATCGATTTCTATTCTACTGGTCAATTTTGCTGCGAATATATGTGGGGTAGACCCCCCACAGTCCCTCTCTTAACACCCCTGCATTAATGATTTGCCGAAAACTCACCTCCCCACATATATCGGGTGCAAAATCCATTGTAAAAATGTGATGAATTCTTCTTCAACAAAATCTTCTGTGGCCAAAACTCCCTATCCAATACAAATACAAAGAAAAAATACAGGTGCGTGGAACTGCTCATACCCACATGGAAGAACGGGGGATTCTAACCCATATGGAAGAGCAAGAGATTCTTACCCACATGGAAGAGT